>NC_092715.1:12208429-12508429 GCF_047496885.1 Scyliorhinus torazame
AGTGTGTGTGAGTGAGGGTGTGAGTGTGTGAGTGAGGGTGTGAGGGTGTGAGTGAGGGTGTGAGTGTGTGAGTGTGTGTGTGAGTGTGTGAGTGTGTGTGTGTGAGTGTGTGTGTGAGTGTGTGTATGTGTGTGTGTGAGTGTGTGTGATTGAGTGTGTGAGTGAGGGTGTGAGTGTGTGAGTGAGGGTGTGAGTGTGGGAGTGAGGGTGTGAGTGTGTGAGTGAGGGTGTGAGTGTGTGTGTGTGAGTGTGTGTGTGTGTGAGTGTGTGTATGTGTGTGTGAGTGTGTGTGAGTGAGTGTGTGAGTGTGTGAGTGAGGGTGTGTGTGTGTGTGTGTGAGTGTGTGAGTGTGAGTGTGTGAGTTAGTGTGTGAGTGTGAGTGTGTGTGTGTGTGTATGTGTAGTGAGTGAGTGTGAGTGTGTGAGTGTGTGAGTGTGTGTGTGAGTGTGAGGGTGTGAGTGTGAGTGTGAGTGTGTGAGTGTGTGTGAGTGTGTGTGAGTGAGTGTGTGAGTGTGTGAGTGAGGGTGTGAGTGTGTGTGTGAGTGTGTGTGTGAGTGTGTGCGTGAGTGTGTGAGTGTGTGTGTGTGAGTGTGTGTATGTGAGTGTGTGTATGTGTGTGTGTGAGTGTGTGTGAGTGAGGGTGTGAGTGTGTGAGTGAGGGTGTGAGTGTGGGAGTGAGGGTGTGAGTGAGGGTGTGAGTGTGTGTGAGTGTGTGTGTGAGTGTGTGTGTGAGTGTGTGCGTGTGAGTGTGTGTATGTGTGTGTGTGTGTGTGTGAGTGAGTGTGTGAGTGTGTGAGTGAGGGTGTGAGTGTGTGAGTGTGTGTGTGTGTGTGTGAGTGTGAGTGTGTGAGTTAGTGTGTGAGTGTGAGTGTGTGTGTGTGTGTGAGTGTGTGGATGTGTGAGTGTGTGAGTGAGTGTGTGAGTGTGAGGGTGTGAGTGTGTGAGTGTGAGTGTGTGTGTGTGAGTGTGAGTGTGTGAGTGTGTGAGTGTGAGGGTGTGAGTGTGTGAGTGTGAGTGTGAGTGTGTGTGTGTGAGTGTGTGAGTGTGTGAGTGTGAGGATGTGAGTGTGTGAGTGTGAGTGTGTGCGTGTGAGTGTGAGGGTGTGTGTGTGTGAGTGTGAGGGTGTGAGTGTGTGAGTGAGTGTGTGAGTGTGAGTGTGTGAGTGTGTGTGTGTGTGTGAGTGTGAGGGTGTGAGTGTGTGAGTGTGAGTGTGTGAGTGTGAGTGTGTGTGTGTGAGTGTGAGGGTGTGTGTGTGTGAGTGTGAGGGTGTGAGTGTGTGAGTGAGGGTGTGAGTGTGTGAGTGTGAGTGAGTGTGAGTGTGTGTGTATGAGTGTGAGGGTGTGTGAGTGTGTGAGTGAGGGTGTGAGTGTGTGAGTGTGAGTGAGTGTGAGGGTGTGTGTGTGTGAGTGTGAGGGTGTGAGTGTGTGAGTGTGTGAGTGAGGGTGTGAGTGTGTGAGTGTGAGGGTGTGAGTGTGTGAGTGTGAGTGTGTGTGTGTGTGTGTGTGTGTGAGAGTGTGTTTGTGTAATGAGTGATGCTGATAACAAAGATTGAGAAATGGATGCCAGCATCTATTGAGTGACACACAGTTTGCCGTAACCCCTTCAGTTACTGCTTCAATCTCTGCAGCTCCCTCTAATCCCAGCGAATCCTTTTCTCCAGCTATCGATACTGGTGTCTGTCAACCAGGACAGAAAGTGAGCGATGATCAGTGCGTCTGCATGTCAGCAGAAGAGGATTGCGGGTATGTTATAGTCTGGACATTGGCTGCTGACCCGTCTGGGAGTCTGTGTCCAGCATTGATAAAGACAGATAGTTTTTTGGAGAATAAAGGGATTAAGGGTTATGGAGTTCGGGCCGGAAAGTGGAGCTGAGTCCACAAAAGATCGGTCATGATTCCAGGTTCGATTCCCGCCTTGGGTCACTGTCTGTGCGGAGTCTGCACGTCCTCCCCGTGTGTGCGTGGGTTTCCTCCGGGTGCTCCGGTTTCCTCCCACAGCCCAAAGATCTGCAGGTTAGGTGGATTGGCCATGATAAATTGCCCTTAGTGCCCAAAAAGGTTAGGTGGAGTTATTGAGTGACGGGAATAAGGTGGAGGTGTTGACCTTGGGTAGGGTGCTCTTTCCAAGGGCCGGTGCACTCGATGGGCCGAATGGCCTCCTTCTGCACTGTAAATTCTATGATCTATGATCTCATTGAATGGCGGAGCAGGCTCGAGGGGCCAGGTGGCCTACTCCTGCTCCTAGTTCTTATGTTCTTATTACGTGTGTCCACATCAATGTCCTGTGCATTTGTTGTCTTTCTAACCAAGTCTCTTTTTTTGTGTATTCCATTTCTCTGAATTGAATGTGTGGTTGTTTTTTTATTTGGGGTCGCTGGCTGGGTCGGCATTTGTTATCCATCCCTAATTGAAATGAAAAATGAAATGAAAATCGCTTATTGTCACGAGTAGGCTTCAATGAAGTCACTGTGAAAAGCCCCTAGTCGCCACATTCCGGCGCCTGTTCGGGGAGGCTGGTACGGGAATTGCCCCTGAACTGGGTGGTTTGCTCGGCCATTCCAGGGGCCAGTTAAGAGTCAGCCACATTGCTGTGGGGTCTGGAGTCACGTGTAGGCCAGACCGGGTAAGGACGGCAGATTTCCTTCCCTAAAGGACATTAATGAACCAGATGGGTTTTTACAACAATCGACAATGGTTTCACGGTCATCGTTAGACTTTGATTCCAGATTCAAATTTCACCATCTACAGTGGTAGGATTCGAACCCGGGACTGTGATGATATGCGTAAGCAATCTTGTGTATAAGAATGTACATGACCTCCGACCACCAAGTGGCAGTGTATACCTACCATGTGACTCTGTGCCTCGGAGAGCTAGGAGTGAGTCATGTTGGTGGATAGACGTATTTTGCAGTAGCTCTAGAATAGTTGGTTAGTGATAGTAGTTTGTTATATATTTATTCCGGTTATCTTTACCACGCATTTGTTTTATAATAAATTATTTTAACGAGTCAAGAACTAGATGTTCTGTAGTGCACCATTCATACCGGCCAGTCTAAGAACATGACATGGTACCAGGGTCGACGATCGACTAAGAACAAGAAGATTCTGCAAAGATCCTAACAATTACAGATAACTCCGAATAAGAAGGTACAATAAGAAAATATTATTTTTCTACTAACCACGTAAGCTACTGGCAACTAGTACTCAACACATAACATTTCAAAGCCAGACCTCCGGTTGCGGCTATGCCTAGGTAGGTCGCACGTTCAGCAGCTCCCGCCTGGATCGGACTTTTGGGCTCACTAGAGGAGCCCCAACGGCAATTGTTCGACAGCTTCCAGTGTGGGAAGGTGACAGCAAGGTCCCCCCGACATTATATGGATTGGACCAGGAGTGGAGCGGTGAAAATAGTGATCTTGGTGCAGCGAAAAGTGCGAGGGCGGAAAAGCAAGCTGGCGGCGGGTGGAGACCAAGCAGCGTGGGCGCAGTGGTCGCAGGAGCAGCAGGAGTTTCTTAGACGCTGCTTTGAGGAGCTGAAGACCGAAATGCTGGCGCCAGTGAAGGTGGCGATTGAGAAGCTTGTGGAGACCCAGAAGGCCCAAGGGGCGGCGATCCGGGAGGTGCGGCAAAAAGCCTCAGAGAATGAGGATGAGATCTTGGGCCTGGCAGTGAAGGTGGAGACGCAAGAGGCGCTGCACAAGAGGTGGGCGGAAAAATTCGAGGACCTGGAGAATAGGTCGAGGAGGAAGAATCTCCGGATTCTGGGTCTCCCTGAAGGAGTGGAGGGGCCCGATGCCGGGGCATATATGAGCACGATGCTCAATTCGCTCATGGGCGTGGGAGCTTTCCCGAGGCCTCTGGAGCTAGATGGGGCTCACTGGGTCCTAGCAAGGAGACCCAAGGCCAACGAGCCGCCAAGGGCTGTAGTGGTGAGGTTCCACCGCTTTATGGACAGAGAGTGTGTCCTGAGATGAGCCAAGAAAGAGCGGAGCAGTAGGTGGGAGAACACGGAGATCCAAATCTACCATGACTGGAGTGCAGAGGTGGCTAAGAAGAGGGCTGGTTTTAACCGGGCTAAGGCGGTGCTCCATCGGAAGGGGGTGAAGTTCGGGATGCTGCAGCCAGCGCGATTGTGGGTCACGTTCCAGGATCGGCACCACTATTTCGAAAGCCCTGATGAGGCTGGAACTTTATACAGACTGAAAAGTTGGACTCAGATTGAGGGTTTGTGTGGGGGGATGTTTGCTGCGTTTGGGGAATGTTCTTTTTGTTTGGGTGCTGGGTGGGGGATGGGTGAAGGGACTTGATGGGGAGACTGTGGGAGAGTGTGTGCGTCGGCGCTAGAGGGGCAGACCCCCACGAGGGAAGAGGGGGAGTGGAGGCCCAGGGAGGGGAATTGGGGTAAGGAGCTGCGCCAGAGGGGGCGGGGCCGGCTCAGGAAAGCGCGGGCTTTTTCCCGCGGTAGGGAAGGACGGGGGTGGGGGTCCGGGGTGGGGGGGATGGGTGGTGCTGGAGGGGGGCGCACACTGACTGCCAGGGAGGGGGAGGGGGGATTCTCACACTGGGGGGTCGATGGAATGGCGGGAGAGGCCGGGGTCAGCAGGAGTCAGCTGACTTACGGGAGTGTTATGGGGGGAGCAAAAGGGCTAGATGTGGATCTAGCGGGGGGAGGGTGGGGAGGGTGGGTAAAGGGGGGGATAGGTTTTCTGCTGCATTGGCCAAAGGGGAGCTGGAAGTAGGAGAGGTAGTCGGGGCGGGGGTCCGCCGCCTGGGGGACTGGAGGGTGTGGTAGTCGCGGGCACGTGGCTGGCCGAGAAAAGGAGATGGCTAGTCGGGGGGGAGCAGCCCCCCAATCCGACTGATAACTTGGAATGTGAGGGGCCTAAACGGGCCGGTCAAGAGGGCCCGGGTGTTCGCGCACTTAAAGGGACTGAAGGCAGACGTGGTTATGCTCCAGGAGACACATCTGAAGGTGGCAGATCAGGTTAGGCTGAGAAAGGGACGGGTAGGACAGGTGTTCCATTCGGGGCTGGATGCGAAGAACAGAGGGGTGGCAATACTGGGGGGGGAAGCGGGTGTCGTTTGAGGCACTGAATATTGTAGTGGATAATGGAGGTCGATATGTGATGGTGAGTGGTAGGTTGCAGGGGGTGCGGGTGGTACTGGTGAACGTATATGCCCCGAATTGGGATGATGCCGGATTTATGAAACGCATGCTGGGTCGGATTCCGGACCTGGAGGTAGGAAGCTTGATAATGGGGGGGGGGGGACTTCAACACGGTGCTGGACCCAGCACTGGACCGTTCTAGGTCCAGGACGGGTAAGAGGCCGGCTGCGGCCAAGGTGCTCAGGGGGTTTATGGACCAGATGGGGGGAGTGGATCCATGGAGGTTTGTCAGGCCAGGGAATTTTCATTCTTTTCCCACGTCCATAGAGCCTACTCCCGGATAGATTTCTTAATTCTGAGCAGGGCGCTAATCCCGAAAGTGGAGGGAACGGAGTACTCGGCCAGAGCCATCTCAGACCACGCCCCGCATTGGGTGGAGCTGGAGTTGGAGGAGGAGAGGGACCAGCGCCCACTGTGGCACCTGGATGTGGGACTATTGGCGGATGAGGAAGTGTGTGGGCGGGTGCGGGGGTGTATTGAAAGATATTTGGGGGCCTACGACAACGGGGAGGTGCAGGTGGGGGTAGTCTGGGAGGCGCTGAAGGCGGTGGTTAGGGGAGAGCTAATCTCCATTAGGGTTCACAGGGAGAAGAGAGAGAGCAGGGAGAGGGAGAGGTTGGTGGGGGAGATCTTAAGGGTGGACAGGAGTTATGCAGAGGCCCCCGAGGAGGGACTACTCAGGGAGCGGCGGAACCTCCAGACGGAGTTCGACCTGTTGACCACAGGGAAAGCAGAGGCACAGTGGAGGAAAGCACAGGGGGCGATGTATGAGTATGGGGAGAAGGCGAGTCGGATGCTGGCACATCAGCTCCGTAAGAGGATGGCAGCGAGGGAGATAGGTGGAATTAAGGACAGAGGGGGGAATACGGTGCGGAGTGCGGTGATAATAAATGAGGTATTTAGGGACTTCTATGGGTATCTGTACAGGTCTGAGCCCCCAGCAGGGAGGAGGGGATGCAATGATTCTTGGACCAGCTGAGGTTCCCGAGGGTGGAGGAGGAGGAGGTGGCTGGTTTGGGGGTGCCAGTAGGGCTGGAGAAGCTGGTTAAAGGATTGGGGAGCATGCAGGCGGGGAAGGCCCCGGGGCCGGACGGGTTCCCGGTCGGGTTTTATAGGAAGTACGCGGATCTGTTAGGCCCGTTGCTAGTGAGGACTTTCAATAAGGCAAGGGAGGGGGGGACCTTGCCCCTGACAATGTCCGGGGCGCTGATCTCTCTGATCCTGAAGCGGGACAAGGACCCACTGCAGTGTGGGTCATATAGACCGATCTCGCTCCTTAATGTGGATGCTAAGTTGCTGGCAAAAGTGCTGGCTACGAGAATTGAGGACTGTGTCCCGGGGGTGATTCACGAGGACCAGACTGGGTTCGTAAAGGGCAGGCAGCTAAATACTAACGTGCGGAGGCTCCTCAACGTGATTATGATGCCCTCGGTGGAGGGAGAAGCGGAGGTAGTGGCAGCTATGGACACGGAGAAGGCCCTCGACCGGGTGGAGTGGGAGTATCTTTGGGAAGTGTTGCGGAGGTTTGGGTTCGGGGAGGGGTTTATCGGCTGGGTCAGATTGCTATTTCGAGCTTCGACAAAGTTCCCAAGCAATTTGATTGGCATTGCTCTCCTTAAATAACTGTGGGCGATGCTCCTGACACTGGGCCAACTTCTCTATGTCCCCATTCCTGACCACCAAACGTAGCTATGGGCCAGCACCTTCATTTTGGATACCCCTGGCTGTCGATTGTGGAGGTCCTGCAAGAGCGGCTTACACTCCCCACAAGATGGCACCGTCCTTAGTGCTTAGCTCCGGTGCCTCAGTGGTGAAGGTCTCCCAGTCACTTGCCAAAGCACTGTGCTGGGCTCCAGACAGGGTGATGTGTTACACCCGGGTCAACTGTCTGCCTGGGTCTAACCGCTGATGCGGGACGCTGTGACCAGCAGAGTCCATAAGATGGAGGGCAACGATGACCTCGTTGGCCAATGCCGGCGTCGGTGGCCTGGTGGGGTGAGGGAGGCGGCCCAATGCGTCGGAGTGTAGATTCTTGATTCTGGAACGGTGCTCCAACACGTACTCATATGTGGATATAAATAACGCCCAACGCTGGATTCTGGCAGAGGCAATGGAGGGACTTGCTTCCTCCTTGAAGAGGGCCAATAGGGGCTTGTGAGCTGTGAAAATGGTGAAAGGGATGTCCGTGGACATATTCATGGAATTTTTTCACTCAGGAAACTACAGCCAAATCCTCTTTTCCGATCTGTGCATAGTTTTTCTCAGCATCGACCAATCTCCGAGATGTAAATGTGATGGGGCGCGCCAATCCATCGCCCATTCGGTAGGCGAGGACAGTCCTGACCCCCATAGGGAGACGCATTACACGCTAACAAGAGCGGATTGAACGGGTCAAAGTGGGTCAGCAGGCGGGAGGATGACAGCTGCTGTTTGGCTGGGCCCGGGACCATTCCCATTGCTGGCCTTTCTTCAGAAGATGCGGGGGGGGGGGGGGGGGAGGTGGGGGCGAAGTTCGGTGCAAACTTGCCATATTAGTTGACGAGGCCCAGAAACGAGCGCAGTGCCGTTGGTCGTTGGGTACTGGGGCCTGACGGACAGCCAGTACCCTTTCCTCCGCTGGATGCAAACCATGACGGCCCAACTTTGGCCATGTTGAACACACATTTCTCCCTCCAGAGGTTTCCTCAAAACGCTGGAGGACTTCAGCCAAGTTTTCCAAATGCTCCTGGCCCAACATGGTCCAGGTACATCCCCACCCGTGGGAACCCCTGCAGGATGTTCCCCATCATCCGCTGGAAGATGGCGCACGCCGAGGAAACCCCAAAAAGGTAGCCGGCTATACTCGTATAGTCCGCACTGTGTGTTGATGGTTACAAAATGCCTGGAGTCAGGAGCCAAAGAGAGATGGAGGTGCGCATGGTTCATGTCAACTTTCAAAAATGAGCAGCCACCACTGAGCTTGGCATCTAGGTCCCTACGTGAGGGATGGCGTAACGATCCAATCAGGAGACGCAGTTTGCCTTCAGCTTATAATCACCACATAGAACATAGAACATTACAGCGTAGTACAGGCCCTTCGGCCCTCGATGTTGCGCCGACCTGTGAAACCACTCTAAAGCCCATCTACACTATTCCCTTATTGTCCATATGTCGATCCAATGACCATTTGAATGCCCTTAGTGTTGGCGAGTCCACTACTGTTGCAGGCAGGGCATTCCACGCCCTTACTACTCTCTGAGTAAAGAACCTACCTCTGACATCTGTCCTATATCTATCTCCCCTCAATTTAAAGCTATGTCTCCTCGTGCTAGACATCACCATCCGAGGACAAAGGCTCTCACTGTCCACCCTATCCAATCCTCTGATCATCTTGTATGCCTCAATTAAGTCACCTCTTAACCTTCTTCTTTCTAACGAAAACAGCCTCAAGTCCCTCAGCCTTTCCTCATAAGATCTTCCCTCCATACCAGGCAACATTCTGGTAGAATTCCTCTGCACCCTTTCCAATGCTTCCACATCCTTCCTATAATGCGGCGACCAGAATTGCACGCAATACTCCAAATGCGGCCGCACCAGAGTTTTGTGCAGCTGCAACATGACATCATGGCTCCGAAACTCAATCCCTCTACCAATAAAAGCTAACACACTGTACGCCTTCTTAACTACCCTCTCAACCTGGGTGGCAACTTTCAGGGATCTATGTACATGGACACCGAGATCGCTCTGCTCATCCGCATTGCCAAGAATCTGACCATTAGCCCAGTACTCTGTCTTCCTGTTATTCCTTCCAAAATGAATCACCTCACACTTTTCTGCATTAAACTCCATTTGCCACCTCTCAGCCCAGCGCTGCAGCTTATCTATGTCCCTCTGTAACTTGTAACATCCTTCCGCACTGTCCACAACTCCATCGACTTTAGTGTCATCTGCAAATTTACTCACCCATCCTTCTGCGCCCTCCTCCAGGTCATTTATAAAAATGACAAACAGCAGTGGCCCCAAAACAGATCCTTGTGGTACACCACTAGTAACTGGACTCCAGTCTGAACATTTCCCATCAACCTCCACCCTTTGTCTTCTTCCAGCTAGCCAATATCTGATCCAAACAGCTAAATCACCCTGAATCACATGCCTCCGTATTTTCTGCAGTAGGCTACCATGGGGAACCTTATCAAACGCTTTACTGAAATCCATATACACCACATCAGCTGCTTTACCCGCATCCACCTGTTTGGTCACCTTCTCAAAAAACTCAATAAGGCTTGTGAGGCACGACCTACCCTTCACAAAACCGTGTTGACTATCTCTAATCAAATTATTCCTTTCCAGATGATTATACATCCTATCTCTTATAAACCTTTCCAAAATTTTGCCCACAACAGAAGTAAGGCTCACTGGTCTATAGTTACCGGGGTTGTCTCCACTCCCCTTCTTGAACAAGGGGACAACATTTGCGATCCTCCAGTCTTCTGGCACTATTCCTGTAGACAAAGATGACTTAAAGATCAAAGCCAAAGGCTCAGCAATCTCCTCCCTAGCTTCCCAGAGAATCCTAGGATAAATCCCATCTGGCCCAAGGGATTTATTTATTTTCACACTTTCCAGAATTGCTAACACCCCCTCCTTATGAACCTCAAGCCCTTCTAGTCTAGTAGCCTGAATCTCAGTATTCTCCTCGACATCATTGTCTTTTTCCTGTGTGAATACTGACGAAAAATATTCATTTAGCACCTCTTCTATCTCCTCAGACTCCAAGCACTAACTTCCCACTACTGTCCTTGACTGGCCCGACTCTTACCCTAGTCATTCTTTTATTCCTGACATATCTATAGAAAGCTTTAGGGTTATCCTTGATCCTACCTGCCAAAGACTTCTCATATCCCCTCCTGGCTCTTCTTAGCTCTCTTTAGGTCCTTCCTAGCTAACTTGTAACTCTCAAGCGCCCTAACTGAACCTTCATGTCTCATCTTTACATAAGCCTCCTTCTTCCTCTTGACAAGTGTTTCGACTGCTTTAGTACAAAGAACAAAGAAATGTACAGCACAGGAACAGGCCCTTCGGCCCTCCAAGCCCGTGCCGACCATACTGTCCGACTAAACTACAATCTTCTACACTTCCTGGGTCCGTATCCCTCTATTCCCACCCTATTCATGTATTTGTCAAGATGCCCCTTAAATGTCACCGTCGTCCCTGCTTCCACTACCTCCTCCGGCAGCGGGTTCCAGGCACCCACTACCCTCTGTGTAAAAAACTTGCCTCGTACATCTACTCTAAACCTTGCCCCTCTCACCTTAAACCTATGCCCCCTAGTAATTGAACCCTCTACCCTGGGGAAAAGCCTCTGACTATCCACTCTGTCTATGCCCCTCATAATTTTGTAGACCTCTATCAGGTCTCCCCTCAACCTCCTTCGTTCCAGTGAGAACAAACCGAGTTTATTCAACCGCTTCTCATAGCTAATGCCCTCCATACCAGGCGACATTCTGGTCAATCTCTTCTGCACCCTCTCTAAAGCCTCCACATCCTTCTGGTAGTGTGGCGACCAGAATTGAATACTATACTCCAAGTGTGGCCTAACAAGGTTCTATACAGCTGCAACATGACTTGCCAATTCTTAAACTCAATGCCACGGCCAATGAAGGCAAGCGTGCCGTATGCCTTCTTGACTACCTTCTCCACCTGTGTTGCCCCTTTCAGTGACCTGTGGACCTGTACTCCTAGATCTCTCTGACTTTCAATACTCTTGAGGGTTCTATCATTCACTGTATATTCCCTACCTGCATTAGACCTTCCAAAATGCATTACCTCACATTTGTCCGGATTAAACTCCATCTGCCATCTCTCCGCCCAAGTCTCCAAACAGTCTAAATCCTGCTGTATCCTCTGACAGTCCTCATCGCTATCCGCAATTCCACCAACCTTTGTGTCGTCTGCAAACTTACTAATCAGACCAGTTACATTTTCCTCCAAATCATTTCTATATACTACAAACAGCAAAGGTCCCAGCACTGATCCCTGCGGAACACCACTGGTCACAGCCCTCCAATTAGAAAAGCATCCTTCCATTGCTACTCTCTGTTTTCTATGACCTAGCCAGTTCTGTATCCACCTTGCCAGCTCACCCCTGATCCCGTGTGACTTCACCTTTTGTACTAGTCTACCATGAGGGACCTTGTCAAAGGCCTTACTGAAGTCCATATAGACAACATCCACTGCCCTACCTGCATCAATCATCTTTGTGACCTCCTCGAAAAACTCTATCAAGTTAGTGGGACACGACCTCCCCTTCACAAAACCATGCTGCCTCTCACTAATACGTCCATTTGCTTCCAAATGGGAGTAGATCCTGTCTCGAAGAATAAACCACGGTTCCCTTGCTCGACTACTTCCTCCCTGCCTGACAGGTACATGCTTATCAAGGACACGCAGTAGCTGTTCCTTAAACAAGCTCCACATTTCTATTGTGCCCATCCCCTGCAGTTTTCCTCTCCATCCGATGCATCCTAAGTCTTGCCTCATCGCATCATAATTGCCTTTCCCCCAGATATAACTCTTGCCCTGCGGTATATACCTATCCCTTTCCATCACTAAAGTAAACGTAATCGAATTGTGGTCACTATCACCTAAGTGCTCACCTACCTCCAAATCTAACACCTGTCCTGGTTCATTACCCAGTACCAAATCCAATATGGCCTCGCCTCTCATTGGCCTATCTACATACTGTGTCAGGAAACCCTCCTGCACACATTGGACAAAAACTGACCCATCTAAAGCACTCGAACTAAAGCGTTTCCAGTCAATATTTGGAAAGTTAAAGTCCCCCATAACAACTACCCTGTTGCTTTCGCTCCTATGCAGAATCATCTTTGCAATCCTTGCCTCTACATCTCTGGAACTTTTCAGAGGCCTATAGAAAACCCCTAACAGGGTGACCTCTCCTTTCCTGTTTCTAACCTCAGCCCAAACTACCTCAGTAGACGAGTCCTCATCAAATGTCCTTTCTGCCACCGTAATACTGTCCTTGACTAACAATGCCACCCCTCCCCCTCTTTTACCACCTTCCCTGAGCTTACTGAAATATCTAAAGTCCGGCACCTGCAACAACCATTCCTGTCTCTGCTCTATCCATGTCTCCGAAATGGCCACAACATCGAAGTCCCAGGTACCAACCCATGCCGCAAGTTCACCCACCTTATTCCGGATGCTCCTGGCATTGAAGATGACATACTTTAAACCACCTTCCTGCCTGCCGGTACACTCCTGCAACTTTGAAACCTTACTCATGACCTCACTACTCTCAACCTCCTGTATACTGGAGCTACAATTCAGGCTCCCAAGCCCCTGCTGAACTAGTTTAAACCCTCACGAATAGCATTAGCAAATTTCCCCCCCCAGGATATTGGTATCCCTCTGGTCCAGGTGTAGACCATCCCGTTTGTAGAGGTCCCACCGACCCCAGAATGAGCCCCAATTATCCAGAAATCTGAAACTCGCCCTCCTGCACCATCCCTGTAGCCATGTGTTCAACTCCTCTCTCTCCCTATTCCTCGTCTCGCTATCACGTGGCACGGGTAACAACCCAGAGATACTGGGCGTCATTCTCCGACCCCCCAGCGGGTTGGAGAATGGCCGTTGGCCGCCGTGAATCCTGCCCCCGCCGGTTGCCGAAGTCTCCGGTACCGGAGATTGGGCGGGGGCGGGAATCGCGCCGCGCCGGTTGGCGGGCCCCCCCGGTCAATTCTCCGGCCCGGATGGGCCGAAGTCCCGCCAAGAAATTGCCTGTCCCGCCGGCGTAAATTAAAGTAGGTATTTACCGGCGGGACAAGGTGGCGTGGGCGGGCTCCGGGGTCCTGGGGGTGTGTGGGGCAATCTGGGCCCGGGGGGTGCCCCCACGGTGGCCTGGCCCGCGATCGGGGCCCACCGATCCGCGGGCGGGCCTGTGCCGTGGGGGCACTCTTTCCCTTCCGCCTCCGCAACGGCCTCCACCATGGCGGAGGCGGAAGAGACTCTCCCCACTGCGCATGCGCGGGAAACTGTCAGCGGCCGCTGACGCTCCCGCGCATGCGCCGCCCGGGGATGTCATTTCCGCGCTAGCTGGCGGGGCACCAAACGCCGTTTCCGCCAGCTGGCGGGGCGGAAAACCCTCCAGCGCCGGCCTAGCCCCTCAATGTTGGGGCTCGGTCCCCAAAGTTGCGGACCCGTTTTGGGCGCCAGTCGGCGGACATCGTGCCGTTGGGGGAGAAATTCGTCCACTAACTCTGTTTGTCCTAGATCTAATTTTCCAGCCTAGCTCCCTGAATTCCTGCCTTACATCCCTATCCCTTTTCCTACCTATGTCGTTGGTACCTATGTGGACCACGACTTGGGGCTGCTCCCCCTCCCCCTTAAGGATCCCAAAAACACGATCCGAGACATCACGCACCCTGGCACCTGGGAGGCAACACACCAACCGCTAGTCTCTCTCTTTCCCACAGAATCTCCTATCTATCCCCCTAACTATGGAGTCTCCAATGACGAATGCTCTACTCCTCTCCCCCCTTCCCTTCTGAGCAACAGGGACAGACTCTGTGCCAGAGACCTGTACCAGGCTTACCCCTGGTAAGCCCCCACCCAAAAAGTATCCAAAGCGGTATACTTGTTACTAAGGGGAATGACCACAGGGACACTGAGGCTGCTTCCTCCCAGCCCCTCTCACCGTCACCCATCTATCTTTATTCTTCGAAGTAACTACATCCCTGAAACTTCTATCTATGAACACCTCTGCCTCCCGAATGATCCGAAGTTCATCCAGCTCCAGCTCCAGTTCCCTAACACGGTTTCTGAGGAGCTGGAGATGGGTGCACTTCCCACAGATGAAATCAGCAGGGACACTGGGATGGCATCCCTCACCTCAAACATTCTGCAGGAGGAACATTGCACTACCTTCCCCTCTAGATAAAAAGAAAGCACTCCCCTTCTCAGCAAGCACTCACTCAGCAACCTCTGCGCCCCGCACGATAACACCTGCCGTCGAGCCTTCCTCTTGATCTTTACAGTTATTTTTTTTTTTTGGTTCAAAGAGGGGGAAGGGAGGGAAACAATTAAGAAGTGTTTCGGGTTTAAGTGTCACTTGACAACAGCTCCTCCACAAACCACCTTCAAGTTAGGGTGAACACGTGGACGTATGCAAATTTCCCCCACAACAGCCAACCAGCAGCTCCGCCCTTCTGCCCTCCGCTAGATGGGTGGAGCCATCGTATTTCAATACAGGCTTGACCGGTGTCGCCCAGTCAGAGGATTGGAAGGGGCGTATGATTTTCAAGCTCTCAAGATTGTCCACCTCTGCGTCCAACTTCGATCGCAAGGCATATGGGACTGGTCGGGTGTGAAAGTATCGAGGGTGTGTGGGACTGTTCGGGTGTGAAAGTATCGAGGGTGTGTGGGATTGGTCGGGTGTGAAAGTATCGAGGGTGTGTGGGACTGGTTGGTTGTGAAAGTATCGAGGGTGTGTGGGATTGGTCGGGTGTGAAAGTATCGAGGGTGTGTGGGACTGGTCGGGTGTGAAAGTATCGAGGGTGTGTGGGACTGTTCGGGTGTGAAAGTATCGAGGGTATGTGGGATTGGTCGGGTGTGAAAGTATCGAGGGTGTGTGGGATTGGTCGGGCAGCACGGTAGCATTGTGGATAGCACAATTGCTTCACAGCTCCAGGGTCCCAGGTTCGATTCCCGCTTGGGTCACTGTCTGTGCGGAGTTTGCACATCCTCCCCGTGTGTGCGTGGGTTTCCTCCGGGTGCTCCGGTTTCCTCCCACAGTCCAAAGATGTGCAGGTTAGGTGGATTGGCCATGATAAATTGCCCTTAGTGTCCAAAATTGCTCTTAGTGTTGGGTGGGGTTACTGGGTTATGGGGATAGGGTGGAGGTGTTGACTTTGAACTTGGGTAGGGTGCTCTTTCCAAGAGCCGGTGTAGACTCGATGGGCCGAATGGCCTCCTTCTGCACTGTAAATTCTATGAACGTATCGAGGGTGTGTGGGATTGGTCGGGTGTGAAAGTATCGAGGGTGTGTGGGATTGGTCGGGTGTGAACGTATCGAGGGTGTGTGGGATTGGTCGGGTGTGAAAGTATCGAGGGTGTGTGGGACTGTTCGGGTGTGAAAGTATCGAGGGTGTGTGGGATTGGTCGGGTGTGAAAGTATCGAGGGTGTGTGGGACTGGTCGGGTGTGAACGTATCGAGGGTGTGTGGGACTGGTCGGGTGTGAAAGTATCGAGGGTGTGTGGGACTGGTCGGGTGTGAAAGTATCGAGGGTGTGTGGGACTGGTCGGGTGTGAAAGTATCGAGGGTGTGTGGGACTGGTCGGGTGTGAAAGTATCGAGGGTGTGTGGGACTGGTCGGGTGTGAAAGTATCGAGGGTGTGTGGGACTGTTCGGGTGTGAAAGTATCGAGGGTGTGTGGGACTGGTCGGGTGTGAAAGTATCGAGGGTGTGTGGGACTGGTCGGGTGTGAAAGTATCGAGGGTGTGTGGGACTGGTCGGGTGTGAAAGTATCGAGGGTGTGTGGGACTGGTCGGGTGTGAAAGTATCGAGGGTGTGTGGGACTGGTCGGGTGTGAAAGTATCGAGGGTGTGTGGGACTGGTCGGGTGTGAAAGTATCGAGGGTGTGTCATTGGGTTGACGCCGATGTGGTCCTTGGCCGCACCCTCCTGGAATACAAATGGGAATCTCGCCAGGACGCCTTCAGGGCCATTCGGGTTCACCCGGCAATCTCTCTGTCTGCCCAAACGGAGGTGGCGCAACCAATCCCACCCGAACTGACTTTGTCCGTTACCATGGATGATGACCGTAGAGCGATTTCCCACTTGTTGCCCGTACTGGACTGGGACCATCGAGATACGCGCAATCACCAAAGGTTCCTCCTTGTGCGTGATGAGGTGGGCGTTGGTGTCCTGAAGGGTCAGCATTTCGAGGCCGGACCAGATCCGGGTGAAGGCCCGGCGGCTGACCACAAATACGGCCGCCCCGGTGTCTAATTCCATGTGAATGAAATGCCCATTTACCTGTAGCGAAAGCTGGATAGGGCCGATCCATGGCAAAGCCACACAGTGTTGCGGGTTATAGGAACTGTCGTCACCCTCCCTGTAGGGTCGGGTCTGGTCCCGATGACGATGAGTGCACCAGCGGGGTGACGTGGGGGGTTGGGTCCTCACGGGGTTGACTGCTCTCCTGGACTCTGCGACCAGCGTCCGCTGGGTGGTGCCCGTATTCCGGGTCATCACGGTCGGGGGAGAATGCTTGCCGGCGCTCCATGCCGCCAGTGTCTCTGCGGAGGGCACCCCGCTGCCGGGGGCCGGTGGCGCGGGCCGAAGCTCACCGCCGCCATTCCCTGGAGTTCCCGGATACCTTGTTCCGCGCTCTCGCGGGCGATGGTCATTTCAACAAAGCGCCGCAAGACTAGGTCAGTCACAGTCAAAGGCTTTTGCTGCCTATCAGTGTCGCAGACTCCACATACAAACCGGGCTCGCAAGGTCTCGTTGGGTGCAGCGCCAAACCCACATGTTTCGGACAGTTTTCTGGGAGGGAAGGCCGGACTGGGCCTGGGCGGCTGGATGAAAACGGAAACGCCGGACGTTCACTGGAGACGTTGAATCGAAGTTCTCACTTCCCAGGGCCACCAGAGCGGCGAACGGCTGGAGCTCCCGGTGGGTGAGGCTTTTTAATGAGGCTGTCATAGTGCAGCTCCTCGCTAGTATAGTGGTTAGTATCCATGCCTGTCACGCGGGAGACCGGGGTTCAATTCCCCGACGGGGAGCTTGGTAATTCTCCAGAAGCTCCACTGGAATCCTTTGTGGGCAGCACGGTAGCACAGTGGTTAGCACTGTGGCTTCACAGCGCCAGGGTCCCGGGTTCGATTCCCATTTGGATCACTGTCTGTACGGAGTCTGCACATTCTCCCCGTGTGTGCGTGGGTTTCCTCCGGGTGCTCCGGTTTCCTCCCACAGTCCAAAGATGTGCAGGTTAGGTGGATTGGCTGTGATAAATTGCCCTTAGTGTTCAAAAAAAAGGTTCGGTGGGATTACTGGGTTATGGGGGTAGGGTGGAGGTTTGGGCTTGGGTAGGGTGCTCTTTCCAAGAGCTGGTGCGGACTCGATGGGCTGAATGGCCTCCTTCTGCACTGTAAATTCTATGATTCTAATTCGCCAAAGTAGCACACATGAACCAGCAGTTAGAAAACAATCAGGAGGTTTATTGGA
Organism: Scyliorhinus torazame; assembly: GCF_047496885.1. Lineage (NCBI taxonomy): Eukaryota > Metazoa > Chordata > Chondrichthyes > Carcharhiniformes > Scyliorhinidae > Scyliorhinus > Scyliorhinus torazame. Next base: position 12,225,823 of record NC_092715.1, read on the forward strand.
TATTCAAGAAGTCTGCCCTCCCAGAGGGGTCTCCGAGGTCAGGGTTTATATACAAGTGGGGGTTCCGCTAGTTAAGGGGAAGCCCCCCCTCCCCCTCTCCCCCCCCCCCTCATTACCGCAGCACTTGTGGATAGCACAATTGCTTCACAGCTCCAGGGTCCCAGGTTCGATTCCGGCTTGGTTCACTGCCTGTGCGGAGTCTGCACGTCCTCCCCGTGTGTGCGTGGGTTTCCTCCGGGTGCTCCGGTTTCCTCCCACAGTCCAAAGTTGTGCAGGTTAGGTGGATTGGCCATGATAAATTGCCCTTAGTGTCCAAAATTACCCTTAGTGTGGGGTGGGGTCACTGGGTTATGGGGATAGGGTGGAGGTGTGGACCTTGGGTAGAATGCTCTTTCCAAGAGCCGGTGCAGACTCGACGGGCCGAATGGCCTCGTTATGCACTGTAAATTCTAGGATAATTACCGAGGAAGTTCATAGTCCATGGAGGTCATGGGAAATCGGATTGTCCTTAAACTGTGACCTCCGTGGGGGTTCGAACAGCTGTGTTTGAGTCTGCATATGTGTTTGTGTCAATGTATACAAGGCTGTGTTTGTGTATGTATATGTGTATGTGGAGGTGTGTACAGGGCTTTTCCTATGTACGTATATGTGTCTTTCTCAGTTTGTATAGCTCTGTGTTTGTGACTGTAGAGAAATTTGTGAAAGTGTATACAGGGCTGAGCTTGTACTTGTATATGTGTTTCTGTTAAAGTGCATAAGGCTGTGTTTGTACCTCTATATGTGTTTGTGTTAAAGTGTATAAGGCTGTGTTTGTGCCTGTATATGTGTCTGTGTTAAAGTGTATCAGGCTGTGTTTGTGCCTGTATATGTGTTTCTGTTAAAGTGCATGAGGCTGTGTTTGTACCTCTATATGTGTTTGTGTTAAAGTGTATAAGGCTGTGTTTGTGCCTGTATATGTGTCTGTGTTAAAGTGTATAAGGCTGTGTTTGTACCTGTATATGTGTCTGTGTTAAAGTGTATAAGGCTGCGTTTGTGCCTGTATATGTGTCTGTGTTAATGTGTATAGGGCTGTGTTTGTGCCTGTATATGTGTTTGCATTAGTGTATAGGGCTGTGTTTGTTCTGTATATGTGTCTGTGTTAATGTGTATAAGGCTGTGTTTGTGCCTGTATATGTGTCTGTGTTAAAGTGTATAAGGCTGTGTTTGTGCCTGTATATGTGTTTGCATTAGTGTATAGGGCTGTGTTTGTACCTGTATGTGTGTTTGTGTTAAAGTGTATAGGGCTGTGTTTGTACCTGTATATGTGTTTGTGTTAAAGTGTATAGGGCCGTGTTTGTACCTGTATGTGTGTTTGTGTTAAAGTGTATAGGGTTGTGTTTGTACCTGTATATGTGTTTGTGTTAAAGTGTATAGGGCTGTGTTTGTACCTGTATATGTGTTTGTGTTAAAGTGTATAGGGCTGTGTTTGTACCTGTATATGTGTTTGTGTTAAAGTGTATAGGGCTGTGTTTGTACCTGTATGTGTGTTTGTGTTAAAGTGTATAGGGTTGTGTTTGTACCTGTATATGTGTTTGTGTTAAAGTGTATAAGGCTGCATTTGTACCTGTATATGTGTTTGTGTTAAAGTGTATAGGGCTGTGTTTGTACCTGTATATGTGTTTGTGTTAAAGTGTATAAGGCTGCGTTTGTACCTGTATATGTGTTTGTGTTAAAGTGTATAGGGTTGTGTTTGTACCTGTATATGTGTTTGTGTTAAAGTGTATAAGGCTGCGTTTGTACCTGTATATGTGTTTGTGTTAAAGTGTATAGGGTTGTGTTTGTACCTGTATATGTGTTTGTGTTAAAGTGTATAAGGCTGCATTTGTACCTGTATATGTGTTTGTGTTAAAGTGTATAGGGTTGTGTTTGTACCTGTATATGTGTTTGTGTTAAAGTGTATAAGGCTGCGTTTGTACCTGTATATGTGTTTGTGTTAAAGTGTATAAGGCTGCGTTTGTACCTGTATATGTGTTTGTGTTAAAGTGTATAGGGCCGTGTTTGTCCCTCACTAACATCTCTCACTATTTGCTGTCGCGTTTCCAGGACTGCTGATTCCACAGAGCTTTGTGTGTACGATGTCGCCACCGAAACCCTTGTCACAACCTCGACCTGTGCCTACTTAGCGAAGAGATGTGAAGGGCAGGAGCTACAACTGGTGAAGGAAGGGCAGTGTGTGGATTCTGACCTGGGCCAGGCAGCGGGACGTGCCCGCCTGTCCATCTCCAGCTCCAGGAGGGTGGCCTGCGGGTTCATGAACACGTGTTATGACTGGGAGAGATGTCAAGGTAATTGCGAAGACTGCTGTAGGTCGGAGAATGGCCCCTCTGGTTCTGAGGGGGTGGGGTGGGTGGGGGGTGGTTTATTTTTCAGTCCCTCACTCCTCTCCCTCTATGGAATTCCACAGGGTGGGGGTCAGTTGTCTCGATTCCCCACCAACCCCACAACTCATCACAAGTCTCTCTGGCAGCTTGTCTCTCTGCGATTCGCCCTCAGTGTCTCCCTGAGTATTCCTGCCTGTTCCGCTGACTCTGCCGCAGATTCACTCTGCTCATTCTGTACCTCCTGACACCCTGACACACCCACACTCTGATTTCACCACCCCATGTCGGGATTCACCACCGTCAGGATATCACACAGACGGCCGGGGAATGCTCACATTTGTCCCTGTTGTAATGTAGGAAACACAGTGTCATGATCTGCAAACATGCAACCAATGAGCACTCAGAATAGGACACAACCAATGGGCAGTCAGGGCACTCAGAGGTGGCATCACCACAAGGGGGCATGACATAAACACTATAAAAGGGATGAGGCACTCACACCCTGCCTCTGTCCACAGACAGACATCTAGAGAGTTAGACAGGGTTGATCAGCAGCATCACACCCCAGCACGTGGCTTAGAGCAAGCTGCTACAGTTAGACTGAGTTACTACAGTTAGATTAGCAGACAGTCGAACTCATTTGAGAACTCTGCTAATAGTTCAATAAACACGTTGAACTCATTTCAGAGTCTGGAGCATCCTTTAGTTAAGACTGCATTAAGTAGCAGCCTGTGTTATCCGAAGCAGCAGAACACAACACACAGCTGCAATACAGCGCTCCCTCCAACACTGCAGCGCTCCCTCCAACACTGCAGCGCTCCCTCCAACACTGCAGCTCCCTCCAACACTGCAGCGCTCCCTCCAACACTGCAGCGCTCTATCCAACACTGCAGCGCTCCCGCCAACACTGCAGCTCCCTCCAACACTGCAGCTCCCTCCAACACTGCAGCGTTCCCTCCAACACTGCAGCACTCCCTCCAACACTGCAGCGCTCCCTCCAACACTGCAGCTCTCCCTCCAACACTGCAGCTCTCCCTCCAACACTGCAGCTCCCTCCAACACTGCAGATCTCCCTCCAACACTGCAGCGTTCCCTCCAAAACTGCAGCACTCCCTCCAACACTGCAGCTCTCCCTCCAACACTGCAGCACTCCCTCCAACACTGCAGCTCTCCCTCCAACACTGCAGCACTCCCTCCAACACTGCAGCACTCCCTCCAACACTGCAGCACTCCCTCCAACACTGCAGCTCCCTCCAACACTGCAGCGCTCCCTCCAGCACTGCAGCGCTCCCTCCAACACTGCAGCTCCCTCCAACACTGCAGCGATCCCTCCAACACTGCAGCACTCCCTCCAACACTGCAGCTCCCTCCAACACTGCAGCTCCCCCTCCAACACTGCAGCGCTCCCTCCAACACTGCAGCACTCCCTCCAACACTGCAGCATTCCCTCCAACACTGCAGCTCCCCCTCCAACACTGCAGCATTCCCTCCAACACTGCAGCACTCCCTCCAACACTGCAGCACTCCCTCCAACACTGCAGCGTTCCCTCCAACACTGCAGCTCTCCCTCCAACACTGCAGTGCTCCCTCCAACACTGCAGCACTCCCTCCAACACTGCAGCACTCCCTCCAACACTGCAGCACACCCTCCAACACTACAGCTCTCCCTCCAGCACTGCAGCGCTCCCTCCAACACTGCAGCTCTCCCTCCAACACTGCAGCTCCCCCTCCAACACTGCAGCGCTCCCTCCAACACTGCAGCACTCCCTCCAACACTGCAGCATTCCCTCCAACACTGCAGCTCCCCCTCCAACACTGCAGCACTCCCTCCAACACTGCAGCGCTCCCTCCAACACTGCAGCACTCCCTCCAACACTGCAGCATTCCCTCCAACACTGCAGCTCCCCCTCCAACACTGCAGCACTCCCTCCAACACTGCAGCACTCCCTCCAACACTGCAGCGTTCCCTCCAACACTGCAGCTCTCCCTCCAACACTGCAGCACTCCCTCCAACACTGCAGCACTCCCTCCAACACTGCAGCACTCCCTCCAGCAGCGCAACTCTCCCTCCAGCACTGCAGCGCTCCCTCCAACACTGCAGCTCTTCCTCCAACACTGCAGCTCTCCCTCCAACACTGCAGCGTTCCCTCCAACACTGCAGCACTCCCTCCAACACTGCAGCGTTCCCTCCAACACTGCAGCTCTCCCTCCAACACTGCAGCACTCCCTCCAACACTGCAGCTCTCCCTCCAACACTGCAGCGCTCCCTCCAACACTGCAGCGTTCCCTCCAACACTGCAGCTCTCCCTCCAACACTGCAGCTCTCCCTCCAGCACTGCAGCGTTCCCTCCAACACTGCAGCTCTCCCTCCAACACTGCAGCTCTCCCTCCAACACTGCAGCTCTCCCTCCAACACTACAGCTCTCCCTCCAACACTGCAGCGTTCCCTCCAACACTGCAGCACTCCCTCCAACACTGCAGCTCTCCCTCCAACACTGCAGCTCTCCCTCCAACACTGCAGTGCTCCCTCCAACACTGCAGTGCTCCCTCCAACACTGCAGCTCTCCCTCCAACACTGCAGCACTCCCTCCAACACTGCAGCTCTCCCTCCAACACTGCAGCTCTCCCTCCAACACTGCAGCTCTCCCTCCAACACTGCAGCTCCCTCCAACACTGCAGCACTCCCTCCAACACTGCAGCACTCCCTCCAACACTGCAGCACTCCCTCCAACACTGCAGTGCTCCCTCCAACACTGCAGCTCTCCCTCCAACACTGCAGCTCTCCCTCCAACACTGCAGCTCTCCCTCCAGCACTGCAGCGTTCCCTCCAACACTGCAGCTCTCCCTCCAACACTGCAGCTCTCCCTCCAACACTGCAGCTCTCCCTCCAACACTGCAGCGCTCCCTCCAACACTGCAGCACTCCCTCCAACACTGCAGCTCTCCCTCCAACACTGCAGCACTCCCTCCAACACTGCAGCTCTCCCTCCAACACTGCAGTGCTCCCTCCAACACTGCAGTGCTCCCTCCAACACTGCAGCTCTCCCTCCAACACTGCAGCACTCCCTCCAACACTGCAGCTCTCCCTCCAACACTGCAGTGCTCCCTCCAACACTGCAGCTCTCCCTCCAACACTGCAGCTCTCCCTCCAACACTGCAGCTCCCTCCAACACTGCAGCACTCCCTCCAACACTGCAGCACTCCCTCCAACACTGCAGCACTCCCTCCAACACTGCAGTGCTCCCTCCAACACTGCAGCTCTCCCTCCAACACTGCAGCTCTCCCTCCAACACTGCAGCTCTCCCTCCAACACTGCAGCACTCCCTCCAACACTGCAGCACTCCCTCCAACACTGCAGCTACCCCTCCAACACTGCAGCTCTCCCTCCAACACTGCAGCCCTCCCTCCAACACTGCAGCTCTCCCTCCAACACTGCAGCACTCCCTCCAACACTGCAGCACTCCCTCCAACACTGCAGCTCCCCCTCCAACACTGCAGCTCTCCCTCCAACACTGCAGCCCTCCCTCCAACACTGCAGCTCTCCCTCCAACACTGCAGCACTCCCTCCAACACTGCAGCTCTCCCTCCAACACTGCAGCTCTCCCTCCAACACTGCAGTGCTCCCTCCAACACTGCAGCTCCCTCCAACACTGCAGCTCCCTCCAACACTGCAGCACTCCCTCCAACACTGCAGCTCTCCCTCCAACACTGCAGCTCTCCCTCCAACACTGCAGCGCTCCCTCCAACACTGCAGCACTCCCTCCAACACTGCAGCGTTCCCTCCAACACTGCAGCGCTCCCTCCAACACTGCAGCTCTCCCTCCAACACTGCAGCGCTCCCTCCAACACTGCAGCACTCCCTCCAACACTGCAGCACTCCCTCCAACACTGCAGCACTCCCTCCAACACTGCAGCACTCCCTCCAACACTGCAGCACTCCCTCCAACACTGCAGCCCTCCCTCCAACACTGCAGCGCTCCCTCCAACACTGCAGCTCTCCCTCCAACACTGCAGTGCTCCCTCCAACACTGCAGCACTCCCTCCAACACTGCAGCACTCCCTCCAACACTGCAGCTCTCCCTCCAACACTGCAGCACTCCCTCCAACACTGCAGCGCTCCCTCCAACACTGCAGCTCTCCCTCCAACACTGCAGCATTCCCTCCAACACTGCAGCACTCCCTCCAACACTGCAGCGCTCCCTCCAACACTGCAGCTCCCTCCAACACTGCAGCTCCCTCCAACACTGCAGCGCTCCCTCCAGCACTGCAGCGCTCCCTCCAACACTGCAGCTCCCACCAACACTGCAGCGATCCCTCCAACACTGCAGCACTCCCTCCAACACTGCAGCTCCCTCCAACACTGCAGCTCCCCCTCCAACACTGCAGCGCTCCCTCCAACACTGCAGCACTCCCTCCAACACTGCAGCATTCCCTCCAACACTGCAGCTCCCCCTCCAACACTGCAGCATTCCCTCCAACACTGCAGCACTCCCTCCAACACTGCAGCACTCCCTCCAACACTGCAGCGTTCCCTCCAACACTGCAGCTCTCCCTCCAACACTGCAGAGCTCCCTCCAACACTGCAGCACTCCCTCCAACACTGCAGCACTCCCTCCAACACTGCAGCACTCCCTCCAACACTGCAGCTCTCCCTCCAGCACTGCAACGCTCCCTCCAACACTGCAGCTCTCCCTCCAACACTGCAGCTCCCCCTCCAACACTGCAGCTCCCCCTCCAACACTGCAGCGCTCCCTCCAACACTGCAGCACTCCTTACAACACTGCAGCATTCCCTCCAACACTGCAGCTCCCCCTCCAACACTGCAGCACTCCCTCCAACACTGCAGCACTCCCTCCAACACTGCAGCGTTCCCTCCAACACTGCAGCTCTCCCTCCAACACTGCAGCACTCCCTCCAACACTGCCGCACTCCCTCCAACACTGCAGCACTCCCTCCAGCAGCGCAACTCTCCCTCCAGCGCTGCAGCGCTCCCTCCAACACTGCAGCTCTCCCTCCAACACTGCAGCTCCCCCTCCAACACTGCAGCGCTCCCTCCAACACTGCAGCACTCCCTCCAACACTGCAGCACTCCCTCCAACACTGCAGCACTCCCTCCAACACTGCAGCTCTCCCTCCAACACTGCAGCTCTCCCTCCAACACTGCAGCTCCCCCTCCAACACTGCAGCACTCCCTCCAACACTGCAGCATTCCCTCCAACACTGCAGCTCTCCCTCCAACACTGCAGCGTTCCCTCCAACACTGCAGCACTCCCTCCAACACTGCAGCACTCCCTCCAACACTGCAGCACTCCCTCCAACACTGCAGCGTTCCCTCCAACACTGCAGCTCTCCCTCCAACACTGCAGCACTCCCTCCAACACTGCAGCACTCCCTCCAACACTGCAGCTCTCCCTCCAACACTGCAGCACTCCCTCCAACACTGCAGCTCCCTCCAACACTGCAGCTCCCTCCAACACTGCAGCTCTCCCTCCAACACTGCAGCACTCCCTCCAACACTGCAGTACTCCCTCCAACACTGCAGCACTCCCTCCAACACTGCAGCTCCCTCCAACACTGCAGCTCTCCCTCCAACACTGCAGCACTCCCTCCAACACTGCAGCACTCCCTCCAACACTGCAGCTCCCTCCAACACTGCAGCGCTCCCTCCAACACTGCAGCACTCCCTCCAGCAGCGCAACTCTCCGTCCAGCAGCGCAGCAATCCCCCCAGCACTACAGCACTCCCTTCAGCAGAGCAGCACTCCCCGCAGCACTGCAGCACTCCCCCAGCAGCGCAGCACTCCCTCCAGCAGAGCAGCACTCCCCCCAGCAATGCGGTCCCCCCAGCAGCGCAGCACTCCCCAGCAGCGCAGCACTCCCCCCAGCAGTCCAGCACTCCCCCAGCAGTGCAGCACTCCCCCAGCAGCGCAGCACTCCCCCCAGCAGCGCAGCACTCCCCCCAGCAGTCCAGCACTCCCCCAGCAGCGCAGCACTCCCCCAGCAGCGCAACTCTCCCCCCAGCAGCGCAGCACTCCCCCAGCAGCGCAGCACTCCCCCCAGCAGCGCAGCACTCCCCCCAGCAGTCCAGCACTCCCCCAGCAGCGCAGCACTCCCCCCCAGCAGTGCAGCACTCCCCCCAGCAGTGCACACTCCCCCAGCAGTGCAGCACTCCCCCAGCAGCGCAGCACTCCCCCCAGCAGTGCAGCACTCCCCCCAGCAGTGCAGCACTCCCCCAGCAGTGCAGCACTCCCCCAGCAGTGCAGCACTCCCCCAGCAGTGCAGCACTCCCCCAGCAGCGCAGCACTCCCCCCAGCAATGCGGTCCCCCCAGCAGCGCATCACTCCCCAGCAGCGCAGCACTCCCCCAGCAGCGCAGCACTCCCCCCAGCAGCGCAGCACTCCCCCCAGCAATGCGGTCCCCCCAGCAGCGCAGCACTCCCCAGCAGTGCAGCACTCCCCCAGCAGTGCAGCACTCCCCCCAGCAGCGCAGCACTCCCCCCAGCAGTGCAGCACTCCCCCAGCAGTGCAGCACTCCCCCAGCAGCGCAGCACTCCCCCCAGCAGTGCAGCACTCCCCCCAGCAGTGCAGCACTCCCCCAGCAGTGCAGCACTCCCCCAGCAGTGCAGCACTCCCCCAGCAGCGCAGCACTCCCTCCAGCAGCGTAGCACTCCCTCCAGCAGAGCAGCACTCCCCCAGCAGCGCAGCACTCCCCCCAGCAGTGCAGCACTCCCTCCAGCAGCGCAGCACTCCCCCCAGCAGTGCAGCACTCCCTCCAGCAGCGTAGCACTCCCTCCAGCAGAGCAGCACTCCCCCAGCAGCGCAGCACTCCCTCCAGCAGAGCAGCACTCCCCCAGTAGCACAGCACTCCCCCAGCAGCGCAGCACTCCCCCCAGCAGTGCATCGCTCCCTCCAGCAGCGCAGCACTCCCTCCAGCAGCGCAGAACTCCCCCCAGCAGTGCAGCTCCCCCCAGCAGCGCAGCACTCCCCCCAGCAGTGCATCACTCCCTCCAGCAGCGCAGCACTCCCCCCAGCAGCGCAGCTCCCCCAGCAGCGCAGCACTCGCGCCAGCATTGCAGCACTCCCCCCAGCAGCGCAGCACTCCCCCCAGCAGCGCAGCTCCCCCAGCAGCGCAGCACTCGCGCCAGCATTGCAGCACTCCCCCCAGCAGCGCAACACTCCCCCCAGCAGCGCAGCACTCCCCCAGCAGCGCAGCTCCCCCAGCAGTGCAGCACTCCCCCAGCAGTGCAGCACTCCCCCAGCAGCGCAGCACTCCCTCCAGCAGCGTAGCACTCCCTCCAGCAGAGCAGCACTCCCCCAGCAGCGCAGCACTCCCCCCAGCAGTGCAGCACTCCCTCCAGCAGCGCAGCACTCCCCCCAGCAGTGCAGCACTCCCTCCAGCAGCGTAGCACTCCCTCCAGCAGAGCAGCACTCCCCCAGCAGCGCAGCACTCCCTCCAGCAGAGCAGCACTCCCCCAGCAGCGTAGCACTCCCTCCAGCAGAGCAGCACTCCCCCAGCAGCGCAGCACTCCCCCCAGCAGTGCAGCACTCCCTCCAGCAGCGCAGCACTCCCCCCAGCAGTGCAGCACTCCCTCCAGCAGCGTAGCACTCCCTCCAGCAGAGCAGCACTCCCCCCAGTAGCACAGCACTCCCCCAGCAGCGCAGCACTCCCCCCAGTAGCACAGCACTCCCCCAGCAGCGCAGCACTCCCCCCAGCAGTGCATCACTCCCTCCAGCAGAGCAGCACTCCCCCAGTAGCACAGCACTCCCCCAGCAGCGCAGCACTCCCCCCAGCAGTGCATCACTCCCTCCAGCAGCGCAGCACTCCCCCCAGCAGTGCAGCACTCCCTCCAGCAGCGCAGCACTCCCCCCAGCAGTGCAGCACTCCCTCCAGCAGCGTAGCACTCCCTCCAGCAGAGCAGCACTCCCCCAGCAGCGCAGCACTCCCTCCAGCAGAGCAGCACTCCCCCAGCAGCGTAGCACTCCCTCCAGCAGAGCAGCACTCCCCCAGCAGCGCAGCACTCCCCCCAGCAGTGCAGCACTCCCTCCAGCAGCGCAGCACTCCCCCCAGCAGTGCAGCACTCCCTCCAGCAGCGTAGCACTCCCTCCAGCAGAGCAGCACTCCCCCAGCAGCGCAGCACTCCCCCCAGTAGCACAGCACTCCCCCAGCAGCGCAGCACTCCCCCCAGCAGTGCATCACTCCCTCCAGCAGAGCAGCACTCCCCCAGTAGCACAGCACTCCCCCAGCAGCGCAGCACTCCCTCCAGCAGCGCAGCACTCCCCCCAGCAGCGCAGCTCCCCCCAGCAGTGCATCACTCCCCCCAGCAGTGCAGCACTCCCTCCAGCAGCGCAGAACTCCCCCCAGCAGCGCAGCTCCCCCAGCAGCGCAGCACTCGCGCCAGCATTGCAGCACTCCCCCAGCAGCGCAGCACTCCCCCCAGCAGCGCAGCTCCCCCAGCAGCGCAGCACTCGCGCCAGCATTGCAGCACTCCCCCCAGCAGCGCAGCACTCCCCCCAGCAGCGCAGCTCCCCCAGCAGCGCAGCACTCGCGCCAGCATTGCAGCACTCCCCCCAGCAGCGCAACACTCCCCCCAGCAGCGCAGCACTCCCGCCAGCAGTGCAGCACTCGCGCCAGCATTGCAGCACTCCCCCCAGCAGCGCAGCACTCCCGCCAGCAGTGCAGCACTCGCGCCAGCATTGCAGCACTCCCCCAGCAGCGCAGCACTCCCTCAGCAGCGCAGCAAAACAAAGAACAAAGAACAAAGAAATGTACAGCACAGGAACAGGCCCTTCGGCCCTCCAAGCCTGCGCCGACCATGCTGCCCGTCTAAACTACAATCTTCTACACTTCCGGGGTCCGTATCCCCCTATTCCCATCCTATTCATGTATTTGTCAAGATGCCCCTTAAATGTCCCTATCGTCCCTGCTTCCACCACCTCCTCCGGTAGCGAGTTCCAGGCACCCACTACCCTCTGCGTAAAAAACTTGCCTCGTACATCTACTCTAAACCTTGCCCCTCGCACCTTAAACCTATGCCCCCTAGTAATTGACCCCTCTACCCTGGGGAAAAGCACTCCCCCAGTAGCGCAGCACTCCCTCCAGCAGCGCATTACTCCCCCAGCAGCGCAGCACTCCCTCCAGCAGCGCATTACTCCCCCAGCAGCGCAGCACTCCCCCCAGCAGCGCAGCACTCCCCCCAGCAGTGCAGCACTCCCCCAGCAGTGCAGCACTCCCCCAGCAGCGCAGCACTCCCCCCAGCAGTGCAGCACTCCCCCCAGCAGTGCAGCACTCCCCCAGCAGTGCAGCACTCCCCCAGCAGTGCAGCACTCCCCCAGCAGCGCAGCACTCCCTCCAGCAGCGTAGCACTCCCTCCAGCAGAGCAGCACTCCCCCAGCAGCGCAGCACTCCCCCCAGCAGTGCAGCACTCCCTCCAGCAGCGCAGCACTCCCCCCAGCAGTGCAGCACTCCCCCAGCAGCGCAGCACTCCCCCCAGTAGCACAGCACTCCCCCAGCAGCGCAGCACTCCCCCCAGCAGCGTAGCACTCCCTCCAGCAGAGCAGCACTCCCCCAGTAGCACAGCACTCCCCCAGCAGCGCAGCACTCCCCCCAGCAGTGCATCACTCCCTCCAGCAGCGCAGCACTCCCTCCAGCAGCGCAGAACTCCCCCCAGCAGCGCAGCTCCCCCAGCAGCGCAGCACTCCCCCCAGCAGTGCATCACTCCCTCCAGCAGCGCAGCACTCCCCCCAGCAGCGCAGCTCCCCCAGCAGCGCAGCACTCGCGCCAGCATTGCAGCACTCCCCCCAGCAGCGCAGCACTCCCCCCAGCAGCGCAACACTCCCCCCAGCAGCGCAGCACTCCCGCCAGCAGTGCAGCACTCGCGCCAGCATTGCAGCACTCCCCCAGCAGCGCAGCACTCCCTCAGCAGCGCAGCACTCCCCCAGTAGCGCAGCACTCCCTCCAGCAGCGCATTACTCCCCCAGCAGCGCAGCACTCCCTCCAGCAGCGCATTACTCCCCAGCAGCGCAGCACTCCCCCCAGCAGCGCAACACTCCCGCCAGCAGTGCAGCACTCCCGCCAGCAGTGCAGCACTCCCCCAGCAGTGCAGCACTCCCTCCAGTAGCGCAGCACTCCCTCCAGCAGCGCAGCACTCCCCCAGCAGCGCAGCACTCCCTCCAGCAGCGCAGCACTCCCTCCAGTAGCGCAGAACTCCCCCAGCAGCGCAGCTCTCCCTCCAACCATAAGACCATAAGACATACCATAGTGTCTGAGCCATCGACCTAGGAGCAGAATTAGGCCACTCGGCCCATCGAGTCTGCTCCGCCATTCAATCATGGCTGATATTTTCTCATCCCCATTCTCCTGCCTTCTCCCCATAACCCCTGACCCCCTTATTAATCAAGAACCTATCTATCTCTGTCTTAAAGACACTCAGTGATTTGGCCTCCACAGCCTTCTGCGGCAAAGAGTTCCACAGATTCAACATCCTCTGGCTGAAGAAATTCCTCCTCATCTCTGTTCTAAAGGATTGTCCCTTTAGTCTGAGATGGTGTCCTCTGCTTCTAGTTTTTCCTACAAGTGGAAACATCCTCTCCACGTCCACTCTATCCAGGCCTCGCAGTGTCCTGTAAGTTTCAATAAGATCCCCCCTCATCCTTCTAAGCTCCAACGAATACAGACCCAGAGTCCTCAACCGTTCCTCATACGACAGGTTCTTCATTCCAGGGATCATTCTTGTGAACCTCCTCTGGACCCTTTCCAAGGCCAGCACATCCTTCCTTAGATACGGGGCCCAAAACTGCTCACAATATTCCAAATGGGGTCTGACCAGAGCCTTATACAGCCTCAGAAGTACATCCCTGGTCTTGTATTCTAGCCCTCTCGACATGAATGCTAACATTGCATTTGCCTTCCTAACTGCTGACTGAACCTGCACATTAACCTTAAGAGAATCGTGAACTAGGACTCCCAAGTCCCTTTGTGCTTCTGATTTCCGAAGCATTTACCCATTTAGAAAATAGTCTTTGCCTAAATTCCTCCTTCCAAAGTGCATAACCTCACACCTTCCACGTTGTATTCCATCTGCCACTTCATTGCCCACTCTCCTAGCTTGTCCAAGTCCTTCTGCAGCCCCTCTGCTTCCTCAATACTACCCGTCCCTCTACAGATCTTTGTATCATCTGCAAACTTAGCAACAGTGCCTTCAGTTCCTCCTTCCAGATCATTAATGTATATTGTGAAAAGTTGTGGTCCCAGCACCGACCCCTGAGGCACACCACTAGTCCCCGGCTGCCATCCTGAAAAAGACCCCTTCACCCCTACTCTCTGCCTTCTGCCAGTCAGCCAATCCTCTATCCATGCCAGGATCTTACCCTGAACACAATGGGCTCTTAACTTATTTAACAGTCTCCTATGCGGCACCTTGTCAAAGGCCTTCTGGGAATCTAAATAAATCACATCCACTGGTTCTCCTTTGTCTAACCTCCTTGTTACCTCCTCAAAGAACGCTAACAGATTTGTCAGACACGACCTCCCCTTGACGAAGCCGTGCTGACTCAGTCCTATTTTACCACGCACTTCCAAGTACTCCGCGATCTCATCTTTAATAACAGACTCTAGAATCTTACCCATGACCGAAGTCAGGCTAACCGGCCTACAATTTCCCGTCTTCTGCCTCCCTCCCTTCTTAAACAGCGGTGTTACATTAGCCACCTTCCAGTCCTCTGGGACCCTTCCTGCCTCCAGTGATTCCTGAAAGATCATCACTAATTTTCATAGTAACTTAATTGAAGCCTACTTGTGACAATAAGCGATTTTCTTTTCAATTCATGTCTCTACAATTTCCTCAGCTATCTCTTTTAGGACCCTGGGGTGTAGTCCATCCGGTCCAGGTGACTTGTCCACCTTCAGACCTTTCAGTTTCCCCAGAACCTTCTCCTTAGTGATGGACACTGCACTCACCTCTGCCCCCGGTTCTCCTGGAGCTCTGGCATCCCACTGGTGTCTTCCACCGTGAAGACTGATGCAAAGTAACTATTCAGTTCCTCTGCCATTTCTTTGTTTCCTATTATTACTTCTCCAGCCACATTTCCCAGTGGTCCAATGTCTATTTTTGCCTCTCTCTTATCTTTAATATATTGAAAAAAACTCTTCCTATCTACCTTTACATTACTAGCTAGCTTGCACTCATACTTCATCTTCTCCCCCCTTATTGCTTTTTTAGTTGTCCTCTGCTCGCTTTTAAAGGCTTCCCAATCCTCTGGCTTCTCACTAATTCTCGCCACTTTGTATGCTTTTTCTTTTGATTTTATGCTGTCCTTGACTTCCCTCGTCAGCCAGGGCTGCCTGTCCTCCCCTTAGCATGTTTCCTCCTCCTTGGGATGAATTTCTGCTGTGCCCTCCGAAAACCGCCCCAAAACTCCTGCCATTGCTGTTCCACCGTCTTCCCTGCGAGGTTCCTTCTCCAATCAATTCTGGCCAGCTCCCCCCTCATGTCTTTGTAGCTACCCTTATTTAATTGCAATACCGTTACATCTGATTGCAGCTTCTCCCTCTCAGACTGCAGGGTAAATTCTATCATATTGTGGTCACTGCTCCCTAAGGGTTCCTTCACCTTAAGTTCCCTAATCAAGTCTGCCTCATTACACATCACCAAATCCAGAATTGCCTGTTCCCTAGTCGGCTCTGTCACAAGAAACCATCGCTTAGACATTCCACAAATTCCTTTTCTTGGGATCCACTACCAACCTGATTTTCCCAGTCCACCTGCATATTGGGGTCCCCCATGATTATTGTAATATTGCCTTTTTCACGTGCCTTTTCTATCTCCTGATTTATTTTCTGCCCTCCAGCAGTGCAGCCCTCCCTCCAGCAGTGCAGCCCCCCCTCCAGCAGTGCAGCGCTCCCTCCAGCAGTGCAGCCCCCCCTCCAGCAGTGCAGCCCTCCCTCCAGCAGTGCAGCCCTCCCTCCAGCAGTGCAGCCCTCCCTCCAGCAGTGCAGCCCTCCCTCCAGCAGTGCAGCGCTCCCTCCAGCAGTGCAGCCCTCCCTCCAGCAGTGCAGCGCTCCCTCCAGCAGTGCAGCCCTCCCACATTGGACTGGAATGCCAGCCTTGAGTTGAGTGTCTGGGGTGGAACCTGAACATGCCACTTTCTGGGTGACAGGCGAGAGTTCTCTCCGAGGACGGGTAAACGTGCGGTCGGTATGGGTGCCACTGCCGTCTGCAGCTTTCTGGCAATCGTGATGTGCAGTAATGAAATGAAATGAAAATCACTTATTGTCACAAGTAGGCTTCAAATGAAGTTACTGTGAAAAGCCCCTAGTCGCCACATTCCGGCGCCTGTTCGGGAAGGCTGGTACGGGAATTGAACCGTGCTGCTGGCCTGCCTTGGTCTGCTTCCAAAGCCAGCGATTTAGCCCAGTGCTAGGTTCCTGTCTCACTCCAACACTGATCTTTCATTTCCCTTTCCCTTCTTCTCAGTGTCAAAGTGTGCATGCCTGCTCCCCAATCAATGTCCTCGGGACGATGTGAAGGATCGGTGCATTGTTTTATCCTCCGGGACGAGGAGGGTCAGTCTGTGTATGCTGGGAGCGATGATGTGCAGGAAGATTAATTTTCAGATGTGTACGCCCTCTGAGACCATCCTCCCAACCCCTGCCCATTGAGGATTTTCAACTGAGCAGCAAGTACACCTCGCAATGAGAGTCTTCGCCAAGTTATAGGAATGAAGAAACACAAGGAGACCATTTACCCCCTCAAGCCTGTTCCCAGCAAAGTATATCGCAAATTATGTATTTCTATCCTCGTGCTACTGCACACTAGTACTGAACGATCCGTGTAAAATAATTAACTTTAAAATAAAATGTTGGTGGAGATTTGAAAGCAGTGTTGTTGTTCGTGTCGTGTTTGTTGTAACCACGGGGGGATGTGATTGGTTTGGGAATGTTTGGTGAGCTGAAATCTTCAATACAAACAGACAAAGGTGATCAGCATCAAACAGCCCAATGATTATCATAGAATCATAGAATTTACAGTGCAGAAGGAGGCCATTGGGCCCATTGAGTCTGCACCGGCTCTTGGAAAGAGCACCCTACCCAAGGTCAACACCTCCACCCTATCCCCATAACCCAGTAACCCCACCCAACACTAAGGGCAATTTTGGACACTAAGGGCAATTTATCATGGCCAATTCACCTAACCTGCACATCTTTGGACTGTGGGAGGAAACCGGAGCACCCGGAGGAAACCCACGCACACACGGGGAGGATGTGCAGACTCCGCACAGACAGTGACCCAAGCCGGAATCGAACCTGGGACCCTGGAGCTGTGAAGCAATTGTGCTATCCACAATGCTACCGTGCTGCCCACAATGCTACCCTGCTGCCCTATAATGTTACCGTGCTGCCCACCAGTCTGACTCCAGGCTCTGCTGGGAATAGTTTACCCCACTCTGTGGAAGAAAAACACATTCATACGGCACCATTAATGCGATAAAACATCCAGAGGTGATTCACAGACCCGTTACACAACAAAATCTGACACTCAGACACACGAGGAGATCTCAGGTCAGATTAGCTCAGTCCAAGAGGTTGGCATGAACGGGTGTCTTAACGGAGGACGGCGAGGGGAAGGCCGTGGAGTGGTTTCGGGAGGGGGATACCAGAGCTCTGAGCCCTGGCAGCTGGAGGAACAGCCGGCAAGGGTGCCGCCATTAAAATCTGGGATACTCAAGAAGCCAGAATCAGGGCGGCACGGTAGCGCAGTGGTTAGCACTGCTGCCTCACGGCGCTGAGGACCCGGGTTCGATTCCCGGCCCTGGGTCATTGTCTGTATGAAGTTTGCACATTCTCCCCGTGTCTGCGTGCGCTTCACCCCCACAGACCAAAAAGATGTGCAGGGTAGGTGGATTGGCCACGCTAAATTGCCCCTTCATTGGAAAAAAATAATTGGGAACTCTAAATTCCTAAAAAAAAAGAAACCAGAAGTAGAGGAACACAAATATCACAGGGGTTGGAGGAGGTTACAGAGATCGGGAGGAGTGTGGGATTGGAGGAGGTTACAGAGATCGGGAGGGGTGTGGGGATGGAGGAGGTTACAGAGATCGGGAGGAGTGTGGGGTTGGAGGAGGTTACAGAGATCGGGAGGGGTGTGGGGATGGAGGAGGTTACAGAGATAGGGAGGGGTGTGGGGCTGGAGGAGGTTACAGAGATAGGGAGGGGTGTGGGGCTGGAGGAGGTTACAGAGATAGGGAGGGGTGTGGGGCTGGAGGAGGTTACAGAGATAGGGAGGGGTGTAGGGGCTAGAGGAGGTTACAGAGATAGGGAGGGGTGTGGGGCTGGAGGAGGTTACAGAGATAGGGAGGGGTGTGGGGATGGAGGAGGTTACAGAGATAGGGAGGGGTGTGGGGCTGGAGGAGGTTACAGAGATAGGGAGGGGTGTGGGGCTGGAGGAGATGACAGAGATAGGGAGGGGAGTGGGGCTGGAGGAGGTTACAGAGATAGGGAGGGGTGTGGGGTTGGAGGAGATGACAGAGATAGGGAGGGGAGTGGGGCTGGAGGAGGTTACAGAGATAGGGAGGGGTGTGGGGTTGGAGGAGATGACAGAGATAGGGAGGGGAGTGGGGCTGGAGGAGGTTACAGAGATAGGGAGGGGTGTGGGGTTGGAGGAGGTTACAGAGATAGGGAGGGGTGTGGGGCTGGAGGAGGTTACAGAGATAGGGAGGGGTGTGAGGCTGGAGGAGATGACAGAGATAGTGAGGGGAGTGGGGCTGGAGGAGGTTACAGAGATAGGGAGGGGTGTGGGGCTGGAGGAGGTTACAGAGATAGGGAGGGGTGTGGGGCTGGAGGAGATGACAGAGATAGGGAGGGGAGTGGGGTTGGAGGAGGTTACAGAGATAGGGAGGGGTGTGGGGCTGGAGGAGGTTACAGAGATAGGGAGGGGTGTGGGGCTGGAGGAGGTTACAGATATAGGGAGGGGTGTAGGGGCTGGAGGAGGTTACAGAGATAGGGAGGGGTGTGGGGCTGGAGGAGGTTACAGAGATAGGGAGGGCTGTGGGGGCTGGAGGAGGTTACAGAGATAGGGAGGGGCGTGGGATGGAGGAGGTTACAGAGATAGGGAGGGGTGTGGGGTTGGAGGAGGTTACAGAGATTGGGAGGGGTGTGGGGCTGGAGGAGGTTACAGAGATAGGGAGGGGTGTGGGGCTGGAGGAGGTGACAGAGATAGGGAGGGGTGTGGGGCTGGAGGAGATGACAGAGATAGGGAGGGGAGTGGGGCTGGAAGAGGTTACAGAGATAGGGAGGGGAGTGGGGCTGGAGGAGGTTACAGAGATAGGGAGGGGAGTGGGGCTGGAGGAGGTTACAGAGATAGGGAGGGGTGTGGGGCTGGAGGAGGTTACAGAGATAGGGAGGGGCGTGTGGTGTTGGGTGCTCTGGTGCACAGATGAGCCAACACAGTTGTATGTGGTACAACTCTATTTTATTATAACTCTTATAATACAGTTCGTTCTGGATACTCTGCACGTGCTGTCTCCCTAGGTGTGTTTGGCAATAGATGTGTCCTGGTTCTCCTCTGCAGCTAATACTGACCACCGGGGGTCGTGTCTGTGCTTTTATATCTTTCTGTCATTGGTTGTGGTGTTGTGTGTTCTGATTTGTCTGTTGGTGTGTCTATCATGATGTGTGTGTTTGAATATCATGACATCCCCCTTTTTTACAAAGATATGTGCCTACGTGGTTATAAATATAATTGTGTCGTGAGTGCATCGAAGAGTGTGTGTGTGTGTTATGTACAGCGTGTGTATATGACGTAACTATTTACATGGGGCGATGTCGGGTGCGTCACACTAACAAGGTTGTACCATAACAAAACTTGGATGCGAGAGAAAGAAAAAAAAAAAAGACTTGAACATTGGTCTGGTCAGACGATATCTGGAACAATAAACAACAACAGGTTATAATACAGAAGTGTTTGACTTTTTGAACGTATGAACAGCGTTATAAGTCCAGTCTAATGGGTGACCGCCTCAAGAATGGGCTGGTCCTCAAGCCGGTTCAGCTGTGGAGATTTGGTTCTGGTGGCGATGGAAGGGGCATGATCCGTGGCATCTCCACGAAGTCATCCTTGGGAACCAGTGGAGGATCCGGCGTGTGCGTACGGTTCAGTTGCGAGCGTGGAAGGCGGCGCAAAGCTCGCTGATTGCGCCTACGCACCAATCCATCCGCCCTGCATGCCAGGAACAAGGTGGAGTCTTTTTCTTTTTATGTTTGTGGTGGACGGCATCTTGTAGCCGATGGGTCGTTGCCATCGAAGTAGCACCATCACTAATATCATGCAAGGCGATGACTGTGCCAGATGTGGAAGTTGGCCGAGACCGTGTACGCTGGTTCCGGCCACCTGCTGTGCCGGAAGGGCGACTCCGCAGAGAAACGTCGAAGCATGTCGCCTTGGAGAGAGAATTGTTGCTCGCATCAACGTCTGGCGATGGCGCGAATTGGTGTGTCCATCTTGGACCGCCGGTGCTGGTTGCCACTGCCGACCCAGTGGGACTGCCACGCGATCCATTCCCTGTCGCCGTGGCATCCGCCGTCACCCTGAGCGTGCCATCACCGAGGCCGCGACACCGCCCGTCCGGAGCAAGGTCTGGCGTGCGCGAATCAGAGTCGGCGCTTGGCTGCTCCCCATCTGGAGTCCGGTCTGCCTTCCGTCGATGCCCCCCGTCCGGAGTCCCAACAGGTTCACTGGAGGCAGCCGAGATTCCCTGAAGCTGCACTTCTGGAGTCGGAACATGCAGGAATGCACCAACCAGTGGAGAGGGTCGAGCCATCGAGGGTGGAAGCGGTGCGCTGCCACCGCAGTCGTCAGTGGTCCCACCGTGATCGTCGAGTGCCTCGGTACGCACTAGGCGAGGTCTGTCACCTTGCACCTTTTGCATGGGAAGTGGGATGCTGTCGTCACTCGTCTCACATCCCGTGGATAGATCCTCATTAGCAGCTTGCTGTTCACTAGGGTTGGGTAAATTGTCAGAGTTTTCATCTGGTGGTGCACACCATGTCGGTGGACTGTCATTGTCTTGCCGTTGTCCTTCATTTGGGCTTTTCTTCTTTGGAATTTTAAATCTTCCCCCAGACATTGCAGAACCTTGTTTATTACCCCCAAATTCTCCCATAGGTATGGTCTCGAATATAGGATCCAATGTTTCTATCGACATTGTACTATTTTCCAAAGAACATTCCGTTTCACTTTTCTTCTCAGGTGCCTCATGTGTATCTTTGTCTAATGTACATGCCTTCATGGTCTCTGGGTCTGATTTTGCTGGGACTGGCATGGTCACAGTCTCTCTTTTATTGTTCTCAATTGCCCACATTATACTCCCCATACATAACTGCTTAATCACTGGGGTTAGTGTGGTACAATGGATAATCGGGTCGACCTTATCTGCATCTTCACCATTAGTGGAAAGCACACTTGGTTCACTTGACACTGCTGTGGGTTTTAAATTCGTTATCTGGCTACTCGATGTCGGTGTCCTCAGGATTCTTGCTCCAATGTTCTGCTCAATAATCAGTGGAGCGTGTATAGGTTCAATGCAATTAATGTTCCCCTCAAGGTTTGAAGAGTCATTACTGACTAACTGCTGGTCTCCGAAGTTGGGATTTTGCGGTGTTGTGTTGAAGGGAGACATTTGTCCCTGCTGTAGATATGATTCAGGTTGTGTTATTTCCATTACCTGAGGATCAATGTCTTGTCCATTTTTTTCGATCCGTACTAAAACACTGGCAATTCTCAGTCTGCTCCTTGCAAGTTAAACATTCAATTAATTTTGTTAGCAAATCCTCAGCATCCTTCTGTGGCCGTGCAGCATTATTAATCTCTGTTCGGCTATAATGATCCTGAAGGTCAGCGCATAAACCTTTTTTCTTCGGGCTTGGACGAGGCGATTCCTTTGGCTTGTCTTCAGTTGGGCTTGAACAGTCTTCAGCGCTGTGCCCTTCATTGTAGCATGAGAGACCGTCATGTTCATGCTGCTGTGTAGTGGAGCATGGTAGGCTGTTATAGCCTTCTTGCTGTTCACGTGAGCATGGCAGACTTGCATCGTCTGCCGCTGGTTGGTCAGGAGAGGTTGCTAGACCCTCATGGTCTTGTTCCTGCAAGGACTGCGCTCTGGAGTCTTGCGTTCCTTCCATCGTGGAGTCCGTCCACGAGCTCTCTGTGGAGGCTTGTGACACTGGAGTCACTTCTTGTTCGTGCAAGGACTGCGCTCTGGAGTCTTGCGTTGCTTCTATCGTGGAGGCTGTCCACGAGCTCTCTGTGGAGGCTTGTGACACTGGAGTCACTTCTTGTTCGTGCAAGGACTGCTCTCTGGAGTCTTGCGTTGCTTCTATCGTGGAGGCTGTCCACGAGCTCTCTGTGGAGGCTTGTGACACTGGAGTCACTTCTTGTTCGTGCAAGGACTGCGCTCTGGAGTCTTGCGTTGCCTCTATCGTGGAGGCTGTCCACGAGCTCTCTGTGGAGGCTTGTGACACTGGAGTCACTTCTTGTCCGTGCAAGGACTGCGCTCTGGAGTCTTGCATTTCTGCAATTGTGGAGTCTGTCCACGAGCTTGCTGTGGAAGCTTGTGACACTGGAGTCACTTCTGGTTCATGCGAGGACTGCACTCTGGAGTCTTGCATGTCTTCTTTCATAGAGTCGGGAACGTTGAGCGGGACGTGGACCACGCTCTGTGTGGCAGCAGGGCACTCTCCGTGTGCTTGCACCGCTCCCTGTCTGTTAATGTCAGGCTGCAGCATCATCCGGTACTGATAAGTTGGAACGTCATATCTGCTGGATTGAAGATCCTCAAATCCGAAAAATGAATCCGCATCTGCGTCGGATTCAATGTGGGGGCCGCCAATGTGCAACACGAAAGGTTCGTCCGAGTCATAGTCATATAGGACCACGGAGCTATCATTGGGCTCGCGAGGTCCGGAAACACTGTAAAGATCGTCATCGAAGTATTCAAGGTCTGAATCATCGGCTTGTGCGTAGGTAACTGCTTGTCGGAGGGTTCTTCGGAGGTCAAATTCATCTCCTGGGTCAATTTGCGGCACTGTGCTGTCATTCCAGGTGAGGGAAGGTTGTTTTACAGCTTTAACAGATTTTTGTTTTTTTGATTTGGGACGTTTCCCTTTTAAATTGGATTTGGGACATTTCCCTTTTAAATTGGTGCAGTCTGGGGCCTCTGACATCCTGACGCTCGGTATGTAGCACGTAGGAAGCGACTGCGCATGCTCAGATCGCTGTTCCTTTACCGATGGCCGTTTTCTTGACTGCGCATGCGCAGCATCTCGCGCATGCGCAAACGAAACTTCCGGTTCTGCGCACTGCTCGCGCAACTGTGCTAGCGTGATACCTTTAGCAAGATGGCCGCCGACCTCGACCCAGCCTTCTCTCAGGCCCGGGATTTCGGCCTCTGGGAATTCGGGCTCCGGGATCCCAGCCACGAGGTGAGTACTGCAGCTTTTCTTACCTTTACTTGCCGATTGGATTGCGTTTTCTTCACAGTACTTGGAGAATTTGCCCATGACTGCCTGGTAATCGTGCCTTTGCTGCCTCCTGAAGAACCTGAACCTTCTGAATATTTCTCTTGCCCTTGCACCGGCGACGATGAGGAGAAATTCAATTTTTTCCTTATCATCCAGGTCTTGGAGTTCAGCTGCCACCAGGAACAATTCGAACATTTGCCGGAATCGCCGCCAGTTTTCGTGGAGGTCGCCGTCGCACTGGAGCGCCTGCGGAACCGGGAGCTCTATCATTTTGCCTGGGCACTGCTGGTTGTCTCTGTACACTGAGGTATGCCGGCAGGTATCGATCCACTCCTGTACCATGTGGTGTTGGGTGCTCTGGTGCACAGATGAGCCAACACAGTTGTATGTGGTACAACTCTATTTTATTATAACTCTTATAATACAGTTCGTTCTGGATACTCTGCACGTGCTGTCTCCCTAAGTGTGTTTGGCAACAGATGTGTCCTGGTTCTCCTCTGCAGCTAATACTGACCACCGGGGGTCGTGTCTGTGCTTTTATATCTTTCTGTCATTGGTTGTGGTGTTGTGTGTTCTGATTTGTCTGTTGGTGTGTCTATCATGATGTGTGTGTTTGAATATCATGACAGGGCGTGGGGCTGGAGGAGGTTACAGAGATAGGGAGGGGTGTGGGGGCTGGAGGAGGTCACAGAGATAGGGAGGGGCGTAGGGGCTGGAGGAGGTTACAGAGATAGGGAGGGGCGTGGGGCTGGAGGAGATTACAGAGATAGGGAGGGCTGTGGGGGCTGGAGGAGGTCACAGAGATAGGGAGGGGCGTAGGGGCTGGAGGAGGTTACAGAGATAGGGAGGGGCGTGGGGCTGGAGGAGATTACAGAGATAGGGAGGGCTGTGGGGGCTGGAGGAGATTACTGACATGGGGGGGGGGGACTGGAGGAGATTACCGAGATAGGGAGGGGTGTGGGGCTGGAGGTGACAGAGATAGGGAGGGGTGTGGGGGCTGGAGGAGGTTACAGAGATAGGGAGGGGTGTGGGGTTGGAGGAGGTTACAGAGATAGGGAGGGGTGTTGGGCTGGAGGAGGTTACAGAGATAGGGAGGGGTGTGGGGTTGGAGGAGGTTACAGAGATAGGGAGGGTGTGTGGGAGGAGGTACAGAGATAGGGAGGGGTGTGGGAGGAGGTTACAGAGATAGGGAGGGGTGTGGGGTTGGAGGAGGTTACAGAGATAGGGAGGGGTGTGGGGCTGGAGGAGGTACAGAGATAGGGAGGGGTGTGGGAGGAGGTTACAGAGATAGGGAGGGGTGTGGGGCTGGAGGAGGTACAGAGATATGGAGGGGTGTGGGAGGAGGTTACAGAGATAGGGAGGGGTGTGGGGTTGGAGGAGGTTACGGAGATAGGGAGGAGTGTGGGAGGAGGTTACAGAGATAGGGAGGGGTGTGGGGGCTGGAGGAGGTGACAGAGATAGGGAGGAGGTTGGGGCTGGGGAGGTGACAAAGATCGGGAGGGGTGTGGGAGGAGGTTACAGAGATAGGGAGGGGTGTGGGGTTGGAGGAGGTTACAGAGATCGGGAGGGGTGTGGGAGGAGGTAATAGAGATAGGGGGCGGTGTGGGAGGAGGTTACAGAGATAGGGAGGGGTGCGGGGGCTGGAGGAGGTTACAGAGATAGGGACGGGAGTGGTGCTGGAGGAGGTTACAGAGATAGGGAGGGGTGTGGGGTTGGAGGAGGTTACAGAGATAGGGAGGGTGTGTGGGAGGAGGTACAGAGATAGGAAAGGGTGTGGGAGGAGGTTACAGAGATAGGGAGGGGTGTGGGGCTGGAGGAGATGACAGAGATAGGGAGGGGTGTGGGGCTGGAGGAGGTTACAGAGATAGGGAGGGGCGTGGGGCAGGAGGAGGTTACAGAGATAGGGAGGGGTATGGGGCTGGAGGAGGTTACAGAGATAGGGAGGGGCGTGGGGCTGGAGGAGGTTACAGAGATAGGGAGGGGTGTGGAGCTGGAGGAAAATACAGAGATAGGGAGGGGAGTGGGGCTGGAGGAGGTTACAGAGATAGGGAGGGGTGTGGGGCTGGAGGAGATGACAGAGATAGGGAGGGGAGTGGGGCTGGAGGAGGTTACAGAGATAGGGAGGGGTGTGTGGCTGGAGGAGATGACAGAGATAGGGAGGGGAGTGGGGCTGGAGGAGGTTACAGAGATAAGGAGGGGTGTGGGGCTGGAGGAGGTTACAGAGAGAGGGAGGGGAGTGGGGCTGGAGGAGGTTACAGAGATAGGGAGGGGTATGGGGCTGGAGGAGGTTACAGGGATAGGGAGGGGTGTGGGGCTGGAGGAGGTTACAGAGATAGGGAGGGGCGTGGGGCTGGAGGAGGTTACAGAGATAGGGAGGGGTGTGGGGGCTGTAGGAGGTTACAGAGATAGGGAGGGGTGTAGGGGCTGGAGGAGGTTACAGAGATATGGAGGGGCGTGGGGCTGGAGGAGGTTACAGAGATAGGGAGGGCTGTGGGGGCTGGAGGAGATTACTGACATGGGGGGGGCGGTGGGACTGGAGGAGATTACCGAGATAGGGAGGGGTGTGGGAATGGAGGTGACAGAGATAGGGAGGGGTGTGGGGGCTGGAGGAGATTACCGAGATAGGGAGGGGTGTGGGACTGGAGGTGACAGAGATAGGGAGGGGTGTGGGGGCTGGAGGAGGTTACAGAGATAGGGAGGGTTGTGGGGCTGGAGGAGGTTACAGAGATAGGGAGGGGTGTGGGAGGAGGTTACAGAGATAGGGAGGGGAGTGGGAGGAGGTTACAGAGATAGGGAGGGGTGTGGGGGCTGGAGGTGGTTACAGAGATAGGGAGCGGTGTGGGAGGAGTTTACAGAGATAGGGAACGGTGTGGGAGGAGGTTACAGAGATAGGGAGCGGTATGGGAGGAGTTTACAGAGATAGGGAGGGGTGTGGGAGGAGGTTACAGAGATAGGGAGCGGTGTGGGAGGAGGTTACAGAGATAGGGAGCGGTGTGGGAGGAGTTTACAGAGATAGGGAGGGGTGTGGGAGGAGGTTACAGAGATAGGGAGGGGTGTGGGAGGAGGTTACGGAGATAGGGAGGAGTGTGGGGGCTGGAGGAGGTTACAGTGATAGGGAGGGGGTGTGGGAGGAGGTTACAGAGATAGGGAGGGGTGTGGGAGGAGGTTACAGAGATAGGGAGGGGAGTGGGGGCTGGAGGAGGTTTCAGTGATAGGGAGGGGGTGTAGGGGCTGGGGGAGGTTACAGAGATAGGGAGGGGTGTGGGGGCTGGAGGTGGTTACAGAGATAGGGAGGGGTGTGGGAGGAGGTTACAGAGATAGGGAGGGGTGTGGGAGGAGGTTACAGAGATAGGGAGGGGTGTGGGGGCTGGAGGAGGTTACAGAGATAGGGAGGGGTGTGGGAGGAGGTTACAGAGATAGGGAGGGTTGTGGGAGGAGGTTACAGAGATAGGGAGGGATGTGGGAGGAGGTTACAGAGATAGGGAGGGGAGTGGGAGCTGGAGGAGGTTACAGAGATAGGGAGGGGTGTGGGAGGAGGTTACAGAGATAGGGAGGGGTGTGGGAGGAGGTTACAGAGATAGGGAGGGGTGTGGGAGGAGGTTACAGAGATAGGGAGGGGTGTGGGAGGAGGTTACAGAGATGGGGAGGGGTGTGGGAGGAGGTTACAGAGATAGGGAGGGGTGTGGGGGGAGGTTACAGAGATAGGGAGGGGTGTGGGAGGAGGTTACAGAGATAGGGAGGGGTGTGGGAGGAGGTTACAGAGATAGGGGGGGGAGTGGGGGCTGGAGGAGGTTACAGTGATAGGGAGGGGGTGTAGGGGCTGGAGGAGGTTACAGAGATAGGGAGGGGTGTGGGGCTGGAGGAGGTTACAGAGATAGGGAGGAGTGTGGGGGCTGGAGGAGGTTACAGAGATAGGGAGGGGTGTGGGAAGAGGTTACAGAGATAGGGAGGGGTGTGGGGGCTGGAGGAGGTTACAGAGATAGGGAGGGGGTGTGGGAGGAGGTTACAGAGATAGGGAGGGGTGTGGGAGGAGGTTACAGAGATAGGGAGGGGAGTGGGGGCTGGAGGAGGTTTCAGTGATAGGGAGGGGGTGTAGGGGCTGGGGGAGGTTACAGAGATAGGGAGGGGTGTGGGGGCTGGAGGAGGTTACAGAGATAGGGAGGGGTGTGGGAGGAGGTTACAGAGATAGGGAGGGGTGTGGGAGGAGGTTACAGAGATAGGGAGGGGTGTGGGGGCTGGAGGAGGTTACAGAGATAGGGAGGGGTGTGGGAGGAGGTTACAGAGATAGGGAGGGGTGTGGGAGGAGGTTACAGAGATAGGGAGGGGTGTGGGAGGAGGTTACAGAGATAGGGAGGGGAGTGGGGGCTGGAGGAGGTTACAGAGATAGGGAGGGGTGTGGGAGGAGGTTACAGAGATAGGGAGGGGTGTGGGAGGAGATTACAGAGATAGGGAGGGGTGTGGGAGGAGGTTACAGAGATAGGGAGGTGTGTGGGAGGAGGTTACAGAGATGGGGAGGGGTGTGGGAGGAGGTTACAGAGATAGGGAGGGGTGTGGGAGGAGGTTACAGAGATAGGGAGGGGTGTGGGAGGAGGTTACAGAGATAGGGAGGGGTGTGGGAGGAGGTTACAGAGATAGGGAGGGGAGTGGGGGCTGGAGGAGGTTACAGTGATAGGGAGGGGGTGTAGGGGCTGGAGGAGGTTACAGAGATAGGGAGGGGTGTGGGGCTGGAGAAGGTTACAGAGATAGGGAGGAGTGTGGGGGCTGGAGGAGGTTACAGAGATAGGGAGGGGTGTGGGAAGAGGTTACAGAGATAGGGAGGGGTGTGGGGGCTGGAGGAGGTTACAGAGATAGGGAGGGCTGTGGGAGGAGGTTTCAGACATAGGGAGGGGTGTGGGAGGAGGTTACAGAGATAGGGAGGGGTGTGGGGCTGGAGGAGGTTACAGAGATAGGGAGGGGTGTGGGAGGAGGTTACAGAGATAGGGAGGGGTGTGGGGGTGGAGGAGGTTACAGAGATGGGGAGGGGTGTGGGAGGAGGTTACAGAGATGGGGAGGGTTGTGGGAGGAGGTTACAGAGATAGGGAGGGGTGTGGGAGGAGGTTACAGAGATAGGGAGGGGTGTGGGAGGAGGTTACAGAGATAGGGAGGGGTGTGGGAGGAGGTTTCAGAGATAGGGAGTGGTGTGGGAGGAGGTTACAGGGTTAGGGAGGGCTGTGGGAGGAGGTTTCAGAGATAGGGAGGGGTCTGGGAGGAGGTTACAGAGATAGGGAGGGGTGTAGGAGGAGGTTACAGAGATAGGGAGGGGTCTGGGAGGAGGTGACAGAGATAGGGAGGGTGTGTGGGAGGAGATTACAGAGATGGGGAGGGGTGTGGGAGGAGGTTACAGAGATAGGGAGGGGTGTGGGAGGAGGTTACAGAGATGGGGAGGGGTGTGGGAGGAGGTTACAGAGATAGGGAGGGGTGTGGGAGGAGGTTACAGAGATAGGGAGTGGTGTGGGAGGAGGTTACAGAGATAGGGAGGGGTGTGGGAGGAGGTTACAGAGATAGGGAGGGGTGTGGGAGGAGGTTACAGAGATAGGGAGGGGTGTGGGGGTGGAGGAGGTTACAGAGATGGGGAGGGGTGTGGGAGGAGGTTACAGAGATAGGGAGGGGGTGTGGGAGGAGGTTACAGAGATGGGGAGGGGTGTGGGAGGAGGTTACAGGGATAGGGAGGGGTGTGGGAGGAGGTTACAGAGATGGGGAGGGGTGTGGGAGGAGGTTACAGAGATAGGGAGGGGGTGTGGGAGGAGGTTACAGAGATGGGGAGGGGTGTGGGAGGAGGTTACAGAGATAGGGAGGGGTGTGGGAGGAGGAACAGAGATGGGGAGGGGTGTGGGAGGAGGTTTCAGAGATAGGGAGGGTGTGTGGGAGGAGGTTACAGAGATGGGGAGGGGTCTGGGAGGAGGTTACAGAGATAGGGAGGGGTCTGGGAGGAGGTTACAGAGATAGGGAGGGGTGTGGGAGGAGGTTACAGAGATAGGGAGGGGTGTGGGAGGAGGTTACAGAGATAGGGAGGGGTGTGGGAGGAGGTTACAGAGATAGGGAGGGGTGTGGGAGGAGGTTACAGAGATAGGGAGGGGTGTGGGAGGAGGTTACAGAGATAGGGAGGGGTGTGGGAGGAGGTTACAGAGATAGGGAGGAGTGTGGGGGAGGTTACAGAGATAGGGAGGGGGTGTGGGAGGAGGTACAGAGATAGGGAGGGGTGTGGGAGGAGGTTACAGAGATAGGGAGGGGTGTGGGAGGAGGTACAGAGATAGGGAGGGGTGTGGGGGAGGTTACAGAGACAGGGAGGGGGTGTGGGAGGAGGTACAGAGATAGGGAGGGGTGTGGGAGGAGGTTACAGAGATAGTGAGGGGGTGTGGGAGGAGGTTACAGAGATAGGGAGGGGTGTGGGAGGAGGTTACAGAGATAGGGAGGGGAGTGGGAGGAGGTTACAGAGATAGGGAGGGGTGTGGGAGGAGGTTACAGAGATAGGGAGGGGTGTGGGAGGAGGTTACAGAGATAGGGAGGGGTGTGGGAGGAGGTTACAGATAAAGGGAGGGGGTGTGGGAGGAGGTACAGAGATAGGGAGGGGTGTGGGAGGAGGTTACAGAGATAGGGAGGGGTGTGGGAGGAGGTTACAGAGATAGGGAGGGGTGTGGGAGGAGGTTACAGAGATAGGGAGGGGTGTGGGGGAGGTTACAGAGATAGGGAGGGGTGTGGGAGGAGGTACAGAGATAGGGAGGGGTGTGGGGCTGGAAGAGGTTACAGAGATGGGGAGGGGTGTGGGAGGAGGTTACAGAGATGGGGAGGGGTGTGGGGGTGGAAGAGGTTACAGAGATGGGGAGGGGTGTGGGAGGAGGTTACAGAGATAGGGAGGGGTGTGGGAGGAGGTACAGAGATAGGGAGGGGTGTGGGAGCAGGTTACAGAGATAGGGAGGGGGTGTGGGAGGAGGTACAGAGATAGGGAGGGGTGTGGGAGGAAGTTACAGAGATAGGGAGCGGGTGTGGGAGGAGGTACAGAGATAGGGAGGGGTGTGGGAGGAGGTTACAGAGATAGGGAGGGGTGTGGGAGGAGGTACAGAGATAGGGAGGGGTGTGGGAGGAGGTACAGAGATAGGGAGGGGTGTGGGAGGAGGTTACAGAGATGGGGAGGGGTGTGGGAGGAGGTTTCAGAGATAGGGAGGGGTGTGGAGGAGGTTACAGAGATAGGGAGGGGTGTGGGAGGAGGTTACAGAGATAGGGAGGGGTGTGGGGGAGGTTACAGAGATAGGGAGGGGTGTGGGAGGAGGTACAGAGATAGGGAGGGGTGTGGGGCTGGAAGAGGTTACAGAGATGGGGAGGGGTGTGGGAGGAGGTTACAGAGATGGGGAGGGGTGTGGGGGTGGAAGAGGTTACAGAGATGGGGAGGGGTGTGGGAGGAGGTTACAGAGATAGGGAGGGGTGTGGGAGGAGGTACAGAGATAGGGAGGGGTGTGGGAGCAGGTTACAGAGATAGGGAGGAGGTGTGGGAGGAGGTACAGAGATAGGGAGGGGTGTGGGAGGAGGTTACAGAGATAGGGAGGGGGTGTGGGAGGAGGTACAGAGATAGGGAGGGGTGTGGGAGGAGGTTACAGAGATAGGGAGGGGGTGTGGGAGGAGGTACAGAGATAGGGAGGGGTGTGGGAGGAGGTTACAGAGATAGGGAGGGGTGTGGGAGGAGGTTACAGAGATGGGGAGGGGGTGTGGGGGTGGAGGTTACAGAGATAGGGAGGGGTGTGGGAGGAGGTTACAGAGATAGTGAGGGGTGTGGGAGGAGGTTACAGAGATAGGGAGGGGTGTGGAGGAGGTTACAGAGATAGGGAGGGGTGTGGGAGGAGGTTACAGAGATGGGGAGGGGTGTGGGGCTGGAGGAGGTTACAGAGATAGGGAGGGGTGTGGGAGGAGGTTACAGAGATAGTGAGGGGTGTGGGAGGAGGTTACAGAGATAGGGAGGGGTGTGGAGGAGGTTACAGAGATAGGGAGGGGTGTGGGAGGAGGTTACAGAGGTAGGGAGGGGTGTGGGAGGAGGTTACAGAGATGGGGAGGGGTGTGGGAGGAGGTTACAGAGATGGGGAGGGGTGTGGGAGGAGGTTACAGAGATAGGGAGGGGTGTGGAGGAGGTTACAGAGATAGGGAGGGGTGTGGGGCTGGAGAACAGAGATCGGGAGGGGTGTGGGGCTGGAGTACAGAATGCATGTACAGTAAACGCCGTTGGGAGATCGTTAGCGGGCCCGGTTCGGTATTCTCCGGGGCCTCCGCCATTCTCCACCTCTACCGGGCGAGTTCCCGACGGAGCGGGTCGCTTGTGCTTTTAAAAATGGTGAAGCGGCTGCTGAGGGACAGAGAGGGGGGGTCGGGAAGGCCCAATATCGCGAGAGTTTGCTGACAGTCGTGCCGCTGGCCGGGGGGGGGGGCTTCTCTCAGGGCCGGGGGAGTGGCGGAGGGTGGCCAGGAGGAGGGCTGTGGGGTCGGGGTGGACAGGCATGGAGCGCCATTGCCGCAGCCACAAGGCAGCCACGCAGCTGCCCACACCGCTAACTGCCCACTCTGAACCTAGTGCCACGGGTCGTATCGGGGAATCTCCCCCAGGGAACCCCCCGAACTGCCCTCTGGCCCCAGCCGACCCATCAGCCATATGGGCGGCTCCAGCGCAACCTGTGGCATCTTGTTGCTGGGGTGAGTGTGTGTGGGGAGTGTGTGTGGCTGGGGTGAGTGTGTGTGGGGAGTGTGTGTGGCTGGGGTGAGTGTGTGTGGGGAGTGTGTTGTCTGGGATGAGTGTGTGCGGGGAGTGTGTTCGCTGGGGTGAGTGTGTGTGGGGAGTGTGTGTGGCTGGGGTGAGTGTGTGTGGGGAGTGTGTGTGGGGAGTGTGTTGTCTGGGATGAGTGTGTGCGGCGAGTGTGTTCGCTGGGGTGAGTGCGTGTGGGGAGTGTCTGGGATGAGTGTGTGTGGGGAGTGTCTGGGGTGAGTGTGTGTGGGGAGTGTCTGGGATGAGTGTGTGTGGGGAGTGTGTTGGCTGGGATTAGTGTCACACACATAGAACATAGAACATAGAACAATACAGCGCAGTACAGGCCCTTCGGCCCACGATGTTGCACCGAAACAAAAGCCATCTAACCTACACTATGCCATTATCATCCATATGCTTATCCAATAAACTTTTAAATGCCCTCAATGTTGGTGAGTTCACTACTGTAGCAGGTAGGGCATTCCACGGCCTCACTACTCTTTGCGTAAAGAACCTACCTCTGACCTCTGTCCTATATCTATTACCCCTCAGTTTAAAGCTATGTCCCCTCGTGCTAGCCATTTCCATCCGCGGGAGAAGGCTCTCACTTTCCACCCTATCCAACCCCCTGGTCATTTTGTATGCCTCCATTAAGTCTCCTCTTAACCTTCTTCTCTCTAACGAAAACAACCTCAAGTCCATCAGCCTTTCCTCATAAGATTTTCCCTCCATACCAGGCAACATCCTGGTAAATCTCCTCTGCACCCGCTCCAAAGCCTCCACGTCCTTCCTATAATGCGGTGACCTGAACTGTACGCAATACTCCAAATGCGGCCGTACCAGAGTTTTGTACAGCTGCAACATGACCTCCTGACTCCGGAACTCAATCCCTCTACCAATAAAGGCCAACACTCCATAGGCCTTCTTCACAACCCTATCAACCTGGGTGGCAACTTTCAGGGATCTATGTACATGGACACCGAGATCCCTCTGCTCATCCACACTTCCAAGAACTTTACCATTAGCCAAATATTCCACATTCCTGTTATTCCTTCCAAAGTGAATCACCTCACACTTTTCTACATTAAACTCCATTTGCCACCTCTCAGCCCAGCTCTGCAGCTTATCGATGTCCCTCTGTAACCTGCTACATCCTTCCTCACTGTCGACAACACCACCGACTTTAGTGTCGTCTGCAAATTTACTCACCCACCCTTCTGCGCCTTCCTTTAGGTCATTGATAAAAATGACAAACAGCAACGGCCCCAGAACAGATCCTTGTGGTACGCCACTTGTAACTGAACTCCATTCTGAACATTTCCCATCAACCACCACCCTCTGTCTTCTTTCAGCTCGCCAAATTCTGATCCACATCTCTAAATCATCCTCAATCCCCAGCCTCCGTATTTTCTGCAATAGCCTACCGTGGGGAACCTTATCAAACGCTTTACTGAAATCCATATACACCACATCAACTGCTCTACCCTCGTCTACCTGTTCAGTCACCTTCTCAAAGAACTCGATAAGGTTTGTGAGGCATGACCTACCCTTCACGAAGCCATGCTGACTATCCCTAATCACATTATTCCTATCTAGATGATTATAAATCTTGTCTCTTATAATCCCCTCCAAGACTTTACCCACTACAGACGTGAGGCTCACCGGTCTATAGTTGCCGGGGTTGTCTCTGCTCCCCTTTTTGAACAAAGGGACCACATTTGCTGTCCTCCAGTCCTCTGGCACTATTCCTGTAGCCAATGATGACATAAAAATCAAAGCCAAAGGCTCAGCAATCTCTTCCCTGGCCTCCCAGAGAATCCTAGGATAAATCCCATCAGGCCCCGGGGACTTATCTATTTTCAGCCTGTCCAGAATTGCCAACACCTCTTCCCTACGTACCTCAATGCCATCTATTCTAATAGCCTGGGTCTCAGCATTCTCCTCCAAATATGAGTCCAACCAGCAGAGGGATTTACTCGATTCCCACTGACTCCAGTGTAGCTCGGGCTTCTTGTGAGTGGTGGAGGAGGGAGAGCGGGGGGGGAGGGGGAGTAAAAGGGGAGGGGGGAGTGGAGGGTAGGGTGAGGGGGAGTGGAAGGGAGGGGTCGGGAGGGGAGGCAGAGTGGAGGGGAGCGAAACTGAAGCGACAGGGACGTGGAGGGGAAGGAGCAGCGTGAAGGGGAGGAAAACTGGAGTAGGAGGGACATGGAGGAGAGGGAGAATGAAGGGGTACAAAGAACAAAGAACAAAGAATAGTACAGCACAGGAACAGGACCTTCGGCCCTCCAAGCCCGTGCCGACCATGCTGCCCGACTAAACTAAAATCTTCTACACTTCCTGGGTCCATATCCCTCTATTCCCGTCCTATTCATGTATTTGTCAAGATGCCCCTTAGGGTAGGGAGGGGAGTTGGAGTGGAGGGTAGGGAAATTGGAGGGGGAGCAGAACGGAGGGGAAGCAGAGTGGAGGCGATTGAGTATTTCGCATGGAGGAAGATGGAGGGAGTTGAATGGTAACCTGGTGACTTTGAGCAGTGCTCTCTCTACCCTGGTGGGATGTGAATCTGCCGGGGATGAAGAATTGGACATGAGGAGAAGATTGTGCTCTGGAGATTGGGACAGGACTGCAGCCACTTTGTGTTGTTGGCTCATTCCGAATGTTGACGAGAAACATTCTCTCCGTCACTTGCCAGAAAATGTGTTTGGACCGGGGCCTGGGCGTGTTGATGGGATCCAGATGGAGAAGGTTAGGCACAAGGTCAGGATGGAATATTCACTCTGATAGCTCAAACATGTCAACAAATCCTTAAAGGCAATGTTGGCTATTCTCTCGCTTAAAGGCGATGCCACTTATTTTAAGATAATCACTCAGCACCGTAACTTGGAATCTGAGGGAATCCCGAGATTAGGTGGGAAAATGGATTTCAGGCTGAAAAATGGCCATGATTGTAATAAGTGACAGAACACGCTAGAGGGGCTGAATGGTCCGCCACAATTCCAGGATCTGACATTTCTCAGGACTGAAATGCCAAGACAACACCTGAATTCTAATGGCTGGAGTTCATCTGGAGAGGAGGCCGTGAACAGAGATCATCATCACTCGCTGCAAAAACCCAACTGGTTCACAAATGCCCCTCAGGGCAGGAAATCTGCCGTCCTTCCCTGGCCTGGAGTGTGGGCCTGGGGCCAGACCAGGCACAGGCCGGCGTGGGTGCCGCCCTCAGTTTGACTGTGCCCCACATCATCCCCAGTCACCATAGCCAGTCAGCCAATCACACAAGAGATTCTCGTCTTCGCTAGTGATTTGAAATTTAGTGTCAGAGAATTCCCACAGTGCAGAAGGAGGCCATTCAGTCCATCAAGTCTGTACCGACCCTCTGAAAGATCACCCTACCTAGGCATACTCCCCCGCCTTATCCCACATCAACCTGCACATCTTTGGACGATGGGAGGAAACGGGTGTGCCTGGAGGAGACACAGGGAGGACTTGGGGAGTTGGCGGTGGAGTGGGATTGTCATTGTACTAGTAATCTAGAGACCCCGGGTAATCCTCTGAGATCCTGGGTTTGAATCCGACCTGGGAGACATCCTCTCCACGTCCACTCGATCGAGGCCCCTCAGTATCCTGTAAGTTTCAATAACAACCCCCCCTCACCCTTCTAAACTCCATCGAATACAGACCCAGAGTCCTCAACCATTCCTCATACAACAAGCTCTTCATTCCAGGGATCATTCTTGTGAACCTCCTCTGGACCCTTTCCAAGACCAGCACATCCTTCCTTAGATACGGGGCCCAAAACTGCTCCAATACTCCAAATGGGATCTGACCAGAGCCTTATACAGCCTCAGAAGTACATCCCTGGTCTTGTATTCTAACCCTTTCGACATGAATGCTAATATTGCATTTACCTTCCTAACTGCCGACTGAACCTGCTCGTTAACCTGAAGAGAATCTTGAACTAAATCCCTTTGTGCTTCTGATTTCCGAAGCATCTCCCCATTCCGAAAATAGTCTATCCTAAATTCCTCCTTCCAAAGTGCATAACCTCACACTTTTCCACATTGTATTTCATCTGCCACTTCATTGCCCACTCTCCTAGCTTGTCCAAGTCCTTCTGCAGCCGCCTGCTTCCTCAATACTACCTGTCCCTCTGCAGATCTTTGTATCATCTGCAAACTTAGCAACAGTGCCTTCAGTACCTTCTTCCAGATCATTGATGTATATTGTGAAAAGTTGTGGTCCCAGCACAGACCCCTGAGGCACACCACTAGTCACCGGCTGCCATCCTGAAAAAGACCCCTTTATCCCCACTCTCTGCCTTCTGCCAGTCAGCCAATCCTCTATCCATGCCAGGATCTTACCCTGAACACCATGGGCTCTTAACTTATTTAACAGTCTCCCATGCAGCACCTTGTCAAAGGCCTTCTGGAAATCTAAATAAATCACGTCCACTGGTTCTCCTTTGTCTAACTTCCTTGTTACTGCCTCAAATATTCTGACAGATTTGTCAGGCATGACCTCCCCTTGATGAAGCCGTGCTGACTCAGTCCTATTTTATCAGGGACTGGTTTAGCACAGTGGGCTAAACGGCTGGCTTGTAATGCAGAACAAGGCCAGCAGCGCGGGTTCAATTCCCGTACCGGCCTCCCCGAACAGGCGCTGTAATGTGGAAACTAGGGGCTTTTCACAGTAACTTCATTGAAGCCTACTTGTGACAATAAGCGATTATTATTATTAGTAGTAGTATTCATGCACTTCCAAGTACTCCGCGATCTCATCTTTAATAACAGACTCTAGAATGTTACCCATGACCGAAGTCAGGCTAACCGGCCTATAATTTCCTGTCTGCTGCCTACCTCCCTCTGAAACAGGGGTGTTACATTAGCCTCCTTCCAGTCCTCTGGGACCCTTCCTGCCTCCAGTGATTCCTGAAAGATCATCACTAATGCCTCCACCATTTCCTCAGCTATCTCTTTTAGGACCCTGGGGTGTAGTCCGTCCGGTCCAGGTGACTTATCCACCTTCAGACCTTTCAGTTTCCCCAGAACCTTCTCCTTAGTGATGGTCACTGCACTCACCTCTGCCCCCTGGTTCTCCTGGAGCTCTGGCATCCCACTGGTGTCTTCCACCGTGAAGACTGATGCAAAGTAACTATTCAGTTCCTCTGCCATTTCTTTGTTTCCTATTATTACTTCTCCAGCCACGTTTCCCAGTGGTCCAATGTCTATTTTTGCCTCTCTCTTACCTTTTATATATTGAAAAAAACTCTTCCTATCTTCCTTTATATTACTAGCTAGCTTGCACTCATACTTCATCTTCTCCCCCCTTATTGCTTTTTTAGTTGTCCTCTGCTCGCTTTTAAATGATTCCCAACCCTCTGGCTTCCCACTAATGCTCGCCACTTTGTATGCATTTTCTTTTGATTTTTGCTGTCCTTGATTTCCATCATCAGCCTTGTCCTCCCCTGAGCATGTTTCCTCCTCCTTGGGATGAATTTCTGTTGTGCCTCCCTAATAACCCCCAAAGACTCCTGCCATTGCTGTTCCACCGTCTTCCCTGCTGGGCTCCTTTTCCAATCAACTCTGCCCAGCTCCTCCCTCATGTCTTTGTAGCTACCCTTATTTAATTGTAATACTGTTACATCTGATTGCAGCTTCTCCCTCACAAACTGCAGGGTAAATTCTATCATATTGTGGTCACTGCTCCCTAAGGGTTCCTTCACCTTAAGTTCCCTAATCAAGTCTGCCTCATTACACATCACCAAATCCAGAATTGCCTGTTCCCTAGTGGGCTCTGCCACAAGCTGCTCCAAAAAACTGTCTCTTAGACATCCCACAAATTCCATTTCTTGGGATCCACTACCAACCTGATTTTCCCAGTCCACCTGCATACTGAAGTCCCCATGATTATTGTAATATTACCTTTTTTACATGTCTTTTCTATCTCCTGATTTATTTTCTGCCCCACATCCTGACTACTGAAATATTGTGTGAAGTTCTGTTCGCCACACTACCAGAAGGATGTGGATGCTTTGGAGAGGGTACAGAAGCGGTTTAGTAGGATGTTGCCTGGTCTGGAGGACATTAGCTATGAGGAGAGGTTAGATAAACTCGGTTTGTTCTCACTGGAATGACAGAGGTTGAGAGGCGACCTGATAGAGGTCTACAAGATTATGAGGGGCATGGACAGAGTGGATAATCAGATGCTCTTTCCTAGGGTAGGAGAGTCAAGTACGAGGGGACATAGGTTTAAATGCGTGGGAAAAAGAACGGGCTGCCTGGGGAGGGGTTGGGAGCAGGTACGATAGCGGCATTTAAGGGGCATCTAGACAAATATATGACTAGGGTGGGAATAGAAGAATACGGACTCCGTAAATGCAGGTGGTTTTAGCTTAGGCAGGTGTCATGGTCGGTACAGGCTTGGAGGGCCGAAGGGCCTGTTCCTGTGCTGTATTGTTCTTTGTTATTTGTTCTACTGCTAGGGGCCCTGTACATAAGTCCCATCAGGGTCTTTTTTCCTTTGTGATTCCTCAACTCTACCAATACAGATCCGATGCAACCCCACCCCTCTGCCTATCTGCCTGTCCTTTCCATAGGACACAAATCCTTGGAAATTTAGATCCCAGCCCTGATCCCCTTGCAGCCACGTCTCTGTGATGCCCACAACATCGTACCGGCCAACTTCAATGTGCGCAACAACGGGGTTGGTTTAGCACAGTGGGCTAAACAGCTGGCTTGTAATGCAGAACAAGGCCAGCAGCGCGGGTTCAATTCCTGTACCAGCCTCCCCGAACAGGCTCCGGAATATGGTGACTAGGGGCGTTTCACAGTAACTTCATTGAAGCCTACTTGTGACTTGTACCGTGCATTTAGGTACAACACCCTCAGTCCTACATTGACCATCTCCCTTCTCACACTTGTCACCTTTCTGCTTTGCCTGACGCCAGATTCCTGCCACCTTCTATACTCTCTGTTCTATTACGTGTTCTGGAAACTTTACTAACCTCTCCTGAGCCCTCGGCTCCTTTAACTAGTTTAAAGTCCTCGTCATTAACCTTGGATTTTCTAATTCACCATACAACTGAAACCTCCCCCACACTATTTGTTTAAAGCTCTATCTACAGCCCTCGTTATGCGATTCGCTAGGGCTCTGGTCCCAGCAAGATTCAGATGAAGACTGTCCAATTCGGAACAGGTCCCCTCTTCCCCAGTACTGGTGCCAATGTCCCAATTCAAACCCATTCCTCCCACACCAATCTTTGAGCCACGCATTTAACTCTTTAATCTTATTGACCCTGGGCCAATTAGCTCGTGGCTCAGGTCGTAATCCAGAGATTATTACCTCTTTGGTTCTGCCTTTTAATTTAGCCCCTAGCTGTTCATACTCCCTCAGCAGATACTCTGTCCTTGTTCTACCTGTATTATTGGTACCAACGTGGACCACAACAACTGGATCTTTACCCTCCTACTCCAAGTCCCTCTGCAGCCCAGGTGAGACATCCCGATCCCAAGCACCAGGCAGGGAACACAACCTTCGGGGTTCTCAATCCTGGTCACAGAGAA
This sequence comes from Scyliorhinus torazame, assembly GCF_047496885.1. Lineage (NCBI taxonomy): Eukaryota > Metazoa > Chordata > Chondrichthyes > Carcharhiniformes > Scyliorhinidae > Scyliorhinus > Scyliorhinus torazame. The sequence continues at coordinate 12,265,015 of NC_092715.1, forward strand.
TAGTGTTAATGTCCCTAACTATACTATCCCAAATTACGACTACGTTTCTTTTCTCTCCCCCCACTTGAATGCTCCCTGTACCACGGTGCTGTGGTCAGTTTACTCATCTTCCCTGCAGTCCCCATTCCCGTCCACAGAGGGAGCAAGGATCTCAAACCTGTTGGACAGGGACAAGGGTTGAGGCTCCTGTAACCCTACCTCATGGATTCCTCTCCCTGCCTTGCTCACAGCCACATCCTCCTGTCCCTGACCACTGGCCGAATTCAAGGTAGTTAGTCTCTGGGGTGTGACTGCCTCCCGAAATACAGTATCCAGGTACCTCTGCCCAGGTACCTCTTGGCTACACATGTAGCCAAACCCATAACTATCTGAAGGGGCACAGGGACTACTTAAACCCCCTTAGTGGAGAAGGATTTGAGTTTGCCTCCAGAGAGCTCACTGAAAGCTAAGGTATTAGTGAATGGGATAGGAGGAGGCTATATCCCAGTTCCATTGTATAAAGTACATTTGGACTGAGATTTAGTGTCAGGTCCAGTAGTTGTCGGAGTGGTTAACACATTCTCAGTGGACGGAGTAGATTTACTTTTGGGGAATGATTTGGCAGGAGTGAAGGTCTTGGCTTCACTCTTGATTACAAAGAATCCGAGGGAGGTATTGTAGATAGCACTTGAGATACCAATGGAAGGACATGTGAGAATTAGGAAAACCCATTGGGAATTAAATGACTCAAAGAAAGAAATGCTGAAAGACATTAATCACATAACAAACGGCAATGGTAGTGAATCTGATTCTGCTGGTCCTAATGAAACTGTCTCTATGAGAATGATGCCGCACAGATATTTGTCAAAGATAAAATCTAGTAGAGAACCAGATTCTGAGACCTTCAGGGGCGAAGGTGATCCTAAGAAAGAGGAGTCTATGTCTAATAGTTGGGTGGCAGACTGGCACAGTGGTTAGCACTGTTACTTCACAGCGCCAGGGACCGGGGTTCGATTCCTGGCTTTAGAATCACAGAATCAAGGCAGTGCAGAAGGAGGCCATTCGGCCCATCGAGCTGCACCGACTCTCTGAAAAAGCACCCTAACCAGGCCCACGCCCTCACCCAATAACCCCTGCTAACCTTTTGGTCACTAAGGGCAATTCATCACGGCCAATCCACCTAACCTGCACATCTTTGGATTGTGGGAGGAAACCGGAGCACCCGGAGGAAACCCACGCAGACACGGGGAGGATGTGCAGACTCCGCACAGACAGTGACCCAAGCCGGAATTGAACCTGGGACCCTGGTGCTGTGAGGCAGCAGTGCTAACCACTGTGCTACCGTGCTGCCCCACATGCCGCTTGGGTCACTGTCTGTGCGGCGTCTGCACGTTCTCCCCGTGTCTGCGTGGGTTTCCTCCGGGTGCTCCGGTTTCCTCCCACAAGTCCCGAAAGACGTGCTGTTTGGTGAATTGGACATTCTGAATTCTCCCCCCGTGTACCCGAACAGGCGCCGGAATGTGGAGACTTGGGAATTTTAACAGTAACCTCATTGCAGTGTTAATGTAAGCCTACTTGTGACACTAAAGATTATTTTAAAGAAAGATTATTATTATTAACATCAGTGATGAAGAATCAGGCGGGAGGTCTGAATCCGATTCCGGTTCTGATTATGGAGTGTTGATAAACAGCTGTTACTGACTGATCTTCAACAATTGGCATGTAATTCTTCTGAAGCTCGGAAAGAAGACTGAAAATCGGAAGAAGAAAGTGAATTGGACATTCTGAAAGTAACCTGTTTCAGCCTCTTGCAGTCAGGCCACCACCATTCGCTACAGGTGCAAATATTTCCCAGAGCGTGCGTGTTTGAAGAGAAATTAACACAATAGTACGGCAGCAGCAATTTAGGATGGAGACAGCAAGGACTGTGAAATGACAGACACACACACACACACAGACACACATACACAGACACACACACACACACACACAGACACACACACACATACAGACACACACACACAGACATACACACACAGACACACATACACAGACACACACACACAGATGAACCCAAACACACATACAAACACAAACACACACACACACATGAACACAAATACACACATGAACACAAACATACACACACACATACACACACACACAGACACACACACATACAGGCACACACACACAGACACACACACACAAACACTAACACACACACAGACACACACACACGAACACAAACACACATGAACACAAACAGAAACACACACGAACACAAACACACATGAGACAAACACAAACACACACACGAACACACACAAACACAAACACACACACAAACACAAACACACATACAAACACAAAGACACACAAACACGTGCACACACACAAATATACACACATAAATACACACACACACACTGACTGCCACACACAAACACACACTCACATACTCACATATAGGGACTACCTCAGATACGTGCACACTCACACACATGCTCTTTTGCACACTCACACATGCAGACACATGTACAGACACACACAATTGCAGTCTCACTCACCCGCACACACTCTTTCACACACAGATGTTCGCAGACACAAAATTAAAACACATACATATTCACACAAACACACTTTCACACACACACATACACACTCACTTATGCACACATACACACTCACAAACACACACACATGCACACTCACTCACATAATCATTCATACACACTCATCCACACACTTATTCACATCTGCACACATGCACACTCACACACATACTCACACATACACACACAACGTCACATACATATACACTCACTCCCTCACACACACATGCACACACTCACTCACACACATTCATGCACTCACAAACTTACACACACACACAGACATGCACACGCACCCACTAACACACACAGTCACATACACACTCACACACACATGCACACACACACACTCACACACTTACATACATACACTCACACACACACACACTTACACACACACTTACACACACACTCACACACGCATGCACACGCACTCACTCATACTCACACACATATCCACCAGCACACACAGTCACATACACTCACACGCACACACTTACACATTCACACACTCACACACACTCTTCCTCACACACAGTCACACACATGCACACATACCACTAACACACTCACTCACACACACATGCACTCACACACACACACTTACACACACACAACACACACACACTCACACACCTACACACACACACTCACACACACATGCACACACAATCACAAACTTACACACACACACACTTACAAACTCACACACACACTCACACACACCACACTCACACACTCACACACACTCATACACCTACACACACTCACACACACATGCACAAACACTCACAAACTTACACACACACTTACAAACTCACACGCACCACACTCACACACTTACACACTCACACACTTACACACTCACACACACTCACACACACACTCTCACACACTCACACACTCACACCATCAATCCCAGATTCTGTTAGGAATAGGAATTGAGTGGTCGGGAGCAGAAACCAATGTATTAGTCCCACATCCCTCAGATTCACAATGTTGTGTAATCCGGTCCTGGAATGTAAGATTCTATCCAAGTGTTGACCATCGACACAAACACTGCAGTCAGCAAACACCCTGATAAAGTCAGTGCAAGAGGGACCGACACTGCTCAATGATGAAGGTACAAATATTTGCTCTTCATTGGAAGACTACAGTTATTGCATAGGATAGTGTGTGTGTGGGGGGAGGGGGCTGGGGTGGTGATGGGTGAGGGATGTGAGGGGAGGGATGCAGGTGAGCCACAGGGACGTCAATGCCAAACACCCTGGGCGCGATTCTCCCATCGGGAGTCTAAGTGCCGACTCCGGAGTGAAAACCGGAGTGTTTCACTCCGGCGTCGGAGGCCGTTCCCAGCCCCCTAGTATCCCGACTCCGGGGGGCTACGAGCGGTGTCGCGTCATTTACGCACGCTGGGCCTTGGCGCTGCGTAAAAAGAGGCGTCGCGTAAATGACGCGGCCGGCTCTGCGTAAATGACATCACCCGCACATGCGTGGGTTGGCCGGCGCTACCCCGTGCATGCACGGATGCCGTCCTCCCCGAGGCCGCCCCGCAAGAAGATGGGGGATGGATCTTGCGGGGCGCGGAGGAAAGGAGGTCCTCTTTCAGAGAGCCCGGCCCGCCGATGGATGGGCACTGATCGCGGGCCAGACCCCTTTTGAGGCCCCCTCCGTGCAGGAAACCCCCCTCCCCCCCCACAGGCCGCCCCCCCCCCCCCCCCAGCGTTCCCGCACTGTTCCCACCGGCAGCGAGCAGGTGTGGATGGCGCCGACGGGAACCTGTCATGTTCGGGCAGGCCGCTCGGCCCATCCGGGCCGGAGAATCGCTGCTCACCCGATACCAACGGCAAGCGGCGATTCTCCCAGCGGCCAGCCGTGATTCTCGCCGTGCCGGTTTGGGGGGGGGGGGGGGAGGGGGGAGAATCGCGTGCGGGCGTCGGGGCGTCGGGGCGGGACACGCGCGGCGCCCGGTCGATTTTCCCACCCGGCGTGGGGGGGGGGGGGGGGGGAGAATTCCGCCCCCCAGGCTAGAGTCAACCTGGCAGATTCCGAAAGCTTATTTGGAGATGCTGATTGGATAGGAGGAGGTGGAAATTCATTGCTCGGGAACCAATGGGAAGGAGGTCGGTACATCAGAGTGATTGGAAGTTCGCTCCGAACATTGCACAGAGAACCGGCCTTGTGAGGGAGGGGGCTGTTGTGTTGAATGTAGAATTGTTACATATGACATTTCATATTTGTGGCAGCAATGTTTATCAAAAACCCTGCTTTAAAATACATACAGGCCCCGTGTCCAACAAAGTTGCCATTAAGGTGTTGTAAAAGGTGGATTAATGATTGATTTTAACCATTTACTTGTTTGCAGGGAGATGGCTTGTTTTGTAGATTCCTTGGAGTGTAGATAATTTATGAGGGATTGTATTTAGTCCCAGCTAAGCAGGTGATGGGATACAGATGATGGAATTAATGGGAGGAGCCAGGTCTGTATGTAGTTTGCAGTTTTGCCAAATGCTGTTAGGTTGAGCAGAAGGGTCTGACCAGACACAAGTGTACTGGATCTGCTCTTGAAAGGGTCTCCCCCCAAAGGTCTGCACAGCTTAAGAAAGAAACCTGTTTTGGTAACTTTATTTGTAAGTGGCATTTGAACTGTAATGGGTTGCTTCATTGGAATTAGAGGCTGGTGTAGATGGTAGGTTAAAGTTTCGTCCTCGTATTTAATAATTGTTTAACTGTTAATTGTAACGCCATCTCTTTAATGTTAATGTGGTTAATTCTGTGTTTAAATTAAAGTTTGTTTTAACATAAAAGTTAGCCATTGGTCAGGATCATCACACCTGTGGTGAAGTTTCCTTTCCTCCCAGTTTTACAAATTGAAAAATTGTTTGAGTTTCTTGTCCAGTATCCTGACAAATGTTGGGAGCTCTTTGCCGAGATTAAAAAATGTATTTCCTATTTTGGTTCGGGATTATTGAAGTTAAAGTCAGTGAGGGTGAGGGGCTGGTGCTTTCTTTCAGCGGTTGAATTCCGTCAGTTTAACACAGGGAGTGATTAGTAAAATGGCTCTTTCAGCGGCTAAGAGTTTCCTGGCTGTTGAAGAGGTCACTCTGGGTGTTCACAAAGGGTGATTAAAACCAAGCTTTTGGATTTGGCAGATAAACTGCGGTTGACTTTACCTGTCGGGGTGAGGAAGGTGACGATAATTCAAGCAATAGCTCAGCATTTAAGTTTAGCTCGGGCTCCTTGATGCCATGCTCGGTCAAACGCTGCCTCGATGTCGAGGGCAGTCACTCTCACCTCACCTCTGGCATTCAGCTCTTTCGTCCACGTTTGGACCAAGGCTGGAGTGAGGTCAGGAGCTGAGTGGCCCTGGGCGGAACCCAAACTGAGCGTCCGTGAGCAGGTTATTGCTGAGTAAGTGCCGCTTGATAGCTCTGTTGATGACTCCTTCCAGCACTTTGCTGATGATGGAGAGTGGACTGGGAGGGGGGTAATTGGCAGGGTTGGATTTGTCCTGTTTTTTGTGTACAGGACACACCTGGGCGATTTTCCACATTGCCGGGTAGATGCCAGTGTTGTCGCTGTGGGTTTGGAATAGTGACTGGGCTGAATGGCGTCCTTCAGGAGGGCAGTCAAGCTGTGAAATTCCTGAGAGCTGCAGAGGATAAGGAAGCTGTGAGTATTTCATTCCCACTTTGTGCTCCCTTTAGCTCCTGCTCCTGGTTTCCATGGTGATGGCCAAGGCCCATGGACAGTATCCGTAAGTGAACAATCACCTGTCCAGTCGTGTGACGCAATGTTGATGCACGTGAACTTTAGCAGCTCCAGCGAGGGATTGAGGGAGAGGGCGGCATGGAGGCACAGCGGTTAGCACTGCTGCCTCACAGGGCCAGGGATCCGGGTTCAATTCCGGCCTCGGGTGACTGTCTGTGCGGAGTCTGCGCGTTCTCCCCGTGTCTGCGTGGGATTCCTCCGGGCGCTCCGGTTTCCTCACACAGTCCGAAGGTGAGCAGGTTAGGTGGACTGACCGTGATCTATTGCCCCTCAGTACCAAAGATTAGGTGGGTTTAGGGGTTTGCAGGATAGTGGGGTTAGGTAGGGTGCTCTTTCAGAGACTCGATGGGCCAAATAGGCTCATTGTGCACTGTAGAGAGCTATGATTCTATGAAAGAGGGAGGGGGGAGAGGGATGGAAGGATAAGGGACGAGGGATGCTTGGAAGATGGGGGAAGATAACTTAAGCAAGGAGTCAGGAGGGCTAGAAGGGGTCACGAAAAGTCATTGGCAAATAGGGTTAAGGAAAATCCCAAGGCTTTTTACACGTACATAAAAAGCAAGAGGGTAGCCAGGGAAAGGGTTGGCCCACTGAAGGATAGGCAAGGGAATCTATGTGTGGAGCCAGAGGAAATGGGCGAGGTACTAAATGAATACTTTGCATCAGTATTCACCAAAGAGAAGGAATTGGTAGATGTTGAGTCTGGAGAAGGGGGTGTAGATAGCCTGGGTCACATTGTGATCCAAAAAGACGAGGTGTTGGGTGTCTTAAAAAATATTAAGGTAGATAAGTCCCCAGGGCCTGATGGGATCTACCCCAGAAAACTGAAGGAGGCTGGAGAGGAAATTGCTGAGGCCTTGACAGAAATCTTTGGATCCTCGCTGTCTTCAGGGGGTGTCCCGGAGGACTGGAGAATAGCCAATGTTATTCCTCTGTTTAAGAAGGGTAGCAAGGATAATCCCGGGAACTACAGGCCGGTGAGCCTTACTTCAGTGGTAGGGAAATTACTGGAGAGAATTCTTCGAGACAGGATCTACTCCCATTTGGAAGCAAATGGACGTATTAGTGAGAGGCAGCATGGTTTTGTGAAGGGGAGGTCGTGTCTCACTAACTTGATAGAGTTTTTCGAGGAGGTCACTAAGATGATTGATGCAGGTAGGGCAGTAGATGTTGTCTATATGGACTTCAGTAAGGCCTTTGACAAGGTCCCTCATGGTAGACTAGTACAAAAGGTGAAGTCACACGGGATCAGGGGTGAGCTGGCAAGGTGGATACAGAACTGGCTCGGCCATAGAAGGCAGAGAGTAGCAATGGAGGGATGCTTTTCTAATTGGAGGGCTGTGACCAGTGTTGTTCCACAGGGATCAGTGCTGGGACCTTTGCTCTTTGTAGTATATATAAATGATTTGGAGGAAAATGTTACTGGTCTGATTAGTAAGTTTGCAGATGACACAAAGGTTGGTGGAATTGCGGATAGCGATAAGGACTGTCGGAGGATACAGCAGGATTTAGATTGTCTGGAGACTTGGGCGGAGAGATGGCAGATGGAGTTTAATCGGACAAATGTGAGGTAATGCATTTTGGAAGGTCTAATGCAGGTAGGGAATATACAGTGAATGGTAGAACCCTCAAGAGTATTGAAAGTCAAAGAGATCTAGGAGTACAGGTCCACAGGTCATTGAAAGGGGCAACACAGGTGGAGAAGGTAGTCAAGAAGGCATACGGCATGCTTGCCTTCATTGGCCGGGGCATTGAGTATAAGAATTGGCAAGTCATGTTGCAGCTGTATAGAATCTTAGTTAGGGCACACTTGGAGTATAGTGTTCAATTCTGGTCGCCACACTACCAGAAGGATGTGGAGGCTTTAGAGAGGGTGCAGAAGAGATTTACCAGAATGTTGCCTGGTATGGAGGGCATTAGCTATGAGGAGCGGTTGAATAAACTCGGTTTGTTCTCACTGGAACGAAGGAGGTTGAGGGGAGACCTGATAGAGGTATACAAAATTATGAGGGGCATAGACAGAGTGGATAGTCAGAGGCTTTTCCCCAGGGTAGAGGGGTCAATTACTAGGGGGCATAGGTTTAAGGTGAGAGGGGCAAGGTTTAGAGTAGATGTACGAGGCAAGTTTTTTACGCAGAGGGTAGTGGGTGCCTGGAACTCGCTACCGGAGGAGGTGGTGGAAGCAGGGACGATAGGGACATTTAAGGGGCATCTTGACAAATATATGAATAGGATGGGAATAGAAGGATATGGACCCAGGAAGTGTAGAAGATTGTAGTTTAGTCGGGCAGCATGGTCGGCACGGGCTTGGAGGGCCGAAGGGCCTGTTCCTGTGCTGTACATTTCTTTGTTCTTTGTTCTTTGTTATGGAGGGATGAGCCATATTAATACTGAGGCTACCAGAGCAGGTCAAAGGCTGGGAATCCTGCAGAGAGTAACTCACCTCCTGACTCCCCCAAAACCTGTTCATCATCGACAAGGCACAAGTCAGGAGTGTGATGGAAAACTCTCCACTTGCCTGGATGAGCGCAGCTCCAACAACACTCAAGAAGCTCGACACCATCCAGGACAAAGCAGCCCCGCTTGATTGCTCCCCTTCCACAAACATTCACTGCCTCCACCACCGACGCACAGTGGCAGCCGTGTGTACCGTCTACAAGATGCACTGCAGTAACTCACCAAGATTCCTTCAACAGCACCGTCCAAACCCATGGCCACTCCCATTTGGAGGACAAGAGCAGCAGATACCTGGGAACCCCACCCCCTGGAGGTTCCCCTCCAAGTCACTCACCACCCTGACTGGGAAATATATCGGCCGTTCCTTCACTGTCGCTGGGGAAATATCCTGGAACTCCCTCCCTAACAGCACAGTGGGTGTACCTACACATCAGGGACTGCAGCGGTTCAAGAAGGCAGCTCACCACCACCTTCTGAATGGCAACTAGGGATGGACAATAAATGCTGGGCTAGCCGGCGACGCCCACATCCCGTAAATGAATGAAACAAATAAGGGACGAGGAATAGAGGGAGGAGCGGAGAGGGGGGAGGGGGGAATAAAGGCGAATGAATGAGGGGAGGGTGCTGGAGGGGTGAAGGGAGAGGGATGAGAGAGCAGAATGGAGTGAGGAGGGGAGAGGAATGCAAGGAGGACGGAAGAAGATGCGAGGAGGCGGAAGAGGGATGGAGGGATGATTAGAGGCAGATGGAAGATTGAGGGTCTCGACAGACGAGTGAGTAGAGATTGAGGGATATGGGGTGAAGGAGGATAAATAAGTGGGGAGGGATGAGAGGAGAGGGACTGACAGTTTTGTGAAGATGGATGGAGGGATGTTTGGCGAGGGACGGAGGGTTGAGGGAAGAGGGGAGGGTGTAGACAGATGAGTGAGGAGAGATGAAGGGATGACTGATCACGGAAGGATAAGAATTATAATAATCTTTATTACTGTGGAAATGAATGAGGGAGTGGAGATGAGGTGAGAGGGGCTGACCATTGTGTGAAGAGGGATGGGGTTGAGGGAAGTATGGGTGAGGAAAGGGATTGAAGAAAGAAGATGAAGGAAGGAGGGATGAGGGAAGAGGGATTCAAGGACGAGAGGCGAGGAATGGAGGCAGAAATGAAGGGTGATGGAGGGCAGAGGGATTGAGGGGTATTGATAGAACGTAGAACATAGAAAAATACAGCACAGAACAGGCCCTTCGGCCCACGATGTTGTGCCGAACCTTTGTCCTAGATTAATCATAGATTACCATAGAATTTACAGTGCAGAAGGAGGCCATTCGGCCCATCGAGTCTGCACCAGCTCTTGGAAAGAGCACCCTACCCAAGGTCAACACCTCCACCCAGTCCCCATAACCCAGTAACCCCACCCAACACTAAGGGCAATTTTGGACACTAAGGGAAATTTATCACGGCCAATCCACCTAAGCTGCACATCTTTGGACTGTGGGAGGAAACCAGAGCACCCGGAGGAAACCCACGCACACACGAGGAGGATGTGCAGACTCCGCACAGACAGTGACCCAAGCCGGAATTGAACCTGGGACCTTGGAGCGGTGAAGCAATTGTGCTATCCACAATGCTACCGTGCTGCCCTTGAGAACAAATTAATCTACACTATATCATTCTACCGTAATCCATGTACCTATCCAATAGCTGCTTGAAGGTCCCTATTGTTTCCGACTCAACTACTTCCCCAGGCAGTGCATTCCATGCCCCCACTACTCTCTGGGTAAAGAATCTACCTCTGACATCCCCCCTATATCTTCCACCATTAACCTTAAATTTATGTCCACTTGTAATGGTTTGTTCCACCCGGGGAAAAAGTCACTGACTGTCTACTCTATCTATTCCCCTGATCATCTTATAAACCTCTATCAAGTCACCCCTCATCCTTCTCCGTTCTAATGAGAAAAGGCCTAGCACCCTCAACCTTTCCTCGTAAGACCTACTCTCTATTCCAGGCAATATCCTGGTAAATCTCCTTTGCACCTTCTCCAAAGCCTCTACATCCTTCCGAAAATGAGGCGACCAGAACTGTACACAATATTCCAAATGTGGCCTTACCAAGGTTTTGTACAGCTGCATCATCAGCTCACTGCTCTTAAATTCAATCCCTCTGTTAATGAATGCTAGCACACCATAGACCTTCTTCACAGCTCTATCCACTTGAGTGGCAACTTTCAAAGATCTACGAACATAGACTACATGATCTCTCTGCTCCGCCACATTGCCAAGAACCCTACCGTTAACCCCGTATTCCGCATTCATATTTGTCCTTCCAAAATGGACAACCTCACACTTTTCAGGGTTAAACTCCATCTGCCACTTCTCAGCCCAGCTCTGCATCCTATCTATGTCTCTTTGCAGCTGACAACAGCCTCACTATCCACAACTCCACCAATCTTCGTATCGTCTGCAAATTTACTGACCTACCCTTCAACTCCCTCATCCAAGTCTTAATGAAAATCACAAACAGCAGAGGACCCAGAACTGATCCCTGCGGTACGCCACTGGTAACTGGGGTCCAGACTGAATATTTGCCATCCACCACCACTCTCTGACTTCTATCGGTTAGCCAGTTCGTTATCCAACTGGCCAAATTTCCCGCTATCCCATGCCTCCTTACTTTCTGCATAAGCCTACCATGGGGAACCTTATCAAATGACTTACTAAAATCCATGTACACTACATCCACTGCTTTACCTTCATCCACATGCTTGGTCACCTCCTCAAACAATTCAATAAGACTGGTAAGGCAAGACCTACCCCTCACAAATCCGTGCTGACTACCCCTAATCAAGCAGTGTCTTTCCAGATGCTCAGAAATCCTATCCTTCAGTACCCTTTCCATGACTTTACCTACCACCGAAGTAAGACTAACTGGCCTGTAATTCCCAGGGTTATCCCTAGTCCCTTTTTCGAACAGGGGCACGACATTCGCCACTCTCCAATCCACTAGCACCACCCCTGTTGACAGTGAGGACGAAAAGATCATTGCCAACAGCTCTGCAATCTCATCTCTTGCTTCCCATAGAATCCTTAGATATATCCCGTCAGGCCCGGGGGACTTGTCTATCCTCAGGTTTTTCAAAATGCCCAACACATCTTCCTTCCTAACAAGTATTTCCTTGAGCTTACCAGTCTGTTTCACACTGTCCTCTCCAACAATATGGCCCCTCTCATTTGTAAATACTGAAGAAAAGTACTCATTCAAGACCTCTCCTATCTCTTCAGACTCAATACACAATCTCCCGCTACTGTCCTTGATCGGGCCTACCCTCGCTCTAGTCATTCTCATATTTCTCACATATGTGTAAAAGGCCTTGGGGTTTTCCTTGATCCTACCCGCCAAAGATTGTTCATGCCCTCTCTTAGCTCTCCTAATCCCTTTCTTCAGTTCCCTCCTAGCTATCTTGTATCCCTCCAACGCCCTGACTGAACCTTGTTTCCTCAGCCTTACATAAGTCTCCATCTTCCTCTTAACAAGACATTCAACCTCTCTTGTCAACCATGGTTCCCTCACTCGACCATCTCTTCCCTGCCTGACAGGGACATACATATCAAGGACATGTAGTACCTGTTCCTTGAACAAGTTCCACATTTCACTTGTGTCCTTCCCTGACAGCCTATATTCCCAACTTATGCACTTCAATTCTTGTCTGACAACATCGTATTTACCCTTCCCCCAATTGTAAACCTTGCCCTGTTGCATGCACCTATCCCTCTCCATTACTACAGTGAAAGTCACAGAATTGTGGTCACTATCTCCAAAATGCTCCCCCACTAACAAATCTACCACTTGCCCTGGTTCATTACCAAGTACTAAATCCAATATTGCCCCTCCTCTGGTCGGACAATCTACATACTGTGTTAGAAAAGCTTCCTGGACACACTGCACAAACACCACCCCATCCAAACTATTTGATCTAAAGAGTTTCCACTCAATGTTTGGGAAGTTAAAGTCGCCCATGACTACTAACTACCCTGTGACTTCTGCACCTTTCCAAAATCTGTTTCCCAATCTGTTCCTCCACATCTCTGCTACTATTGGGGGGCCTATAGAAAACTCCCAACAAGGTGACTGTTCCTTTCCTATTTCTGACTTCAACCCATACTACCTCAGTAGGCAGATCCTCCTCGAACTGCCTTTCTGCAGCTGTTATACTATCTCTGATTAACAATGCCAACCACCCCCCCCCCCCCCCCCCCCACCTCTTTTGCCACACTCCCTAATCTTATTGAAACATCTATAACCAGGGACCTCCAACAACCATTTCTGCCCCTCTTCTATCCAAGTGATATGGGGAGAAGTGATTGAGGCACTTTCAAACTGGTTTGAAGAGCCTGACGCACCCTTCGGCAGCCGTGAGGGAGGGCAGGGCTACAGTGATTGGGGCGGTAACCTACAATCTAACCAATTGAAATGGACAGTGTAATAAGGGCTCTGAATGAACGGTTACAAGTATCAGTAAGTGTTTGAAAGTCTTGTTTGATGTGAACAGGTTGTTAGAATGTTTGCAGTGAGGGTGGGATGGTGCTGTCTTCAGGGAGCACTTTGTCTAAGTCCTGCCTTTTCTGTCAACAGACCCGTCCATTGCCAGTGGGGACAATTCAGTCCCTGGAGTGAATGTGAGGGCTGTACCAACACTCAGGTTAGTTAATACTTGCTAGTGGCCTTGTAGCTTCCATGCAGAGGGGAATAAGCAGTTGGGCTTGAAGCCAATGTGCAGGACTGGGATGAGTACCTGGGAAGTCTAACAACACCAGGTTAAAGCCCAACACGTTTGTTTCGATGTCGCTAGCTTTCAGAGCACTGCTCCTTCCTCAGGTGATCTTGATCAGGTGTTGCATATTTACCTGCCACACGTTTACCTGTCACATGTTTACCCATCACATGTTTACCTGCCAGACGTTTACCTGCCACACATTTACCCGCCACATGTTTACCTGTCACACGTTTGCCTGTCACATGTTTACTGTCACACTTTTACATGTCACAAATTGTCCTGTCACACATTTACCCATCACATGTTTAACTGTCACATATTTACCTGTCACACATTTACCTGTCACACATTTACCTGTCACACATTTACCTGTCACATGTTTACCTGTCACACATTTACCTGCCACATGTTTACTGTCACACTTTTACCTGTCACACATTTACCTGTCACATATTTACCAGTCGCACATTTACCTATTACATGTTTACCTGTCACACATATATGGGTCACATGTTTAGCTGTCACACATTTACCTGTCACATATTTACCCATCACATGTTTACCTGTCACATGTTTACCTGTCACACGTTTACCTGTCACACATTTACCTGTCACATGTTTACCTACCACACATTTACCTGTCACACGTTTACCTGTCACACATTTACCTGTCACACATTTACCTGTCACATGTTTACCTGTCACATGTTTACCTATCACATCTTTATCTGTCACACATTTACCTGTGACACGTTTACCTGATACACATTTATATGTCACACATTTACCTGTCACACCATTACCTGTCACACCTTTACCTGCCACACATTTACCTGTCACACATTTACCTGCCACATGTTTACTGCCCCACTTTTACCTGTCACACATTGTCCTGTCACACATTTACCTGTCACATGTTTACCTGTCACACATTTACCTGCCACATGTTTACTGTCACACTTTTACCTATTACATGTTTTCCTGTCACACATATATGGGTCACATGTTTAGCTGTCACACATTTACCTGTCACATATTTACCCATCAAATGTTTACCTGTCACATGTTTACCTGTCACACGTTTACCTGTCACACGTTTACCTGTCACATGTTTACCTGCCACACATTTACCCGTGACACGTTTACCTGTCACACATTTACCTGTCACATGTGTACCTGTCACATGTTTACCTATCACATCTTTATCTGTCACACATTTACTTGTGACACGTTTACCTGATACACATTTACATGTCACACATTTACCTGTCACACCTTTACCTGTCACACCTTTACCTGCCACACATTTACCTGTCACACATTTACCTGCCACATGTTTACTGCCCCACTTTTACCTGTCACAGATTGTCCTGTCACACATTTACCTGTCACATGTTTACTCATCACAAGTTTACTTGTCACACATTTACCTGTCACATGTTTACCAGTTACATATTTACCTATTACATGTTTACCTGTCACACATTTACGGGTCACATGTTTAGCTGTCACACGTTTACCTGTCACATATTTATCCATCACATGTATACCTGTCACACGTTTACCTGTCACACATTTGCCTGTCACACATTTACCTGCCACATGTTTACTGCCCCACTTTTACCTGTCACACATTGTCCTGTCACACATTTACCTGTCACATGTTTACTCATCACAAGTTTACTTGTCACACATTTACCTGTCACATGTTTACCTGTCACATATTTACCTATTACATGTTTACCTGTCACACATTTACGGGTCACATGTTTAGCTGTCACACGTTTACCTGTCACATATTTACCCATCACATGTATGCCTGTCACACGTTTACCTGTCACACATTTACCTGTGACACATTTACCTGTCACATGTTTACCTGTCACATGTTTACCTGTCACATGTTTATCTGTCACACATTTACCTGTGACACATTTACCTGATACACATTTACCTGTCACACGTTTACCTGTCACACATTTACCTGTCACACGTTTACCTGTCACATGTTTACCTGTCACATGTTTATCTGTCACACATTTACCTGTGACACATTTACCTGATACACATTTACCTGTCACACATTTACCTGTCACATGTTTACCTGTCACGCGTTTACCTGTCACACATTTACCCATCACATGTTTATATGTCACACATTTACTTGTCACACATTCACCTGTCACATGTTTACCTGTCACACATTTACCCATCACACGTTTACCTGTCACACATTTTTCTGTTACATGTTTTCTAGTCACACGTTTACCTGTCACACATTTACCTGTCACATGTTTACCTGTCAAACATTCACCTGTCACATGTTTACCTAACACTCATTTACCCAGCACATGTTTACCTGTCACACATTTACCTGTCACAAATTTATCTGTCACATGTTTTTCTGTCACACATTTAGCTGTGACATGTTTATCCAGCACATGTTTACCTGTAACACATTTACCTGTCACACATTTACCTGTCACACATTTACCCGTCACATGTTTTCCTGTCACATATTTACCTGTGACACATATACCTGTCACACATTTACCTATCACATGTTTACCTGTCAGACATCTACCTGCCACGCATTTACCTGTCACACATATAACTTTCACACATTTATCTGCCATGCAGTTACCTGCCACACATTTACCTGTCACATGTTTACCTGTCACATGTTTACCTCTGACATGCTTACCTGTCACAAATTTACCTGGCACGCGTTTATCTGCCATACATTTACCTGTCACACATTTACCCATCACATGTTTACCTGTCACATGGTTACCTGTTACCAGTTACCTGTCACATGATTGCCTGTCACACATTCACCTGTCACACATTCACCTGTCACACATTTACCTGTCACACATTCACCTGTCACACATTTACCTGTCACGCATTTGACTTTCACACATTTACCTGTCACACTTTTACCTGTCACACATTTATATGCCACACATATACCTCTCACATCTTTACCTGTCACATGTTTACCTGTCACATCTTTACCTGCCACACATTAACCCGTCACACATTCACCTGTAACACATTTACCTGTCGTTCCTTTATCTGTCACATATTTACCTGTCACAGATTTACCCATCAAATGTTTACCTGCCACACATTTACGTGTCACACATTTACCTGTGACACGTTTGCCTGTCACATATTTACCTATTACATGTTTACCTGTCACACATTTACGGGTCACATGTTTAGCTGTCACACGTTTACCTATCACATATTTACCCATCACATGTATACCTGTCACACGTTTACCTGTCACACATTTACCTGTGACACATTTACCTGTCACATGTTTACCTGTCACATGTTTACCTGTCACATGTTTATCTGTCACACATTTACCTGTGATACATTTACCTGATACACATTTACCTGGCACGTGTTTACCTGTCACACATTTACCTGTCACACGTTTACCTGTCACATGTTTATCTGTCACATGTTTACCTGTCACATGTTTATCTGTCACACATTTACCTGTGACACATTTACCTGTCACATGTTTACCTGTCACGCGTTTACCTGTCACACATTTACCCATCACATGTTTATATGTCACACATTTACTTGTCACACATTCACCTGTCACATGTTTACCTGTCACACATTTACCCATCACATGTTTACCTGTCACACATTTACCTGTTACATGTTTTCCAGTCACACGTTTACCTGTCACACATTTACCTGTCACATGTTTACCTGTCAAACATTCACCTGTCACATGTTTACCAACACTCATTTACCCATCACATGTTTACCTGTCACACATTTACCTGTCACAAATTTATCCACCACATGTTTACCTGTAACACATTTACCTGTCACACATTTATCTGTCACACATTTACCCGTCACATATTTTCCTGTCACATATTTACCTGTGACACATATACCTGTCACACATTTACCTATCACATGTTTACCTGTCAGACATCTACCTGCCACGCATTTACCTGTCACACATATAACTTTCACACATTTATCTGCCATGCAGTTACCTGCCACACATTTACCTGTCACATGTTTACCTATCACATGTTTACTTGTCACATGTTTACCTCTGACATGCTTACCTGTCACAAATTTACCTGGCACGCCTTTATCTGCCATACATTTACCTGTCACACATTTACCCATCACATGTTTACCTGTCACATGGTTACCTGTTACCAGTTACCTGTCACATGATTGCCTGTCACATGTTTACCTGTCACATGTTTACCTGCCACACATTAACCTGTCACACATTCACCTGTAACACATTTACCTGTCGCTCCTTTATCTGTCACACATTTATCTGCCACACATTTACCTGTCACACATTTACCCATCACATGTTTATCTGTCACACATTTACGTGTCACACATTTACCTGTTACACGTTTACCTGTCAGACATTTACGTGTCACACATTTACCTGTCACATGTTTACCTGTCACATGTTTATCTGTCACACATTTATCTGTCACACATTCACCTGTCACATGTTTTCTGTCACACGTTTATCTGTCACACATTTACCCGCCAAATGTTTAACTGTCGCACGTTTATCTGCCACACATTTACCTGCCACACACTTACCCATCATATGTTTACCTGTCACACATTCACCTGTCACACGTTTACCTGTCGCTCCTTTATCTGTCACACATTCACCTGTCACACGTTTTCTGTCACACGTTTATCTGTCGCTCCTTTAGCTGTCACACATTCACCTGTCACACATTTATCTGTCACTCGTTTACCTGTCACATGTTTACCTATCACACATTTACCTGTCACACATTTACCTGTCATGCATTTACCTGTCACACATTCACCTGTCACACATTTACCTGTCACACATTCACCTGTCACACATTTATCTGTCACACATTCACCTGTCACACATTTACCTGTCACACATTCACCTGTCACACATTTACCTGTCACACATTCACCCGTCACTTGTTTACGTGTCACACATTTACCTGTCAAATGTTTACCTGTCACATATTTACCTGTCACATGTTTACCTGTCACATGTTTACCTGCCACACATTAACCTGTCACACATTCACCTGTCACACGTTTACCTGTCGCTCCTTTATCTGTCACACATTCACCTGTCACACATTTTTCTGTCACATGTTTTTCTGTCACTCCTTTACTTGTCACACATTTACCTGTCACATGTTTACCTGTCACACATTTGCCTGTGACATGTTTATCTGATACACATTCACCTGTCACATGTTTACCTAACACTCATTTACCCATCACATGTTTACCTGTCACACATTTACCTGTCACAAATTTACCTGTCACACATTTACCTATCAAATGTTTACCTGTCAGACATCCACCTGTCACACATTTACCTGTAACACATTTACCTGTCACACATTTACCTGCCACACATTTACCTGTCACATGTTTACCTATCACATGTTTGCCTGTCACATGTTTACCTGTCACATGTTTACCTGTCACACATTAACCTGTCACACATTCACCTGTCACACGTTAACTTGTCACTCCTTTATCTGTCACACATTTATCTGTCATGTTTTCCTGTCACACTTTTACCTGTCACACATTTTACCTGTCACACATTTACCCATCACATGTTTACCTGTCTGACACTGACCTGTCACACATTCACCTGTCACACATTTTTCTGTCACATGTTTACCTGTCACATCTTTGCCCATCACTTGTTTACTTGTCACACATTTACCATTCACACATTTACGCCACACATTTACCTGTCACATGTTTACTGTCACATGTTTATTGTCACACGTTTATCTGCCACACATTAACCTGTCACACATTTACCCATCACACATTCACCTGTCACACATTTTTCTGTCACATGTTTACCTGTCACATGTTTACCTATCACACATTTACCTGTCACATATTTACCTGTCACGCATTTACCTGTCACACATTTACCTGTCACACATTCACCTGTCACACATTTAACTGTGACACATTCACGTGTCACACATTTATCTGTCACACATTCACCTGTCACACATTTACCTGTCACTCATTTACCTGTCATGCATTTGCCTTTCACACATTTACCTGTCACACGTTTACCTGTCACACATTTATATGCCACACATATACCTGTCACATGTTTACCTGTCACACATTTACGTGTCACACATTTACCTGTCACATGTTTACCTGTCACACATTTATGTGTCACACATTTACCTGTCACATGTTTACCTGTCACACATTTATGTGTCACACATTTACCTGTCACATGTTTACCTGTCACACATTTATGTGTCACACATTTACCTGTCACATGTTTACCTGTCACACATTTACCCATCACATGTATACGTGTCACACAGTTACCTGTCACATATTTACGTGCCACATTTACCCGGCACACATTTATCTGCCATACGTTCACCTGTCACATATTTACCTGTCACACGTTTACCTGTCACACATTTCCCATCACATGTTCACCTGTCACATGTTTACCTGTCAACACATTTTCCTGTCACATGTTTACCTGTCACATGTTTATCTGTCACACATTTATCTGTCACACATTCACCTGTCACACGTTTTTCTGTCACACGTTTATCTGTCGCTCCTTTACCTGTCACACATTTACCTGTCACGCATTTACCTGTCACACATTTACCTGTCACACATTTACCCACCACCCGTTTACCTGTCACATGTTTACCTGTCACACGTTTACCTGTCACACATTTATATGCCACACATATACCTGTCACATGTTTACCTGTCACACATTTACACGTCACACATTTTCCTGTCACACGTTTACCTGTCACACATTTACGTGTCACGCATTTACCTGTCACATGTTTACCTGTCACACATTTACGTGTCACACATTTACCTGTCACATGTTTACCTGTCGCACATTTACCCATCACATGTATACGTGTCACACAGTTACCTGTCACATATTTACGTGCCACATTTACCTGGCACACGTTTATCTGCCATACGTTTACCTGTCACATATTTACCTGTCACACGTTTACCTGTCACACATTTCTCATCACATGTTCACCTGTCACATGTTTACCTGTCAACACATTTTCCTGTCACATGTTTACCTGTCACATGTTTATCTGTCACACATTTATCTGTCACACATTCACCTGTCACATGTTTTTCTGTCACACGTTTACCTGTCGCTCCTTTACCTGTCACACATTTACCTGTCACGCATTTACCTGTCACACATTTACCTGTCACTCATTTACCCACCACCCGTTTACCTGTCACACGTTTACCTGTCACACGTTTACCAGTCACACATTTAGATGCCACACATATACCTGTCACATGTTTACCTGTCACACATTTACGTGTCACACATTTACCTGTCACATGTTTACCTGTCACACATTTACCCTTCGCATGTATAAGTGTCACACAGTTACCTGTCGCATATTTACCTGTGACACATTTACCTGGCACACGTTTATCTGCCATATGTTTACCTGTCACACATTACCCGTCACTTGTTTACCTGTCACATATTTACCTGTCACATATTTACCTGTCACACATTTACCCCTCACATGTTTACCTGTCACATGTTTACCTGTGACTCATTCACCTGTCACACATTTATCTGTGGCACATTCACCTGTCACACATTTATCTGTCACCCATTCACCTGTCACACACTTACCTGTCACACATTTACCTGTCACATCTTTACCTGTCACATGTTTACCTGTCACATGTTTACCTGCCACACATTAACCAGTCACACATTCACCTGTAACACATTTACCTGTCGCTCCTTTATCTGTCACACATTTATCTGCCACACATTTACCTGTCACACATTTACCCATCACATGTTTATCTGTCACACATTTACGTGTCACACATTTACCTGTTACACGTTTACCTGTCAGACATTTACGTGTCACACATTTACCTGTCACATGTTTACCTGTCACATGTTTATCTGTCACACATTTATCTGTCACACATTCACCTGTCACATGTTTTCTGTCACACGTTTATCTGTCACACATTTACCCGCCAAATGTTTAACTGTCGCACGTTTATCTGCCACACATTTACCTGCCACACACTTACCCATCATATGTTTACCTGTCACACATTAACCAGTCACACATTCACCTGTCACATGTTTACCTGTCACACATTTACCCATCACATGTTTACCTGTCACAAATGTACCTGTCACAAATCTACCTGTCACATGTTTTTCTGTCACACATTTAGCTATGACACGTTTATCCATCACGTGTTTACCTGTAACACATTTACCTGTCACACATTTACCTCTCACACATTACCCGTCACATGTTTTCCTGTCACATATTTACCTGTGACACATTTACCTGGCACACGTTTATCTGCCATACGTTTACCTGTCACACATTACCCGTCACTTGTTTACCTGTCACATATTTACCTGTCACATATTTACCTGTCACATGTTTACCTGCCACACATTTACCACTCACATGTTTATCTGTCACATGTTTACCTGGCACACATGTATCTGTCACCTGTTTACCTGTCACATGTTTATCTGTCACACATTTACCTGTCACACATTCACCTGTCACACGTTTTCTGTCACACGTTTATCTGTCGCTCCTTTAGCTGTCACACATTCACCTGTCACACATTTATCTGTCACTCGTTTACCTGTCACATGTTTACCTATCACACATTTACCTGTCACACATTTACCTGTCATGCATTTACCTGTCACACATTCACCTGTCACACATTTACCTGTCACACATTCACCTGTCACACATTTACCTGTCACACATTCACCTGTCACACATTTACCTGTCACACATTCACCTGTCACACGTTTACCTGTCACTCCTTTGTCTGTCACACATTCACCTGCCACACGTTTTTCTGTCACATGTTTTTCTGTCGCTCCTTTATTGGTCACACATTTACCTGTTATGCATTTACCTGTCACGCATTTACCTGTCACACATTTACCTGTCACACGTTTATCTGTCACACATTTACCTGTCACATATTTATCTGTCACACATTTACCTGTCATGTTTTCCGTCACACTTTTACCTGCCACACATTTTACCTGTCACACATTTACCCATCACATGTTTACCTGTCAGACATTGATCTGTCAGAAATTAACCTGTCACATGTTTTTCTGTCACACATTTAGCTGTGACATGTTTATCCATCGCATGTTTACCTGTAACACATTTACCTGTCCCATATTTATCTGTCACACATTTACCTGCCACACATTTACCTGTCACATGTTTACCTATCACATGTTTACCTCTGACACGCTTACCTGTCACAAATTTACCTGGCACACGATAATCTGCCATACGTTTACCTGCCACACATTTACCCGTCACTTGTTTACGTATCACACATTTACCTGTCAAATGTTTACCTGTCACATATTTACCTGTCACATGTTTACCTGTCACATGTTTACCTGCCACACATTAACCTGTCACACATTCACCTGTCACACGTTTACCTGTCGCTCCTTTATCTGTCACACATTCACCTGTCACACATTTTTCTGTCACATGTTTTTCTGTCACTCCTTTACTTGTCACACATTTACCTGTCACATGTTTACCTGTCACACATTTGCCTGTGACATGTTTATCTGATACACATTCACCTGTCACATGTATACCTAACACTCATTTACCCATCACATGTTTACCTGTCACACATTTACCTGTCACAAATTTAACTGTCACACATTTACCTATCAAATGTTTACCTGTCAGACATCTACCTGTCACACATTTACCTGTAACACATTTACCTGTCACACATTTACCTGCCACACATTTACCTGTCACATGTTTACCTATCACATGTTTACCTGTCACATATTTACCTCTGACACGCTTACCTGTCCTAAATTTACCTGGCACGCGTTTATGTGCCATACGTTTACCTGTCACACATTTACCCATCACATGTTTACCTGTCACACGGTTACCTGCCACACATTTACCTGTCGCATGTTTGCCTGTCACATGTTTACCTGTCACATGTTTACCTGTCACACATTAACCTGTCACACATTCACCTGTCACACGTTAACTTGTCGCTCCTTTATCTGTCACACATTTACCTGTCATGTTTTCCTGTCACACTTTTACCTGTCACACATTTTACCTGTCACACATTTACCCGTCTGACACTGACCTGTCACACATTCACCTGTCACACATTTTTCTGTCACATGTTTACCTGTCACATCTTTGCCCATCACTTGTTTACTTGTCACACATTTACCATTCACACATTTACGCCACACATTTACCTGTCACATGTTTACTGTCACATGTTTATTGTCACACGTTTATCTGCCACACATTAACCTGTCACACATTTACCCATCACACATTCACCTGTCACACATTTTTCTGTCACATGTTTACCTGTCACATGTTTACCTATCACACATTTACCTGTCACATATTTACCTGTCATGCACTTACCTGTCACACATTTACCTGTCACACATTCACCTGTCACACATTTAACTGTGACACATTCACGTGTCACACATTTATCTGTCACACATTCACCTGTCACACATTTACCTGTCACTCATTTACCTGTCATGCATTTGCCTTTCACACATTTACCTGTCACACGTTTACCTGTCACACATTTATATGCCACACATATACCTGTCACATGTTTACCTGTCACACATTTACGTGTCACACATTTACCTGTCACATGTTTACCTGTCACACATTTATGTGTCACACATTTACCTGTCACATGTTTACCTGTCACACATTTATGTGTCACACATTTACCTGTCACATGTTTACCTGTCACACATTTATGTGTCACACATTTACCTGTCACATGTTTACCTGTCACACATTTACCCATCACATGTATACGTGTCACACAGTTACCTGTCACATATTTACGTGCCACATTTACCCGGCACACATTTATCTGCCATACGTTCACCTGTCACATATTTACCTGTCACACGTTTACCTGTCACACATTTCCCATCACATGTTCACCTGTCACATGTTTACCTGTCAACACATTTTCCTGTCACATGTTTACCTGTCACATGTTTATCTGTCACACATTTATCTGTCACACATTCACCTGTCACACGTTTTTCTGTCACACGTTTATCTGTCGCTCCTTTACCTGTCACACATTTACCTGTCACGCATTTACCTGTCACACATTTACCTGTCACACATTTACCCACCACCCGTTTACCTGTCACATGTTTACCTGTCACACGTTTACCTGTCACACATTTATATGCCACACATATACCTGTCACATGTTTACCTGTCACACATTTACACGTCACACATTTTCCTGTCACACGTTTACCTGTCACACATTTACGTGTCACGCATTTACCTGTCACATGTTTACCTGTCACACATTTACGTGTCACACATTTACCTGTCACATGTTTACCTGTCACACATTTACCCATCACATGTATACGTGTCACACAGTTACCTGTCACATATTTACGTGCCACATTTACCTGGCACACGTTTATCTGCCATACGTTTACCTGTCACATATTTACCTGTCACACGTTTACCTGTCACACATTTCTCATCACATGTTCACCTGTCACATGTTTACCTGTCAACACATTTTCCTGTCACATGTTTACCTGTCACATGTTTATCTGTCACACATTTATCTGTCACACATTCACCTGTCACACGTTTTTCTGTCACACGTTTACCTGTCGCTCCTTTACCTGTCACACATTTACCTGTCATGCATTTACCTGTCACACATTTACCTGTCACTCATTTACCCACCACCCGTTTACCTGTCACACGTTTACTTGTCACACGTTTACCAGTCACACATTTAGATGCCACACATATACCTGTCACATGTTTACCTGTCACACATTTACGTGTCACACATTTACCTGTCACATGTTTACCTGTCACACATTTACCCATCACATGTATAAGTGTCACACAGTTACCTGTCGCATATTTACCTGTGACACATTTACCTGGCACACGTTTATCTGCCATATGTTTACCTGTCACACTTTACCCGTCACTTGTTTACCTGTCACATATTTACCTGTCACATATTTACCTGTCACACATTTACCCCTCACATGTTTACCTGTCACATGTTTACCTGTGACTCATTCACCTGTCACACATTTATCTGTGGCACATTCACCTGTCACACATTTATCTGTCACACATTCACCTGTCACACATTTACCTGTCACACATTTACCTGTCACATCTTTACCTGTCACATGTTTACCTGTCACATGTTTACCTGCCACACATTAACCAGTCACACATTCACCTGTAACACATTTACCTGTCGCTCCTTTATCTGTCACACATTTATCTGCCACACATTTACCGGTCACACATTTACCCATCACATGTTTATCTGTCACACATTTACGTGTCACACATTTACCTGTTACACGTTTACCTGTCAGACATTTACGTGTCACACATTTACCTGTCACATGTTTACCTGTCACATGTTTATCTGTCACACATTTATCTGTCACACATTCACCTGTCACATGTTTTCTGTCACACGTTTATCTGTCACACATTTACCCGCCAAATGTTTAACTGTCGCACGTTTATCTGCCACACATTTACCTGCCACACACTTACCCATCATATGTTTACCTGTCACACATTAACCAGTCACACGTTTACCTGTCACACATTTACCTGCCTCTCATTGACCCATCACATGTTTATCTGTCACACATTTACGTGTCACACATTTACTTGTCACACATTTACCTGTCACATGTTTACCTGTCACACATTTACCCATTACATGTATACGTATCACACAATTACCTGTCACATATTTATCTGTCACACATTTACCTGCCACATGTTTTCCTGTCACACGTTTATCTGTCAGAGATTTACCTGTCACACATTCACCTGTCACATGTTTACCTGTCACACATTTACCCGTCACATGTTTACCTGTGACACATTTACCTGTCACACATTTACCTGGCACATATTTACCTGCCACACATTAACCAGTCACACATTCACCTGTGACATGTTTACCTGTCACACATTTACCCATCACATGTTTACCTGTCACAAATTTACCTGTCACATGTTTTTCTGTCACACATTTAGCTATGACACGTTTATCCATCACGTGTTTACCTGTAACACATTTACCTGTCACACATTTACCTCTCACACATTACCCGTCACATGTTTTCCTGTCACATATTTACCTGTGACACATTTACCTGGCACACGTTTATCTGCCATACGTTTACCTGTCACACATTACCCGTCACTTGTTTACCTGTCACATATTTACCTGTCACATATTTACCTGTCACATGTTTACCTGCCACACATTTACCACTCACATGTTTATCTGTCACATGTTTACCTGGCACACATGTATCTGTCACACATTTACCTGTCACACATTCACCTGTCACACGTTTTCTGTCACACGTTTATCTGTCGCTCCTTTAGCTGTCACACATTCACCTGTCACACATTTATCTGTCACTCGTTTACCTGTCACATGTTTACCTATCACACATTTACCTGTCACACATTTACCTGTCATGCATTTACCTGTCACACATTCACCTGTCACACATTTACCTGTCACACATTTACCTGTCACACATTCACCTGTCACACATTTATCTGTCACACATTCACCTGTCACACATTTACCTGTCACACATTCACCTGTCACACATTTATCTGTCACACATTCACCTGTCACACATTTACCTGTCACACATTTACCTGTCATGCATCTGCCTTTCACACATTTACCTGTCACATGTTTACCTGTCACACATTATCCTGTCACACATATACCTGTCACATCTTTACATGTCATATGTTTACCTGTCACATGTTTACCTGCCACACATTAACCAGTCGCACATTCACCTGTAACACATTTACCTGTCGTTCCTTTATCTGTCACACATTTACCTGTCACACATTTACCCATCACATGTTTATCTGTCACACATTTACGTGTCACACATTTACCTGTCACACCTTTACCTGTCACACATTTACCTGTCTCTCATTTACCCATCACATGTTTATCTGCCACACATTTACGTGTCACACATTTACCTGTCACACGTTTACCTGTCACACATTTACCTGCCTCTCATTTACCCATCACATGTTTATCTGTCACACATTTACATGTCACACATTTACCTGTCATGCATCTGCCTTTCACACATTTACCTGTCACATGTTTACCTGTCACACATTATCCTGTCACACATATACCTGTCACATCTTTACATGTCATATGTTTACCTGTCACATGTTTACCTGCCACACATTAACCAGTCGCACATTCACCTGTAACACATTTACCTGTCGTTCCTTTATCTGTCACACATTTACCTGTCACACATTTACCCATCACATGTTTATCTGCCACACATTTACGTGTCACACATTTACCTGTCACACGTTTACCTGTCACACATTTACCTGCCTCTCATTTACCCATCACATGTTTATCTGTCACACATTTACGTGTCACACATTTACTTGTCACACATTTACCTGTCACATGTTTACCTGTCACACATTTACCCATTACATGTATACGTATCACACAATTACCTGTCACATATTTATCTGTCACACATTTACCTGCCACATGTTTTCCTGTCACACGTTTATCTGTCAGAGATTTACCTGTCACACATTCACCTGCCACATGTTTACCTGTCACACATTTACCCGTCACATGTTTACCTGTGACACATTTACCTGTCACACATTTACCTGGCACATATTTACCTGCCACACATTAACCAGTCACACATTCACCTGTGACATGTTTACCTGTCACACATTTACCCATCACATGTTTACCTGTCACAAATTTACCTGTCACATGTTTTTCTGTCACACATTTAGCTATGACACGTTTATCCATCACGTGTTTACCTGTAACACATTTACCTGTCACACATTTACCTCTCACACATTACCCGTCACATGTTTTCCTGTCACATATTTACCTGTGACACATTTACCTGGCACACGTTTATCTGCCATACGTTTACCTGTCACACATTACCTGTCACTTGTTTACCTGTCACATATTTACCTGTCACATATTTACCTGTCACATGTTTACCTGTCACATGTTTACCTGTCACACATTTACCCCTCACATGTTCACCTGTCACATGTTTACCTGTCGCACATTTATCTGTCACATGTTTACCTGTCACATGTTTATCTGTCACACATTTATCTGTCACACATTCACCTGTCACACGTTTTCTGTCACACGTTTATCTGTCGCTCCTTTACCTGTCACACATTCACCTGTCACATGTTTACCTGTCATATGTTTACCTGTCACACATTTATCCGTCGCACATTTACCTGTCACGCATTTACCTGTCCCACATTCACCTGACACACATTTACCTGTCACACATTCACCTGTCACACATTCACCTGTCACACATTTACCTGTCACACATTCACCTGTCACACATTTATCTGTCACACATTCACCTGTCACACATTTACCTGTCACGCATTTGCCTTTCACACATTTACCTGTCACACTTTTACCTGTCACACATTTATATGCCACACATATACCTCTCACATCTTTACCTGTCACATGTTTACCTGTCACATCTTTACCTGCCACACATTAACCCGTCACACATTCACCTGTAACACATTTACCTGTCGTTCCTTTATCTGTCACATATTTACCTGTCACAGATTTACCCATCACATGTTTACCTGCCACACATTTACGTGTCACACATTTACCTGTGACACGTTTGCCTGTCACACATTTACCTGTCTCATTTACCCATCACATGTTTATCTGCCACACATTTACGAGTCACACATTTACCTGTCACACATTTATCTGCCACACATTTACCTGTCTCTCATTTACCCATCACATGTTTATCTGTCATACATTTACCTGTCACGCATTTGCCTTTCACACATTTACCTGTCACGCATTTGCCTTTCACACATATACCTGTCACATCTTTACCTGTCACGTGTTTACCTGTCACATCTTTACCTGCCACACATTAACCCGTCACACATTCACCTGTAACACATTTACCTGTCGTTCCTTTATCTGTCACATATTTACCTGTCACAGATTTACCCATCACATGTTTACCTGTCACACATTTACTTGTCACACATTTACCTGTGACACGTTTACCTGTCACACATTTACCTGTCTCATTTACCCATCACATGTTTATCTGCCACACATTTACCTGTCTCTCATTTACCCATCACATGTTTATCTGTAACACATTTACATGTCACACATTTACCTGTCACACATTTACCTGTCACATGTTTTCCTGTCACACGTTTATCTGTCAGAGACTTACCTGTCACACATTCACCTGTCACATGTTTACCTGTCACATATTTACCCATCACATGTTTACCTGTGACGCATTTACCTGTCACAAATTTACCTGGCACACGTTTACCTGTCACACATTTACCCATCACATGTTGACCTGTCACATGTTTACCTGTCACACATTTACCTGTCACATGTGTACCTGTCACGTGTTTATCTGTCACACATTCACCTGTCACACTTTTTTCTGTCACACGTTTATCTGTCGCTCCTTTACCTGTCACACATTTACCTGTCACACATTTACTTGTCACACATTTACCTGTCATACATTTACCCATCACATGTTTACCTGTCACACATTTACCTGTCACACGTTTACCTGTCACACATTTATATGCCACACATATACCTGTCACATGTTTACCTGCCACATGTTTTAAGATAGCTATGTAGAATGATAGGTCTGGCCCAAGAGTTAAAATTCTTAATTGGGGCAAGGCAAATTTTGATGGTATCAGACAGGAACTTTCAGAGGTAGATTGTGGGAGACTGTTGGCAGGCAAAGGGACGGCTGGTAAATGGGAGGCTTTTAAAAATGTGTTAACCAGGGCGCAGGGTAAGCACATTCCCTTAAGAGTGAAGGGCAAGGCTGGTAGAAGTAGGGAACCCTGGATGACTCGAGATATTGAGACTCTGGTCAAAAAGAAGAAGGAGGCATATGACGTACATAAACAACTGGGATCAAGTGGATCCCTTGAAGAGTATAGAGATTGTCGAAATAGAGTTAAGAGGGAAATCAGGAGGGCAAAAAGGGGACATGAAATTGCTTTGGCAAATAATGCAAAGGAGAATCCAAAGAGATTCTACAGATACATAAAGGGGACAAGAGTAACTAGGGACAGAGTAGGGCCTCTTAAGGATCAACAAGGACATCTATGTGCAGAGCCACAAGAGCTGGGTGAGATCCTGAATGAATATTTCTCATCGGTATTCACGGTGGAGAAAGGCATGGATGTTAGGAAACTAAGGGAAATAAATAGTGATGTCTTGAGAAGTGTGCACATTACAGAGGAGGAGGTGCTAGAAGTCTTAAAGCGCATCAAGGTAGATAAATCCCCGGGACCTGATGAAATGTATCCCAGGATGTTGTGGGAGGCTAGGGAGGAAATTGCGGGTCCCCTAACAGAGATATTTGAATCATCGGCAGCCACAGGTGAGGTGCCTGAAGATTGGAGAGTGGCGAATGTTGTGCCCTTGTTTAAGAAGGGCAGCAGGGAAAAGCCTGGGAACTACAGACCGGTGAGCCTAACGTCTGTAGTAGGTAAGTTGCTAGAAGGTATTCTGAGAGACAGGATCTACAAGCATTTAGAGAGACAAGGACTGATTTGGGGCAGTCAGCATGGCTTTGTGCGTGGAAAATCATGTCTCACAAATTTGATTGAGTTTTTTGAGGGGGTGACCAAGAAGGTAGATGAGGGCAGTGCAGTAGACGTTGTCTACATGGACTTTAGCAAAGCCTTTGACAAGGTACCGCATGGTAGGTTGTTGCAGAAGGTTAAAGCTCACGGGATCCAGGGTGAGGTTGCCAATTGGATTCAAAATTGGCTGGACGACAGAAGACAGAGGGTGGTTGTAGAGGGTTGTTTTTCAAACTGGAGGCCTGTGACCAGTGGTGTGCCTCAGGGATCGGTGCTGGGTCCACTGTTATTTGTGATTTATATTAATGATTTGGAGGAGAATTTAGGAGGCATGGTTAGTAAGTTTGCAGATGACACCAAGATTGGTGGCACAGTGGATAGTGAAGAAGGTTATCTAGGATTGCAACGGGATCTTGATCAATTAGGCCAGTGGGCCGACAAATGGCAGATGGAGTTTAATTTAGATAAATGTGAGGTGATGCATTTTGGCAGATCGAATCAGGCCAGGACCTACTCAGTTAATGGTATGGCGTTGGGGAGAGTTATAGAACAAAAAGATCTAGGAGTACAGGTTCATAGCTCCTTGAAGGTGGAGTCGCAGGTGGACAGGGTGGTGAAGAAGGCATTCGGCATGCTTGGTTTCATTGGTCAGAACATTGAATACAGGAGTTGGGACGTCTTGTTGAAGTTGTACAAGACATTGGTACGGCCACACTTGGAATACTGTGTGCAGTTCTGGTCACCCTATTATAGAAAGGATATTATTAAACTAGAAAGAGTGCAGAAAAGATTTACTAGGATGTTGCCGGGACTTGATGGTTTGAGTTATAAGGAGAGGCTGGATAGACTGGGACTTTTTTCCCTGGAGCGTAGGAGGCTTAGGGGTGATCTTATAGAGGTCTATAAAATAATGAGGGGCATAGATAAGGTAGATAGTCCACATCTTTTCCCAAAGGTAGGGGAGTCTAAAACTAGAGGGCATAGGTTTAAGGTGAGAGGGGAGAGATTCAGAAGGGCCCAGAGGGGCAATTTCTTCACTCAGAGGGTAGTGAGTGTCTGGAATGTGCTGCCAGAGGTAGTAGTAGAGGCGGGTACAATTGTGTCTTTTAAAAAGCATTTAGATAGTTACATGGGTAAGATGGGTATAGAGGGTTATGGGCCAAGTGCGGGCAACTGGGACTAGCTTAATGGTAAAAACTGGGCGGCATGGACTGGTTGGGCCGAAGGG
Organism: Scyliorhinus torazame; assembly: GCF_047496885.1. Lineage (NCBI taxonomy): Eukaryota > Metazoa > Chordata > Chondrichthyes > Carcharhiniformes > Scyliorhinidae > Scyliorhinus > Scyliorhinus torazame. The sequence continues at coordinate 12,297,741 of NC_092715.1, forward strand.
CCTGTTTCCATGCTGTAAACTTCTATGATTCTATGATTCTATGTTTACCTGTCACATGTTTACCTGCCACACATTAACCAGTCGCACATTCACCTGTAACACATTTACCTGTCGCTCCTTTATCTGTCACACATTTACCTGTCACACATTCACCTGTCACACATTTATCTGCCACACATTTACCTGTCACACATTTACCCATCACATGTTTATCTGTCACACATTTACATTTATGAGGAGGTGAAGAAATCCATCTTAAGTGTATATGAGCTAGTGCCTGAAGCTTACAGACAAAGGTTTAGAAATTTAAGCAAAGAATTTGGTCAAACATACATGGAGTTTGAAAGGCTCAAATAGAGTAATTTTGATAGGTGGATAAGGGCTTTGAAAATAGACCCAACGTATAAGCTCTCAGAGAAATTATACTTTTGGAGGAGTTTAAAAATTCAATTCCTGATGTAGTGAGAACTCATGTGGAAGAGCAGAGGGTTAAAACTGCGAGGTTAGCAGCAGAAATGGCAGATGATTATGAATTAGTTCATAAATCAAAGATTGGTTTCCAACATCAGTTTCAGCCGGTGAGGGATAGAAACTGGCGACATGAGAAATACTCAAGTGGTAACGGTAAAGGTGATCTGATGGGAGACAATAAAGAGAGTGTACCTCAGATTAAAAAAGAAATCCAGGAGGGTGGAAAAGAAATGAAAAGTTTCAAATGTTTTCACTGTAATAAACTAGGCCATGTAAAGTCACAGTGTTGGTGGTTGAAGAAAAGCACTGGGAAGGCTGATGTGGTAAAACAGGATAAGACAGTGGGGTTTGTTAGAGTGGTGAAGGAAAGCCCAAGGGAAGCGAAGGAGGTACAAACGATTGTACAGCCTGTTCAAGAAGTAATTGTTAAGAAGGTGCAAGATGTCTTTAAAGAATTTACTTGCGTGGATAAAGTTTACTCATGTGTATCACGAGGAGCAGGTAAAGGAGTCACAATTCTAAGAGATACAGGGGCTAGTCAATCTTTAATGGTAAGAGATGAGGAATTATGTCGTTTGGGAAGAATGTTGCCAGAAAAGGTGGTGATATGTGGAATTCAGGGTGAGAGGAGTAGCGTTCCATTGTATAAGGTTAGGTTGGAAAGTCCAGTGAAGAGTGGTGAAGTGGTAGTAGAAGTAATAGATCAACTATCTTGTCCAGGAATACAGTTTATCTTGGGTAATGATATAGCTGGATTGCAGGTGGGAGTGATGCCTACTGTGGTTGATAAGCTAGTGGAAAATCAGACAACTGAAGTTTTGAAGGACGAATATCCTGGGATTTTTCCGGATTGTGTAGTAACAAGGTCGCAAAGTCACAGGTTAAGACAAGAGGAGAAATCAAAGAGTGAAGATGAAGTTGAAGTGCAATTATCAGAAACGATTTTTGATCAGATGGTTGAAAAAGAACAAGAACAGGTGGAGGATGAGGCGGATATTTTTAGTTCAGGAAAATTGGCGGAGTTACAACAGAAAGATGTAGAAATAAAACAGGTACATCAGAAAGCATACACGGAAGAGGAATCTGAGAGTATACCAGAGTGTTACTACCGTAAAAATGATGTCTTGATAAGAAAATGGAGACCTTTACATATGCAGGCGGATGAACAGTGGGCAGAGGTTCATCAAGTAGTATTGCCGGTAGGGTATAGAAAGGAGGTGTTGTAAGTTGCACATGAGGTACCAGTGGGAGATCATCTGGGGATAAGGAAAACTCAAGCTAAAATCCAGAAACATTTTTATTGGCCTGGTCTACATAAAGATGTAGTTAAATTTTGTCAATCATGTCACACATAGAACATAGAACGATACAGCGCAGTACAGGCCCTTCGGCCCACGATGTTGCACTGAAACAAAAGCCATCTAACCTACACTATGCCATTATCATCCATATGCTTATCCAATAAACTTTTAAATGCCCTCAATGTTGGCGAGTTCACTACTGTTGCAGGTAGGGCATTCCACGGCCTCACCACTCTTTGCGTAAAGAACATACCTCTGACCTCTGTCCTATATCTATTACCCCTCAGTTTAAAGCTATGTCCCCTCGTGCCAGCCATTTCCATCCACGGGAGAAGGCTCTCACTGTCCACCCTATCTAACCCCCTGATCATTTTTTATGCCTCTATTAAGTCTCCTCTTAACCTTCTTCTCTCCAACGAAAACAACCTCAAGTCCATCAGCCTTTCCTCATAAGATTTTCCCTCCATACCAGGCAACATCCTGGTAAATCTCCTCTGCACCCGCTCCAAAGCCTCCACGTCCTTCCTATAATGCGGTGACCAGAACTGTACGCAATACTCCAAATGCGGCCGTACCAGAGTTTTGTACAGCTGCAACATGACCTCCTGACTCCGGAACTCAATCCCTCTACCAATAAAGGCCAACACTCCATCGGCCTTCTTCACAACCCTATCAACCTGGGTGGCAACTTTCAGGGATCTATGTACATGGACACCTAGATCCCTCTGCTCATCCACACTTCCAAGAACTTTACCATTAGCCAAATATTCCGCATTCCTGTTATTCCTTCCAAAGTGAATCACCTCACACTTCTCTATATTAAACTCCATTTGCCACCTCTCAGCCCAGCTCTGCAGCTTATCTATGTCCCTCTGTAACCTGCTACATCCTTCCACACTGTCGACAACACCACCGACTTTAGTGTCATCTGCAAATTTACTCACCCACCCTTCTGCGCCTTCCTCTAGGTCATTGATAAAAATGACAAACAGCAACGGCCCCAGAACAGATCCTTGTGGTACGCCACTTGTAACTGAACTCCATTCTGAACATTTCCCATCAACCACCACCCTCTGTCTTCTTTCAGCTAGCCAATTTCTGATCCACATCTCTAAATCACCCTCAATCCCCAGCCTCCGTATTTTCTGCAATAGCCTACCGTGGGGAACCTTATCAAACGCTTTACTGAAATCCATATACACCACATCAACTGCTCTACCCTCGTCTACCTATTCAGTCACCTTCTCAAAGAACTCGATAAGGTTTGTGAGGCATGACCTACCCTTCACAAAGCCATGCTGACTATCCCTGATCATATTATTCCTATCTAGATGATTATAAATCTTGTCTCTTATAATCCCCTCCAAGATTTTACCCACTACAGACGTGAGGCTCACTGGTCTATAGTTGCCGGGGTTGTCTCTGCTCCCCTTTTTGAACAAAGGGACCACATTTGCTATCCTCCAGTCCTCTGGCACTATTCCTGTAGCCAATGATGACATAAAAATCAAAGCCAAAGGTCCAGCACTCTCTTCCCTGGCCTCCCAGAGAATCTTAGGATAAATCCCATCAGGCCCCGGGGACTTATCTATTTTCAGCCTGTCCAGAATTGCCAACACCTCTTCCCTACGTACCTCAATGCCATCTATTCTAATAGCCTGGGTCTCAGCATTCTCCTCCACAACATTATCTTTCTCCTGAGTGAATACTGGCGAAAAATATTCATTTAGTATCTCGCCTATCTCTTCAGACTCCACACACAACTTCCCATCCCTGTCCTTGACTGGTCCTACTCTTACCCTAGTCATTCGCTTATTCCTGACATACCTACAGAAAGCTTTTGGGGTTTCCTTGATCCTACCTGCCAAATACTTCTCATGTCCCCTCCTTGCTCGTCTTACCTCTCTCTTTAGATCCTTCCTCGCTACCTTGTAACTATCCATCGCCCCAACTGAAACTTCACACATGTCAAGTGATAGGGAAACCTCAAGCAGTGATAAAACCAGCACCCTTAATACCCATTCCAGCATTTGAGGAACCTTTTACAAGGGTCCTAATTGATTGTGTAGGACCGCTTCCTAAAACAAAAAGTGGGAATCAATATCTTTTGACTGTAATGGATGTGTCTACTAGGTTTTCAGAGGCCATTCCAGTACATAATATTACAGCTAAAAGTATTGTGGAGGGGTTACTGAAATTCTTTACTAGATATGGACTACCCACAGAAATTCAATCGGATCAAGGACTGAATTTTACTTCAAAGTTAGTCAAAGAAGTTATGGATAGCTTAGGAATAAAACAATTTAAATCAACTGCGTACCATCCAGAATCGCAGGGAGCGTCAGAAAGGTGGCATCAGACATTAAAGACAATGTTGAGGGCGTATTGTCAAGTTTATCCAGAGGATTGGGATAAAGGAATTCCATTCGTATTGGTTGCAATGAGGGATGCACCTAATGAGTCAACCAAATTTAGTCCTTTTGAACTAATTTTTGGCCATGAGGTAAGAGGACCACTTAAATTGATTAAGGATAAATTGGTGGGTGAGAAATCGGAAATTGCACTATTGGATTACGTGTCAACTTTTAGGGAACGATTAAATAGAGCAGGTGAATTGGCTAGACAACATTTGAAAGTTGCACAAAATGTGATGAAACGGGTAGAGGACAAGAAATCCAAAGTTTGTAGTTTTGCCAGTGGGGATAAAGTTTTAGTGTTGTTACCAGTGGTAGGGGAGCCTTTAACAGCAAGGTTATGTGGACCTTATCAAATTGAAAGGAAATTAAGTGAGGTGAATTATGTGGTAAAAACACCAGATAGAAGGAAGACTCACCGAGTGTGTCCTGTGAATATGCTTAAAAGGTACTTTGAAAGGGAAGGAGAGAAAAAGGAGGTTTTAATGATTTTAACTCAAAGTGACGAACCAAATCCAGATGACTGTGAATTTGACATACCTCAAATTAAATTGGAAAATGAGGATGTTCTCAAAAATTGGGATGAGTTGTTAAGATACCTTCCAGAGGAAAAACAAACTGACCTGAAAGAGTTATTGATATCACATGGGCAAGTTTGTAGAGATAAATTGGCTAAAATGGCTATACATGATGTAGATGTGGGAAATGCTGTTCCTATCAAACAACATCCATATAGACTTAATCCTTTAAAACTGGCACAGGTTAACAGAGAGATTGAGAGTATGCTGAAGAATGGCATAATTGAAGTGGGTTGCAGCCAATGGAGCTCACCCATAGTGATGGTACCTAAACCAGACGGTACCCAACGGTTGTGTGTGAACTATAGAAAGGTTAATGCAGTTACAAGAACGGACTCTTATCCTGTCCCACCATTGAAGGATTGCATTGAGAAAGTGGGACAATTTGCTTTTATTTCCAACTTCCAGACAGGGAAAGAACATTTAAACCATCGTATGGAGTTCTTCGAACGACTTCAGGTTTGGTGATGAACCTAGCCGAAAGTGAATTTGGAGAAGCCCGAATCACTTTTCTTGAGGAGATTCCGATACCTTCAAGACGAAGGGAAATAATGCAATTTCTTAGCATGAGTGGATTTGATCGAACATTTGTGTAAAGGTTTTGTGGCGTGATTACTCCACTGATGGACTTGCTCAAAAAACGTCAAAAATATCAATGGCCAGCGGACTTTGAACAGGCATTTGACTGCCTGAAAGCTGTGATGACCAATGTTCCTATATTGGAGAATTACAAGGGACTCTGTGGTCAGATTGAACTAAAGTATCTGATTCTAAAGAGAAATGCCGAGGAGTAGAGGAATGGATGGATCGCGCAGAGTCTTTGTTCAAAGAGACTGTCAATCGAGAAGGATACCTGTTTGCATGTGTTTTTTTTTTTAAAACAAAAAGGTATATTTACTGTGTACATTTCTTAGTGAATGGTGCAAAAGTGAAAAATGAAACCATCTTGAAGTTGATGGTTTATTTTTTTTTCTTGGGGGGAGGTGTCATGTGGGAGTACTTTTAAGACATGGATATTTAAGCAAAGTACCTTTAAGAAAACAGTGATGTCAGAGAGTGGGTGGGGCTCAGCTCAGTTCAGCCATTTTGCAGTCTGTGTTTTGCAGGTTTTTAGTTTCAGTTTTGAAAAGAACCTGGCTGGTTTTGCTGAGAGCAGTTAAAAAGTGCCTTGCTGTTTTGCTGTGAGCTGATTAAAAAGTAGAAAGCCAGGTTTGAGAAAGCAGTTTGGGTGAGTCTGTACATTTCCAGAGAGCTGCATGAAGAAAAGCAAGGTGCTGGAGCTGAAATCAACCAAGCTAATATATCTCTGCCATTCGACAGAAAATATATATATCCTTTAACCTGATGTGATACTGTTTAAATGTGTTAAGTCTCTTGGAAGTTTGAAGGAACATTTTAAGGAGTTATTTACTGTTGCAATATTTTCTGATTCATTTTCTGGGCAGCACGGTAGCATAGTGGTTAGCGCAATTGCTTCACAGCTCCAGGGTCCCAGGTTCGATTCCCGGCTGGGTCACTGTCTGTGTGGAGTCTGAACGTTCTCCCCGTGTGTGCGTGGGTTTCCTCCGGGTGCTCCGGTTTCCTCCCACAGTCGTGCGGGTTAGGTGGATTGGCCATGCTAAATTGCCCTTAGTGTCCAAAAATTGCCCTTAGTGTTGAGTGGGGTTACTGGGTTATGGGGATAGGGTGGTGTGGGCTTGGGTAGGGTGCTCTTTCCAAGAGCCGGTGCAGACTCGATGGGCCGAATGGCCTCCTTCTGCACTGTAAATTCTATGAAATCATTGAAGTAAGGGGTGTTAAGAGATCCAATGATTATTTAAGATGTTACGTCGGGTTCATGGAATAAACAGTGTTATGACACGTGTCCATAATTGTAATCCCACATCTAGGGAAAAAGTTGTGTGCTTAGAAAAGCAACAAATCCATTAAAGGGGGAGGTTGGTTGAACTCCATGATACATTTTGGGGTTCTGAAAATGCCTCCCCCATAACAAAAGGGACGATCCTTTAAAACAGAGATGAGGAGGAATTTCTTCAGCCAGAGGGTGGTGAATCTGTGGAACTCTTTGCCGCAGAAGGCTGTGGAGGCCAAATCACTGAGTGTCTTTAAGACAGAGATAGATAGGTTCTTGATTAATAAGGGGGTCAGGGGTTATGGGGAGAAGGCAGGAGAATGGGGATGAGAAAAATATCAGCCAGGATTGAATGGCGGAGCAGACTCGATGGGCCGAGTGGCCTAGGTCGATGGCTCAGACACTATGGTGCGCACCGTACCCAGGCTTCGCCCTTTGTGTGCTTAGTGGGGGTGTTGGGCCAGACGTAACGTTGGGCGGGCTGTACGCCAGTCCGTCTTGTTCCCCTGTTTTTGTGGCATCCTGTTGAGCCCGAAGTTGTTGTTGTCTTCCGGCCATTGGGGTTTGGTTTTCCCGGCCTTTTGTCCACTTTGTTCTCCCCGGTTTTTTCTTTGGCCTCTCCTCCATGATCGTTTTTGGACTTTGTGTGGGGGCGGTTGTTCCCGTGTGCTGATTGGGCGGTGTGTTAACCAGCGCTGGTTCAACCGGTCAGCAAAGGACAGAGGACCCTGAGATCTGTGAACGGGCCCTGCTGAATAAACAACTTTCTTGTGAACTCTTCGGAATCCGCTTTGCTGTTTACACCCGGGCAGAGGTTTGGATACGAAGGGATCAGGGCTAGTGCGGGAAGATGGAGAAGCCACATCGTATTAAATGGTAGCACAGGCTCGAGGGGCCAAATGGCCCACTCCTGCTCCGAATCCTCAAGTACCTTTGCACCTGTCTCTACCTGAAACACCCGCCCCACGGTGCACTTGCCGAGATGCAGCGACACAGAGCTCAGCCTGACAGACCCAGGACTGAGAGGGGAACCACAGCAGCCAGGGTTTTCATGGTGAATGGAGATGTGAGGGCAGGTGAGCATTGCTGCCATAATAATTATTCTTGGCACTCGCAGATCAGAGGGCGGTTTACAAAGAATCACCCTCCCCCGACCCCCAGAGAGGCCATTGAGCTGAGGACAGGGGGGACTGAAATTTGGGTGTAAAGACTGGTAATCTGGGTGTGTTCCACTGCTCTGTGATTGATTATTTGAGTCTGTTTACAATTAATCATCACTGGCCTTAATTAGTTAAGCTTGGATGTAAAGGCGGAAAGAAACGCGTGGGCCGCACGGTAGCACAGTGGTTAGCACTGTGGCTTCACAGCTCCAGGGTCCCAGGTTCGATTCCCGGCTTGGGTCACTGTCTGTGTGGAGTCTGCACGTTCTCCCCGTGTGTGTGTGGGTTTCCTCCGGGTGCTCCGGTTTCCTCCCACAGTCCAAAGACGTGCGGGTTAGGTGGATTGGCCGTGATAAATTGCCCTTAGTGACCAAAAAGGATAGGAGGGGTTATTGGGGTTACAGGGATAGGGTGGAAGTGAGGGCTTAAGATGGTCGGTGCAGACTCGATGGGCCGAATGGCCTCCTTCTGCACTGTATGTTCCATGTGTTTATAAACAAACTGGACAAGTTGCAGGAGGCTGGAGCTGAAAGCATGGAGCAGACGTTTCAAAGCAGTGACAAAAACTGTTAGTCAGTTCGAAAGAGGCGTCGTCTCGACAGAGATCTGGGACAAAACATCGACGGCATTAACAGCTGTTTGTGAGATTCCTCCCTGATCAATGCCTGTGTGTGTGCGATGGGCGGGTGCGAGATCAGAGGCGATTTAGTTTCTGACACCAACGTCTTCATTTTCTTACAGACACGTTGGAAGTCAGTGGCGGTGTACGCACAGTTTGGAGGGAACCAATGCAGTGGTCCCAGTTTTGAAATCCGGCCATGTGTCTCTGCGAGAGGCTGCCCTGTGGACGAGGGATGTGGAGATCGCTTTCGATGTGCTTCAGGTTGTGAATCTCTTTCCTCCTCGCTTTGGGCAGTGGGAGTGGCTCAGTGGGGTACTGTGGTAGTATGCATTAGGGGTCATGTGGGACTGTGAAGCCATGATGTCATTGGCTGACAGATCCCGGGTCCTGGTTGGACGTTGACCTCTAGCTCCGCCCTGAAGGCGGAGTATAAGTACCTGGAGCCCTCCCCCGCAGGTAGTCTACTACTGAACTGCGGGGGAACAGTCACGCTTAATAAAGCCTCATCGACTTCACTCTATTCGTCTCTCGGAGTCTTTGTGCGCTACAATTTATTAAGCGTGCCTAAAAAGGACTATGGAGCTCAGGATCATCCCGGAATGCCTGAGGATCAGCCCCCACGCAGTGAACGCGGCAGCAGCTTTCAAGCACTGGCAGACTTGTTTCGAGGCCTACCTCAGAACGGCCACCGGCCGGGTCACAGAAGACCAAAAACTACAGGTCCTGCACTCGAGGGTGAGCACGGAGATCTTCTCCCTCATCGAAGACGCAGAGGATTTCCAGACGGCGTTCGCAGCACTGAAAAGTCTCTATGTCCGCCCAGTAAACCAGATCTGCGCTCGCTATCAACTCGCAACGAGACGGCAAAGTCCCGGAGAATCGATAGATGAATTCTACGCCGCGCTACTAATTTTGGGACGAGCCTACAGCTGCCCGTCGGTGAACGCAATTGAACACACGGACATGTTAATGCGCGATGCTTTTGTGGCAGGTATGAACTCCTCCCAAATCCGCCAAAGACTTCTTGAAAAAGAGTCGCTAGGACTCTCAGAGGCACGGGCCCTAGCAGCCTCCCTAGACGTGGCCGCGCGAAATACCTGCGCCTACGGCCCCGACCGCGCGGCAGCCCATTGGGCTCCGTACGTACCCGTCGCGACAAACCCCCTACCCCCCCGGACACCCCACAGGCTTGCGCGGTCCAAACGCCAAGTCGCACCGGGGGCGCCCGCTGCTATTTCTGCGGCCAGGCGAAACACCCCCGGCAGCGCTGCCCGGCCCGCGCAGCGATCTGCAAGAGCTGCGGGAAAAAGGGCCATTTCGCGGTTGTGTGCCGGTCCCGCGAGGTCGCCGCTGTCCCGGGAGAACAGGGAGCCCTGCAAGCCGCTTACGCTCCCCAACCCCCCCTGCGCCCCATGTTCGACCCGCAGGCGCAGCCACTCTGGGTCCCGACCACCGCGGTCCCGGGAGAACAGGAGCCCTGCACGCCGCTTACGCTCCCCAAACCCCCCCCCCGCGCCCCATGTATGACCCGCCGGCGCTACCACTTTGGGTCCCGACCACCGCTCTCCCCGGAGAAGAGGGAGTTCTGCGTGGCTCTAACGCCCCCCAAACCCCCCCCCCACGCCCCACGTATGACCCGCCGGCGCTACCAATTTGGGTCCCGACCACCGCTGTCCCCAGAGATGAGGGAGCCCCGCGCGTTCCTAACGCTCCCCAACCCCCCCAGCGCCCCATGTGCGACCCGCAGGCGCCGCCATTTTGGGTCCCGGCCACCACGAGGGGAGGAAGGGCGCCGCCATCTTGGACCACCCCAGACCTGTACGACGCATGGGGGTGGCCATTTTGTCCACCCCCGCCGCCATCTTGTGACCCCCCAGCCATGTGCGATGCATGGGGGCAGCCATTTTGTTCAACCCCGACGCCATCTTGGACGGCAACAACGGACCCCAGTGTCGACGGCTCCACGGGTTTCGAAGAAGACGCTCAACTACTACAACCACGTCTCGCTTCAATAACACTGGACCAAGCTCGGCCCCGGACACTCCAGACGACGACGACAACGGTGCTGATAAACGGGCACAAGACACCATGCCTAGTCGACTCCGGGAGCACGGAGAGCTTTATCCACCCTGACATGGTAAGATGCTGTTCTTTGACCACCCACCCCAGCGCACAAAAGATTTCCCTAGCTGCAGGATCCCACTCCGTACAGATCAAAGGCTTCTGCATATTTACCCTAACGGTGCAGGGGAGGGAGTTCAAAAACTACAGGCTCTACGTCCTTCCCCAACTCTGCGCCCCCACATTACTGGGATTAGACTTCCAGTGCAATCTACAGAGCCTTACCTTCAAATTCGGCGGCCCAATACCCCCACTCACTATCTGCGGCCTCGCAACCCTCAAGGTGCAACCCCCGTCCTTGTTTGCAAACCTCACCCCGGATTGCAAACCCGTCGCCACTAGGCGCAGACGGTACAGCGCCCAGGACCGGACCTTCATTCGGTCCAAAGTCCAGCGGCTACTAAAGGAAGGCATAATCCAGGCCAGCAATAGTGCTTGGAGAGCACAGGTGGTAGTAGTAAAGACAGGGGAGAAGCAAAGGATGGTCATAGACTATAGCCAGACCATCAACAGGTACACACAACTAGATGCGTACCCTCTCCCCTGCATATCCGACATGGTCAATCGGATTGCCCAATATAAAGTCTTCTCCACCGTGGACCTCAAGTCCACCTACCATCAGCTCCCCATCCGCCCAAGTGACCGCAAGTACACAGCCTTCGAGGCAGACGGGCGATTATACCATTTCCTAAGGGTCCCATTTGGCGTCACAAACGGGGTCTCGGTCTTCCAACGAGAGATGGACCGAATGGTTGATCAACACGGGTTGCGGGCCACGTTCCCGTATATCGACAATGTAACCATCTGCGGCCACGATCAGCAGGACCACGACGCCAACCTCCAAAAATTCCTCCAGACCGCCAAAGCCTTGAACCTCACGTACAACGAGGACAAGTGCGTTTTTAGCACAAACCGGCTAGCCATCCTGGGCTACGTAGTGCGCAATGGGATAATAGGCCCCGACCCCGAATGTATGCGCGCCCTCATGGAATTTCCCCTCCCGCACTGCTCAAAAGCCCTGAAACGCTGCCTGGGGTTTTTTTCATGCTACGCCCAGTGGGTCCCCCAGTACGCAGACAAGGCCCGCCCCCTAATACAGACCACGACCTTCCCGCTGTCGACAGAGGCTTGCCAGGCCTTCAGCCGCATCAAAGCGGATATCGCAAAGGCCACGATGCGCGCCATCGACGAGTCCCTCCCCTTCCAGGTCGAGAACGACGCCTCCGACGTAGCTCTAGCGGCTACCCATAACCAAGCGGGCAGACCCGTGGCCTTTTTCTCCCGAACCCTCCACGCTTCAGAAATCCGCCACTCCTCAGTGGAAAAGGAAGCCCAAGCCATAGTGGAAGCTGTGCGACATTGGAGGCATTATCTGGCCGGCAGGAGATTTACTCTCCTCACGGACCAACGGTCGGTAGCCTTCATGTTCAATAATGCACAGCGGGGCAAAATCAAAAACGACAAGATCTTAAGGTGGAGGATCGAGCTCTCCACCTTCAACTACGAGATCTTGTATCGTCCCGGAAAGCTGAACAAGCCGTCCGATGCCCTATCCCGCGGCACATGTGCCAACGCACAAATTAACCACCTCCAAACCCTCCACGAGGACCTCTGCCACCCGGGGGTCACTCGGTTTTTCCACTTTATCAAGTCCCGCAACCTCCCATACTCCTTAGAGGAGGTCCGTACAGTCACAAGGAACTGCCACATCTGCGCAGAGTGCAAACCGCATTTTTTCAGGCCGGATGGTGCGCACCTCATTAAGGCTTCCCGCCCCTTTGAACGCCTTAGTCTGGATTTCAAAGGACCCCTCCCCTCCACCGACCGCAACATATACTTCCTTAATGTGGTGGACGAGTACTCCCGCTTCCCATTCGCCATCCCCTGTTCTGACATGACCGCGGCCACAGTCACTAAAGTCCTGAACACCATATTCACACTGTTCAGTTGCCCCGCATACGTCCACAGCGACAGGGGGTCCTCTTTCATGAGTGACGAGCTGCGCCAGTTCCTGCTCAGCAACAGGATAGCCTCGAGCAGGACGACCAGCTACAACCCCCGGGGGAACGGGTAAGTAGAGAGGGAGAACGGCACGGTCTGGAAGACCGTCCTACTGGCCCAACGGTCCAGGGACCTCCCAGTTTCCCGGTGGCAGGAGGTCCTTCCGGACGCCCTCCACTCCATCCGGTCACTACTGTGTACTACCACTAACCAAACGCCTCATGAGCGCCTCCTTGTCTTCCCCAGGAAGTCCTCCTCTGGAACGTCGCTGCCGACCTGGCTGGCGGCCCCAGGACCCATCTTGCTCCCAAAGCATGTGCGGGCGCACAAGTCGGACCCGTTGGTCGAAAGGGTTCACCTCCTTCATGCGAACCCGCTGTACGCCTACGTGGAGTACCCCGACGGCCGACAGGACACGGTCTCTCTGCGAGATCTGGCACCTGCCGGCAACACACACACCCCCCCGACACCAATCACCCAACCCCCCCCCCTTCCTGCCACCGCCGCACCCCGCGACCGCCCCCTTCCCAGGAGGATCGGTCCTCCTCCCAGGCCCGACCAGGAATAAAGCCCAAGCTGAAACCGTAAGGCTCCCGGAGAAGACAACACCGGAACAAGCACCACCACCACCGGGGCCGAGGCGATCGACACGGACGACCAGACCGCCCGACCGACTCGTGGCGTCGATCTAACAGTACAATGTGGACTTTTAACGAGAACATTTTGTCTTTTCCTGACGATTACTGTAAATAGTTTGAAACAAAAAAAAAACCTTGTACATACTGTTTTCCTCCCAGGACCAGCCTTGTAAACCCTTACCACCAGGCGAAGCATCACCCCGCTGGGTTCATTTTTAACAAGGGGTGAATGTGGTAGTATGCATTAGGGGTCATGTGGGACTGTGAAGCCATGATGTCATTGGCTGACAGATCCTGGGTCCTGGTTGGACGTTGACCTCTAGCTCCGCCCTGAAGGCGGAGTATAAGTACCTGGAGCCCTCCCCCGCAGGTAGTCTACTACTAGCCTGCGGGGGAAACAGTCACGCTTAATAAAGCCTCATCGACTTCACTCAATTCGTCTCTCGGAGTCTTTGTGCGCTACAGGTACGTCGCTCACTCCAGTTTTATGTTCCAGGTCCCAGAGAATGGTCGGAAGTGACTCCAAGTGGTCCTATCTCATTCTGAGGGACCATGGAATGGGGACTGGGGGAAACTGGAAGGTCAAATAATCCGCAAAGGAAATGCTCCTGGGCTGGAAGTGAAACACACTGATAGGACAGAGCAAGCTTTACTCTGTATCTAATCCCGTGCTGTACCTGTCCTGGGAGTGTTTGGTGGGGACAGTGTAGAGGGAGCTTTACTCTGTATCTAACCCCGTGCTGTACCTGTCCTGGGAGTGTTTGATGGGGACAGTGTCGAGGGAGCTTTACTCCGTATCTAACCCCGTGCTGTACCTGTCCTGGGAGTGTTTGATGGGGACCGTGTAGAGGGAGCTTTACTCTGTATCTAACCCTGTGCTGTACCTGTCCAGGGAGTGTTTGGTGGGGACAGTGTAGAGGGAGCTTTACTCTGTATCTAACCCCGTGCTGTGCCTGTCCTGGGAGTGTTTGATGGGGACAGTGTAGAGGGAGCTTTACTCTGTATCTAACCCCGTGCTGCACCTGTCCTGGGAGTGTTTGATGGGGACAGTGTAGAGGGAGCTTTACTCTGTATCTAACCCCGTGCTGTACCTGTCCTGGGAGTGTTTGATGGGGACAGTGTAGAGGGAGCTTTACTCTGTATCTAACCCCGTGCTGTACCTGTCCTGGGAGTGTTTGGTGGGGACAGTGTAGAGGGAGCTTTACTCTGTATCTAACCCCGTGCTGTATCTGTCCCGGGAGTGTTTGATGGGGACAGTGTAGAGGGAGCTTTACTCTGTATCTAACCCCATGCTGTACCTGTCCTGGGAGTGTTTGATGGGGACAGTGTAGAGGGAGATTTACTCCGTATCTAACCCCGTGCTGTACCTGTCCTGGGAGTGTTTGATGGGGACCGTGTAGAGGGAGCTTTACTCTGTATCTAACCCTGTGCTGTACCTGTCCTGGGAGTGTTTGGTGGGGACAGTGTAGAGGGAGCTTTACTCTGTATCTAACCCCGTGCTGTACCTGTCCTGGGAGTGTCCTAGGAGTGTTTGATGGGGATAGGGTAGAGGGAGCTTTACTCTGCATCTAACCCCGCGCTGCACCTGTCCTGGGAGCGTTTGATGGGGACAGTGTAGAGGGAGCTTTACTCTGTATCTAACCCCGCGCTGCACTTGTCCTGGGAGTGTTTGATGGGGACAGTGTAGAGAGAGCTTTACTCTGTATTAATCCCCGTGCAGTACCTGTCCTGGGAGCGTTTGATGGGGACAGTGTAGAACGAGCTTTACTCTGTATCTAACCCCGTGCTGTACCTGTCCTGAGAGTGTTTGATGGGGACAGTGTAGAGGGAGCTTTACTCTGTATTAATCCCCGTGCTGTACCTGTCCTGGGAGTGTTTGACGGGGACAGGGTAGAGGGAGCTTTACTCTGTATCTAACCCCGCGCTGCACCTGTCCTGGGAGTGTTTGATGGGGACAGTGTAGAGGGAGCTTTACTCTGTATTAATCCCCGTGCTGTACCTGTCCTGGGAGTGTTTGACGGGGACAGGGTAGAGGGAGCTTTACTCTGTATCTAACCTGTCCTGGGACAGTTTGACGGGTGTAGCGCACAATGACTTACGAGAGAGACGAGGAGTGATGAAGTCGATTCAGGCTTTATTAAGCGAGACTTGTCCCCAGCAGCTCAGCAACAGAATGAAGCTGCGGGGAGAAGCTCGGGTTCTTATACTCCGCCTTCAGGGTGGAGCCAGGAGTCGGCAGCCAACCAGGACCCGGGATCTGTCAGCCAATAGCATCACGGCTTCACAGTCCCACATGACCCCTAATACATACCACCACATTCACCCCTTGTTAAAAAGGAACCCGGCGGGGTGGTGGTTCGCATGGTGGTAGGGGTTTACAAGGCTGGCCCTGGAAGGAACATTTCGGACATGTTACTACAGTTTTAGTCCTACACTGGGCTATGTACAAGTTTGTGAAAACTATTTACAATAGTGGCAAAAAAGTTTTTTGTTACAACAACATTCTTGGTGTCATGCGGATTCCACGAGTCGAATGGGCGGTCTGGTCTTCCTCGTCGATCGCCTCAGCCCCGGTGGTGGTGCAGGTGCTTGTCCAGGCGTTGTCGTCTCCGGGAGCGTTTCGGTGTTTGTTCCTGTTTTACTCCTGGGCGGGCACTGGAGGAGGACCGATCCCCCCGGGAAGGGGGCGGTCGCGGGGTGCGCCGGTGGCAGGGAGGGGATGATCGGTGTCGGGGGTGTGTGTGTGTTGCCGGCGGGCGCCAGGTCCCGCAGGGAGACCGTGTCCTGTCGGCCATCGGGGTACGCCACGTAGGCGTACTGCGGGTTCACGTGGAGGAGGTGAACCCTCTCGACCAACGTTCCGATTTGTGCGCCCGCACATGTTTCCGGAGCAAGTTGGGTCCTGGGGCCGCCAGCCAGGTCGGCAGCGACGTTCCGGAGGGGGACTTCCTGGGGAAGACAAGGAGGCGCTCATGAGGCGTTTGGTTAGTGGTGGTACACAGCAGCGACCGGATGGAGTGGAGAGCGTCCGGGAGGACCTCCTGCCACCGGGAAACTGGGAGATCCCTGGACCGTAGGGCCAGTAGGACGGTCTTCCAGACCGTGCCGTTCTCCCTCTCTACTTGCCCATTCCCCCGGGGGTCGTCCTGCTTGAGGCTATGCCCTTGCTGAGCAGGAACTGGCGAAGCTCGTCACTCATGAAGGAGGACCCCCTGTCGCTATGGATATATGCGGGGCAACCGAACAGTGTGAATATGGTGCCAAGGGCTTTAATGACTGTGGCCGCTGTCATGTCGGGGCAGGGGATGGCGAAGGGGAAACGAGTGTACTCGTCCACCACGTTCAGGAAGTATGCGTTGCGGTCAGTGGAGGGGAGGGGCCCTTTGAAATCCAAACTGAGGCGTTCAAAGGGGTGGGAAGCCTTGATCAGGTGTGCTCTATCCGGCCTGAAAAAGTGCGGTTTGCACTCTGCGCAGATGTGGCAGTTCCTGGTGACTGTACGGACCTCCTCCACAGAGTACGGTAGGTTGCGGGACTTTACGAAATGGTAGAATCGAGTGACCCCCGGGTGGCAGAGGTCCTCGTGGAGGGCTTGGAGGCGGTCTATTTGTGCGTTGGCACATGTGCCGCGGGATAGGGCATCGGACGGCTCGTTCAGCTTTCCGGGACGGTACAAGATCTCATAGTTGAAGGTGGAGAGCTCGATCCTCCACCTTAAGATCTTGTCATTTTTAATTTTGCCCCGCTGTGCATTATCGAACATGAAGGCTACCGACCGTTGGCCGGTGAGGAGAGTGAATCTCCTGCCGGCCAGGTAATGCCTCGAATGTCGCACAGCTTCCACTATGGCTTGGGCTTCCTTTTCCACTGAGGAGTGGCGGATTTCTGAGGCGTGGCGGGTCCGGGAGAAAAAGGCCACGGGTCTGCCCGCTTGGTTAAGGGTGGCCGCCAGAGCTACGTCGGATGCGTCGCTCTCGACCTGGAAGGGGAGGGACTCGTCGATGGCGCGCATCGTGGCCTTTGCGATATCCGCTTTGATGCGGCTGAAGGCCTGGCGAGCCTCTATCGACAGGGGGAAGGTAGTGGACTGTATTAGCGGGCGGGCCTTGTCTGCGTACTGGGGGACCCACTGGGCGTAATATGAAAAGAAACCCAGGCAACGTTTCAGGGCTTTGGTGCAGTGTGGGAGGGGAAATTCCATAAGGGGGCGCATGCGTTCGGGGTCGGGGCCTATTATCCCATTGCGCACTACATATTCCAGGATGGCCAATCGGTTTGTGCTAAAAACGCACTTTTCCTCGTTGTATGTGAGGTTCAGGGCGTTAGCGGTCTGGAGGAACTTTTGGAGGTTGGCGTCGTGGTCCTGCTGATCGTGGCCGCAGATGGTTACGTTGTCGAGATACGGGAACGTGGCCTGCAACCCGTGCTGGTCAACCATTCGGTCCATCTCCCGTTGGAAGACCGAGACCCCGTTTGTGACACCAAATGGGACCCTTAGGAAGTGGTATAGACGCCCGTCTGCCTCGAAGGCTGTGTACTTGCGGTCACCTGGGCGGATGGGGAGCTGGTGGTAGGCGGACTTGAGGTCCACGGTGGAGAATACCTTATACTGGGCAATCCGATTGACAATGTCGGATATGCGGGGGAGAGGGTACGCATCTAGCTGTGTGTACCTGTTGATGGTCTGACTCTTGTCTACGACCATCCTTTGCTTCTCCCCGGTCTTTACTACTACCACCTGGGCTCTCCAGGGACTATTGCTGGCCTGGATTATGCCTTCCTTCAGCAACCGCTGGACTTCAGACCGAATAAATATCCGGTCCTGGGCGCTGTACCGTCTGCTCCTAGTGGCGACGGGTTTGCAATCCGGGGTGAGGTTTGCAAACAAGGATGGCGGTTCAACTTTGAGAGTTGCGAGGCCGCAGATAGTGAGTGGGGGTACTGGGCCGCCGAATTGGAATGTTAGGCTCTGCAGGTTACACTGGAAATCTAATCCCAGTAATGTGGGCGCGCAGAGTTAGGGAAGGACGTAGAGCCTGTAGTTCTTAAACTCCCTCCCTTGCACCGTTAGGGTCACTATGCAGAACCCTTTGATCTCTACGGAGTGGGATCCTGCAGCTAGGGAAATCTTTTGCGTACTTGGATGGATGGTCAAAAAACAGCGTCTTACCGTGTCGGGGCGGATGAAGCTTTCAGTGCTCCCGGAGTCGATCAGGCATGGCGTCTCGTATCCGTTGACCAGCACCGTTGTTGTCGTCGTCTGGAGCATCCGGGGCCGCGATTGATCCAGTGTCACCGAAGCCAGTCGTGGTAATAGTGTCGCGGCGTCTTCTTCGGACCCTGTGGAGCCGTCGATGCTGGGGTCCTTTGTTGTCAACCAAGATGGTGGCGTCCATGAATCGCACGCGGCCGGGGGTGGACAAAATGGCCGCCCCCATGGATTGCACGTGGTCGGGGGTGGACAAAATGGCCACCCCCATGAATCGCACGTGGCTGGGGGGTCACAAGATGGTAGCGCCCATCCTCCCCTCGTGGTGCTCGGGACCCAAAATGGCGGCACCCGCGGGTCGCATATGGGACGCTGGGGGGGTTGGGGACCGTTTGGGATGTGCTGGGCTCGTTCTTCTCCTGGGATTGCGGCGACCCCCCGGGACCGGCACACTGCCGCGTGATGGCCCTTCTTGCCGCAGCTTTTACAAATAGCTGCGCGGGCCGGGCAGCGCTGCCGGGGGTGTTTCGCTTGTCCGCAGAAATAGCAGCGGGCCCCCCCGGGATGGTCTGGCGCTTTAACCGCGCACGCTTGCGAGGGGGGGTTGTCGCAACGGGGGTCCACGGAGCCCAAGGGGCTGCCGCGCGGTCGGGGCCGTAGGCGCGGGCGTTTTGCGAGGCCACATCTAGGGAAGCTGCAATGGCCCGTGCCTCTGAGAGTCCTAGCGACTCGCTTTCTAAAAGTCTTTGGCGGATTTGGGGAGAGTTCATACCTGCCACAAACGCATCGCGAATTAACATGTCCGTGTGTTCGATCACGTTCACCGGCGGGCAGCTGCAGCCCCGTCCCAAAATTAGCAGCGCGGCGTAGAATTCTTCTAGCGATTCTCCGGGACTTTGCTGTCTCGTCGCAAGTTGGTGGCGCGCGTAGACCTGGTTAACGGGCCGAATGTAGATGCCCTTCAGCAACGCGAGCGCCGTCGGGAAATCCTCTGCGTCTTCTATGAGAGGGTAAATTTCCGGGCTTACCCTCGAATGCAGGACCTGCATTTTCTGGTCTTCTGTGATCCGGCCAGGGGCCGTTCGGAGGTAGCCTTCAAAGCATGCTTGCCAGTGTTTAAATACTGCTGCCGAGTTCGCTGCGTGGGGGCTGATCCGCAGGCATTCCGGGGCGATCCGGAGCTCCATAGTCCTTTAAGCTCGCTTAATAAATTGTAGCGCACAATGACTTACGAGAGAGACGAGAAGTGATGAAGTCGATGAGGCTTTATTCAGCGAGACTTGTCCCCAGCAGCTCAGCAACAGAATGAAGCTGCGGGGAGAAGCTCGGGTTCTTATACTCCGCCTTCAGGGCGGAGCCAGGCGTCGGCAGCCAACCAGGACCCTGGATCTGTCAGCCAATAGCATCACGGCTTCACAGTCCCACATGACCCCTAATACATACCACCACAATGGGGACAGTGTAGAGGGAGCTTTACTCTGTATCTAACCCTGTGCTGTACCTGCCCTGGGAGTGTTTGATGGGGACAGTGGAGAGGGAGCTTTACTCTGTATCTAACCCCGTGCTGTACCTGTCCTGGGAGTGTTTGATGGGGCAGTGTAGAGGGAGCTTTACTCTGTATCTAACCCCGTGCTGTACCTGTCCTGGGAGTGTTTGATGGGGACAGTGTAGAGGGAGCTTAACTCTGTATCTAACCCCGTGCTGTACCTGTCCTGGGAGTGTTTGATGGGGACAGTGTAGAGGGAACTTTACTCTGTATCAAACCCCGTGCCCTACCTGTCCTGGGAGTGTTTGATGGGTCAGTGTAGAGGGAGCTTTACTTTGTATCTAACCCGGTACTGTACCTGTCCTGGGAGTGTTTGATGGGGCAGTGTAGAGGGAGCTTTACTCTGTATCTAACCCCGTGCTGTACCTGTCCTGGGAGTGTTTGGTGGGGACAGTGTCGAGGGAGCATTACTCTGTATCTAACCCCGTGCTGTACCTGTCCTGGGAGTGTTTGGTGGGGCAGTGTAGAGGGAGCTTTACTCTGTATCTAACCCCGTGCTGTACCTGTAACGGGAGTGTTTGATGGGGACAGTGTAGAGGGAGCTTTACTCTGTATCTAACCCCGTGCTGTACCTGTCCTGGGAGTGTTTGATGGGGACAGTGTAGAGGGAACTTTACTCTGTATCTAACCCTGTGCTGTACCTGGCCTGGGAGTGTTTGATGGGGACAGTGCAGAGGGAGATTTACTCTGTATCTAACCCCGTGCTGTAACTGTCCTGGGAGTGTTTGATGGGCGCAGTGCAGAGGGAGATTTACTCTGTATCTAACCCCGTGCTGTACCTGTCCTGGGAGTGTTTGATGGGGACCGTGTAGAGGGAGCTTTACTCTGTATCTAACCCCGTGCTGTAACTGTCCTGGGAGTGTTTGATGGGCGCAGTGCAGAGGGAGATTTACTCTGTATCTAACCCCGTGCTGTGCCTGTCCTGGGACTGTTGGATGGGGACAGTGTAGAGGGAGCTTTACTCTGTATCTAAGCCCAGCTGTACCTGTCCTGGGAGTGTTTGATGGGGACAGTGTAGAGGGAGCTTTACTCTGTATCTAACCCCGTGCTGTACCTGTCCTGGGACTGTTTGGTGGGGACAGTGTAGAAGGAGCTTTACTCTGTATCTAACCCCGTGCTGTACCTGTCCTGGGAGTGTTTGGTGGGGACAGTGTAGAAGGAGCTTTACTCTGTATCGAATCTACTGTATTACCAATATTCTGAGGGTTATTGAGTTTAATCGTGGATTCATCCTGACTCCCAACACCTCTGACTGTCAGCTGCATCTCCCTGCGGAATATGTGTGGTTCTGCAATCTCTGGTGCTGTGCACCTGATGAAGATGAATATCGGGAACACTGCAGCTGTCTCTGGGCATTTGTTTGATGATGGATATAGTGCGCTGACTCTGTCTAATTGTGTCTTTCACTGTGTCACAGGGCAGTGTGTCAGTCATACACTGGTGTGTAATGGCGATGAGGACTGTGAGGGAGATGGAGCGGATGAATCAAACTGTGACGATCGCACGATGGCGTGTGACAGCGATAAAATCCCGCCCCAGGCAGAACTAACGGGAAATGGGTAAGGGGGTTAGATATTGCTGCCTTCTCCGTGATGAGCGACGCCATTGCACTGGAACAGGGCGATTAGAGTGTGTGGGAGGGTGTGAGGATGTATCTGTGTGGGATTGTGTCTGTGTGTGTGTATGTGTGAGTGAATGTGTGTGGGGGTCCCTGGGGAGGGTTCTCCCTATTATGGGGGTCTCTTGGAGGGATTCTCCTGTTTTCGGGGTCTTGGAGGATGGGTATGAGGGGGGGTGTTCTGGCGCAGAGGGTGGGCAGGTAGTGCATTGTTGTGGGGGAGGCCCTTGGAGGGACCTTGGGGGCATTAAGGGGTTACCCCTTGGCTCACCGCGAAGTCCATTGTGTCAGGCCCACGTTTGGTGGGACCTGAAGTAATCCCCTCCGATGTGCTTTCCGGTCCAGGGGGCGGGAAGTCACAGAGATCCGGAGATTAGGATGCCGGGACCGCTGGGTGGATATAAATGGGTCGTTAAGACCCATCTGCTTTTATTTACATCCTCCCGCTGGCTTGCGGGTGAGGACCTCGACCCTGCAGCCCGCGGGGGTTTGAAGCATCGCGTTCGGAACAGCGCTCAGCGACGGCTGGCGGTGATCCCCATTTTTTGATTCTCTGCCGCATCAGCTACTGGCAACGGCCTGGGGAGAATCGAGGCCTGAGTGAGAGTGAGAGAGTGAGAGCATCAGTTACACATGCACACACCTAAAATCCACACCCCTCCCACCATCGGGAACATCCTCCCTGCACCTACCCTGTCCGGTTAGAATTTTACAGGTTTCTATGAGATCCCCCCTCATTCTTCTGAACTCCAGCGGAAACAATCCGAACCGACTCCATCTCTCCTCGTACGTCAGTCCCACCATCCCGGGAATCAGTTTGGTGAACCTTCGCTGCACTCCCTCGAGAGCAAGAACATCCTTCCTCAGATAAGGACACCAAACAGCATCTTACCTGACACAGTGACGCACTATTCCTCTCATGACTAATTCCACCTTTTCTGGCAATGTTCTTTCCAAGCCTCCTTCGGCAGAATTCTCCATTCCTGCCAATGGGAATCCCATCGTGGCCACACCACACCGCTGGGAAACCCGGCACAATGGAGCATCCGGCATCTCTCACCGGTAAAGGTTGATCAAGCGACACCGCCATGTTTGTTTACCTTTTAATGTCAAAGGCAAGCTTGCTTTGTGATCACAATCTTACTCCAATCATGCTCACGGGAGGAGAGGGCAATGCACATATCGGGTGTGGACTTCAGCCGGTTCTTTTGTGCTGTCTTCATCTTCGTGGAAATGGAAAATCCAACCTATCACATGTAGGTCATCGTGAAGGTCAATAGCAACAAAATGCTTGTTTTACTCAGCACTGGTTACTCCTGGGAGATGCTACTCCAGAATGCTGACAGCCTCATGGGCTGTTGCCATGTGTTTAGATTTAAATTTATTGTCACGTGTACCGTAGCGTCGACGTGGGTGGACCAGGACAGATTGCTAATGATGTTTACACCTAGGAGTTTGAAGCTGTCAACCATCTCCACCTCGGCACCATTGATGCTGACAGGGGTGTGTACAGTACTTTGCTTCCTAAAGTCAATGACCAGCTCTTCAGCTTTGCTGACATTGAGCGAGAGATTGTTGTCGCTACACCACTCCACTAGATTCTCTATCTCCCTGCTGTATTCGGACTCATCGTTATTCGAGATCCGGCCCACTATGGTCGTATCATCAGCAAACTTGTAGATGGAGTTGGAGCCAAATGTTTCCACGCAGTCATGCGTGTACAGGGAGTAGAGTAGGGGGCTAAGTACGCAGCCTTGCGGGGCCCCAGTATTGAGGACTATTGTGGAGGAGGTGTTGTTGTTCATTCTTACTGATTGTGGTCTGTGGGTCAGAAAGTTGAGGATCCAGTTGCAGAGTGAGGAGCCAAGTCTTTGATACGAGCTTGGCTGGGATTATGGTGTTGAAGGCGGAGCTGTAGTCAATGAAAAGAAGTTTGATGCAGGAGTCCTTGTTGTCGAGATGCTGTGGGGATGAGTGTGGGGCCGGGGAGATGGCGTTTGTTGTGACAGGTTGTGGCATTATGTGAATTGCAGTGGATCAAGGCATCTGGAAGTTTGGAGTCGATGTGTCTCATGACCAACCTCTTTATTATTAGTGTCACAAGTAGGCTTACATTAACACTGCAATGAAGTTACTGTGAAAATCCCCTAGTCGCCACACTCCGGCACCTGTTCAGGTACACGGAGGGAGAATTCAGAATGTCCAATTCACCCAACAAGCACGTCTTTCGGGACTTGTGGGAGGAAACCGGAGCACCCGGAGGAAACCCACGCAGACACGGGGAGAACGTGCAGACTCCGCACAGACAGTGACCCAAGCCGGGAGTCGAACCTGGGACCCTGGAGCTGTGAAGCAACGGTGCTAACCTCTGTGCTACTGTGCCGCCCATAAAAGTGATAGATGTCATAGCCACTGGTCGGTAGTCATTGAGGCACGTTGCCTGGTTCTTCTTTGGTACCGGTATGATGGTGGTCTTCTTGAAGCAGGTGGGGACCTCGGAGTGGAGTAGGGACGGGTTAAAGATGTCCGTGTATACCTCTGCCAGCTGGTCCGCGCAGGCTCTGAGTGCACGACCAGGGATCCCGTCCGGGCCCGTCGCCTTCCGAGGGTTCACTTTCAGGAAGGCCAATCTGACTTCGGAGGCTGTGACGGTGGGTGTGGGACTGTCTGAGGCTGCAGGGGCAGTTGACAATGGTTTGATGGTTTCCTGCTCGAACCGAGCATAGAATGCATTGAGTTCATCGGGGAGGGGTGCGCTGCTGCTGGAGATACTGCTCAGCTTTGCGAATGTGATATCACAGCTCAGGTACAGCAGTGCAGTCTTTTAATTTGGGTCAGCTGTATTTTAATAACTGACTCTGGGGTCTTAACCTCAAAAGTAATCATTCACCCACCACTTCTCTTTTAAAGTCTGAAATTTCTCTCATTTGCCCGTACCTCTCTGTCTCCAGCACACCTGGGCTTTGCACAATAGGCAAAACCATACCTCAAAAATCATCATAATAATAATCATCATTATTATCACAAGTGGGCTTACATTAACACTGCGATGAAGTTACTGTGAAAAGCCCCTAGTCGCCACATTCCGGCGCCTGTTCGGGGACACAGAGGGAGAATTCAGAAAGTCTAATTCACCCAACAAGCACGTCTTTCGGGACTTGTGGGAGGAAACCGGAGCACCCGGAGGAAACCCACGCAGACACGAGGAGGACGTGCAGACTCCGCACAGACAGTGACCCAAGCCGGGAATCGAACCTGGGACCCTGGCGCTGTGAAGCCACAGTGCTAACCACTGTGCTACCATGCCACCCGTATTTTCTTTATACTTCGTTCTTCCAAGTTAAGTTTCTTTATTCAGGGCCATTAACCAGAAGCCCTGGATCTCAGTACAGATGCCAAAAGCACCTAGCTGGGCGGTGCTTCACAACAATTCTCCGGGAAGGGCGTGTGATATGCTCCCTGCTGCCGCTTCTGGCCGGAAGGCTCCATGCAGCCTAATCTGGATCTCCATTAAAAAGGCGTCAGTGGTCGCAATTCTCCATGGAAATGAGCGTGAGAAAGAGCGAGATTTAGAGGGAAGCTAGCATGATATAACACATGAGAAATGGGGATGTGGGAGGGGATTAAATGGGTGGGTGGAGTCAGTGATAGGGGAGAGTGTACATGGGGAGAGTGTACATGGGGAGAGTGTACATGGGGATGTGGGAGGGGATTAAATGGGTGGGTAGAGTCAGTGATAGGGGAGAGTGTACATGGGGAGAGTGTACATGGGGATGTGGGAGGGGATTAAATGGGTGGGTAGAGTCAGTGATGGGGAGAGTGTACATGGGGAGAGTGTACATGGGGAGAGTGTACATGGGGAGAGTGTACATTGGGATGTGGGAGGGGAGTGAATGGCTGGGTAGAGTCAGTGATGGGAAGAGTGTACATGGTGAGAGTGTACATGGGGAGAGTGTACATGGGGAGAGAGTACATGGGGAGAGTGCACATGGGGAAGTGGGAGGGGATTAAATGGGGCGGGGGTAGAGTCAGTGATAGGGGAGAGTGTACATGGGGAGAGTGTAAATGGGGAGAGTGTACATGGGGAGAGTGTACATGGGGATGTGGGAGGGGAGTGAATGGCTGGGTAGAGTCAGTGATGGGAAGAGTGTACATGGGGAGAGTGTACATGGGGAGAGTGTACATGGGGAGAGTGTACATGGGGAAGTGGGAGGGGATTAAATGGGGCGGGGGTAGAGTCAGTGATAGGGGAGAGTGTACATGGGGAGAGTGTAAATGGGGAGAGTGTACATGGGGAGAGTGTACATGGGGAGAGTGCGCATGGGGAGAGTGTACATGGGGAGAGTGTGCATGGGGATGTGGGAGGGGATTAAATGGGTGGGTAGAGTCAGTGATAGGGGAGAGTGTACATGGGGAGAGTGTACATGGGGAGAGTGTACATGGGGATGTGGGAGGGGAGTGAATGGCTGGGTAGAGTCAGTGATGGTGGAGAGTGTACATGGGGAGAGTGTACATGGGGAGAGTGTACATGGGGAGAGTGTACATGGGGGTGTGGGAGGGGAGTGAATGGCTGGGTAGAGTCAGTGATGGGGGAGAGTGTACATGGGGAGAGTGTACATGGGGAGAGTGTACATGGGGAGAGTGTAAATGGGGAGAGTGTACATGGGGAGAATGTACATGGGGGTGTGGGAGGGGAGTGAATGGCTGGGTAGAGTCAGTGATGGGGGAGAGTGTACATGGGGAGAGTGTACATGGGGATGTGGGAGGAGGGTGACTGGGTGGGTAGAGCCAGTGATAGGGGAGAGTGTACATGGGGAGAGTGTACACGGGGATGTGGGAGGGGATTAAATGGGTGGGTAGAGTCAGTGATGATGGAGAGTGTACATGGGGAGAGTGTACATGGGGAGAGTGTACATGGCGAGAGTGTACATGGGAGAGTGTGCATGGGGAGAGTGTACATGGGGAGTGTGTGCATGGGGAGAGTGTACATGGGGAGAGTGTACATGGGGCGAGTGTATATGGGGGTGTGGGGGGGGGAGTGAATGGCGGGGTAGAGTCAGTGATGGGGGAGAGTGTACATGGGGAGAGTGTACATGGGGAGAGTGTACATGGGGAGAGTGTACATGGGGAGAGTGTACATGGGGAGAGTGTGCATGGGGATGTGGGAGGGGATTAAATGGGTGGGTAGAGTCAGTGATGGGGGAGAGTGTACATGGGGAGAGTGTGCATGGGGAGAGTGTACATGGGGAGAGTGTACATGGGGAGAGTGTGCATGGGGAGAGTGTACATGGGGAGAGTGTCTGGTCTATTTTCAATTCCTGGCGTCTGATGCAAATTGTTTTTCTTTCTTTAAGCTTTGATGTTCTCAAAGGAGAATTCCGGGGACCAGTAATAAATACCAAGTTTTTTGGTGGAACTTGCCGGAAGGTTTTCAGTGGAGATAACAGGGAATACTACCGCCTTCCAGAGAACATTCAGCAGTATACCTTCCAGGTACTGTTTTGGATACCTGAAAAGTTTTCCGATGGACGCTGCTTTCTTTAAGAGATTATTTTTTGTCTCGGGTTGGATTGTCCGTAGCCCGATGTCGCGATCGGCGACAGGGCGGAGAGAGTAACAGGTCTCCCTGTTACTCTCCCTGTAACTCGGTGTCCCTGTTACTCTCCCTGTAACTCGGTCTCCCTGTTACTCTCCCTGTAACTCGGTGTCCCTGTTACTCTCCCTGTAACTCGGTGTCTCTGTTACTCTCTCTGTAACTCGGTGTCCCTGTTACTCTCCCTGTAACTCGGTGTCCCTGTTACTCTCCCTGTAGTTCGGTGTCCCTGTTACTCTCCCTTTAACTCGGTGTCCCTGTTAGTCTCTCTGTAACACCGTGTCCCTGTTACTCTCCCTTTAACTCGGTGTCTCTGTTACTCTCCCTGTAACTCGGTGTCTCTGTTACTCTCCCTGTAACTCGGTGTCCCTGTTACTCTCCCTGTAACTCGTTGTCTCTGTTTCTTTCCATGTAACTCGGTGTCCCTGTTACTCTCCCTGTAACTCGGTGTCCCTGTTACTCTCCCTGTAACTCGGTGTCCCTGTTACTCTCCCTGTAACTCGGTGTCTCTGTTACTCTCCCTGTAACTCGGTATCCCTGTTACTCTCCCTGTAACTCGTTGTCTCTGTTACTCTCCCTGTAACTCGGTGTCCCTGTTACTCTCTCTGTAATTCGGTGTCTCTGTTACTCTCCCTGTAACTCGGTGTCTCTGTTGCTCTCCCTGTAACTCGGTGTCTCTGTTACTCTCCCTGTAACTCGGTGTCCCTGTTACTCTCTCTGTAACTCGGTGTCCCTGTTACTCTCTCTGTAACTCGGTGTCCCTGTTACTCTCCCTGTAACTCGGTGTCCCTGTTACTCTCTCTGTAACTCGGTGTCTCTGTTACTCTCCATGTAACTCGGTGTCCCTGTTACTCTCCCTGTAACTCGGTGTCCCTGTTACTCTCCCTGTAACTCGGTGTCCCTGTTACTCTCCCTGTAACTCGGTGTCTCTGTTACTCTCCCTGTAACTCGGTGTCTCTGTTACTCTCCCTGTAACTCGGTGTCTCTGTTACTCTCCCTGTAACTCGGTGTCCCTGTTACTCTCCCTGTAACTCGGTGTCTCTGTTACTCTCCCTGTAACTCGTTGTCTCTGTTACTCTCCCTGTAACTCGGTGTCCCTGTTTCTTTCCATGTAACTCGGTGTCCCTGTTACTCTCCCTGTAACTCGGTGTCTCTGTTACTCTCCCTGTAACTCGTTGTCTCTGTTACTCTCCCTGTAACTCGGTGTCCCTGTTTCTTTCCATGTAACTCGGTATCCCTGTTACTCTCCCTGTAACTCGGTATCCCTGTTACTCTCCCTGTAACTCGTTGTCTCTGTTACTCTCCCTGTAACTCGGTGTCCCTGTTACTCTCCCTGTAACTCGTTGTCTCTGTTGCTCTCCCTGTAACTCGGTGTCTCTGTTACTCTCCCTGTAACTCGGTGTCCCTGTTACTCTCCCTGTAACTCGGTGTCCCTGTTACTCTCCCTGTAACTCGGTGTTCCTGTTACTCTCCCTGTAACTCGGTGTCCCTGTTACTCTCCCTGTAACTCGGTGTCTCTGTTACTCTCCCTGTAACTCGGTGTCTCTGTTACTCTCTCTGTAACTCGGTGTCTCTGTTGCTCTCCCTGTAACTCGGTGTCCCTGTTACTCTCTCTGTAACTCGGTGTCCCTGTTACTCTCTCTGTAACTCGGTGTCCCTGTTACTCTCTCTGTAACACGGTGTCCCTGTTACTCTCGCTGTAACTCCCTGTCCCTGTTACTCTCCCTGTAACACGGTGTCCCTGTTGCTCTCCCTGTAACTCGGTGTCCCTGTTAATCTCCCTGTAACTCGGTGTCCATGTTACTCTCCCTGTAACTCGGTGTCCCTGTTACTCTCCCTGTAACACGGTGTCCCTGTTACTCTCCCTGTAACTCGGTGTCCCTGTTACTCTCCCTGTAACTCGGTGTCCCTGTTACTCTCTCTGTAACTCGGTGTCCCTGTTACTCTCCCTGTAACTCGGTGTCCCTGTTACTCTCCCTGTAACTCGGTGTCCCTGTTAATCTCCCTGTAACTCGGTGTCCCTGTTACTCTCCCTGTAACTCGGTGTCCCTGTTACTCTCCCTGTAACACGGTGTCCCTGTTACTCTCCCTGTAACTCGGTGTCCCTGTTACTCTCCCTGTAACTCGGTGTCTCTGTTACTCTCCCTGTAACTCGGTGTCCCTGTTACTCTCCCTGTAACTCGGTGTCTCTGTTGCTCTCCCTGTAACTCGGTGTTCCTGTTACTCTCCCTGTAACACGGTGTCTCTGTTACTCTCTCTGTAACTCGGTGTCTCTGTTACTCTCCCTGTAACTCGGTGTCTCTGTTACTCTCTCTGTAACTCGGTGTCTCTGTTACTCTCCCTGTAACTCGGTGTCACTGTTACTCTCCCTGTAACTCGGGGTCCCTGTTACTCTCCCTGTAACTCAGTGTCTCTGTTACTCTCCCTGTAACTCGGTGTCCCTGTTACTCTCCCTGTAACACGGTGTCTCTGTTACTCTCCCTGTAACTCGGTGTCCCTGTTACTCTCTCTGTAACTCGGTGTCTCTGTTACTCTCCCTGTAACTCGGTGTCCCTGTTACTCTCCCTGTAACTCGGTGTCTCTGTTACTCTCCCTGTAACTCGGTGTCTCTGTTACTCTCCCTGTAACTCGGAGTCTCTGTTACTCTCCCTGTAACTCGGTGTCCCTGTTACTCTCCCTGTAACTCGGTGTCCCTGTTACTCTCCCTGTAACTCGGTGTCCCTGTTAATCTCCCTGTAACTCGGTGTCCCTGTTACTCTCCCTGTAACTCGGTGTCTCTGTTACTCTCCCTGTAACTCGGTGTCCCTGTTACTCTCCCTGTAACTCGGTATCCCTGTTACTCTCCCTGTAACTCGGTGTCTCTGTTACTCTCCCTGTAACTCGGTGTCTCTGTTACTCTCCCTGTAACTCGGTTTCCCTGTTACTCCCCCTGTAACACGGTGTCTCTGTTACTCTCCCTGTAACTCGGTGTCCCTGTTACTCTCCCTGTAACTCGGTTTCCCTGTTACTCCCCCTGTAACACGGTGTCTCTGTTACTCTCCCTGTAACTCGGTGTCCCTGTTACTCTCTCTGTAACTCGGTGTCTCTGTTACTCTCCCTGTAACACGGTGTCCCTGTTACTCTCCCTGTAACTCGGTGTCTCTGTTACTCTCCCTGTAACTCGGTATCCCTGTTACTCTCCCTGTAACTCGGTGTCTCTGTTACTCTCCCTGTAACTCGGTGTCCCTGTTACTCTCCCTGTAACACGGTGTCCCTGTTACTCTCCCTGTAACTCGGTATCCCTGTTACTCTCCCTGTAACTCGGTGTCCCTGTTACTCTCCCTGTAACTCGGTGTCCCTGTTTCTCTCCATGTAACTCGGTATCCCTGTTACTCTCCCTGTAACTCGGTGTCCCTGTTACTCTCTCTGTAACTCTGTGTCTCTGTTACTCTCCCTGTAACTCGGTATCCCTGTTACTCTCCCTGTAACTCGGTGTCTCTGTTACTCTCCCTGTAACTCGTTGTCTCTGTTACTCTCCCTGTAACTCGGTGTCCCTGTTTCTCTCCATGTAACTCGGGGTCCCTGTTACTCTCCCTGTAACTCGGTGTCCCTGTTACTCTCTCTGTAACTCGGTGTCTCTGTTACTCTCCCTGTAAGTCGGTGTCCCTGTTACTCTCCCTGTAACTCGGTGTCCCTGTTACTCTCCCTGTAACTCGGTGTCCCTGTTACTCTCTCTGTAATTCGGTGTCTCTGTTACTCTCCCTGTAAGTCGGTGTCCCTGTTACTCTCCCTGTAACTCGGTGTCCCTGTTACTCTCCCTGTAACTCGGTGTCTCTGTTGCTCTCCCTGTAACTCGGTGTCTCTGTTACTCTCCCTGTAACTCGGTGTCCCTGTTACTCTCCCTGTAACTCGGTGTTCCTGTTACTCTCTCTGTAACTCGGTGTCTCTGTTACTCTCCCTGTAACTCGGTGTCCCTGTTAATCTCCCTGTAACTCGGTGTCCCTGTTACTCTCCCTGTAACTCGGTGTCCCTGTTACTCTCCCTGTAACTCGGTGTCCCTGTCACTCTCTCTGTAACTCGGTGTCCCTGTTACTCTCCCTGTAACTCGGTGTCCCTGTTACTCTCCCTGTAACTCGGTGTCCCTGTTACTCTCTCTGTAACTCGGTGTCTCTGTTACTCTCCCTGTAACTCGGTATCCCTGTTACTCTCCCTGTAACTTGGTGTCTCTGTTACTCTCCCTGTAACTCGTTGTCTCTGTTACTCTCCCTGTAACTCGGTGTCCCTGTTTCTCTCCCTGTAAGTCGGTGTCCCTGTTACTCTCCCTGTAACTCGGTGTCTCTGTTGCTCTCCCTGTAACTCGGTGTCCCTGTTACTCTCTCTGTAACTCGGTGTCTCTGTTACTCTCCCTGTAACTCGGTGTCCCTGTTAATCTCCCTGTAACTCGGTGTCCCTGTTACTCTCACTGTAACTCGGTGTCTCTGTTACTCTCCCTGTAACTCGGTGTCTCTGTTACTCTCCCTGTAACTCGGTGTCCCTGTTACTCTCCCTGTAACTCGGTGTCTCTGTTACTCTCCCTGTAACTCGGTGTCTCTATTACTCTCCCTGTAACTCGGTGTCCCTGTTACTCTCCCTGTAACTCGGTGTCCCTGTTACTCTCCCTGTAACTCGGTGTCCCTGTTACTCCCCCTGTCACTCAGTGTCCCTATTGCTCCCCCTGTAACTCGGTGTCCCTGTTACTCTCGCTGTAACTCGGTGTCCCTGTTACTCTCCCTGTAACTCGTTGTCTCTGTTTCTCTCCCTGTAACTCCTTGTCCCTGTTACTCTCCCTGTAACTCGCTGTCCCTGTTACTCTCCCTGTAACTCGGTGTCCCTGTTACTCTCCCTGTAACACGGTGTCCCTGTTACTCTCCCTGTAACATGGTGTCTCTGTTACTCTCTCTGTAACTCGGTGTCCCTGTTACTCTCCCTGTAACTCCCTGTCCCTGTTACTCTCCCTGTAACTCGTTGTCTCTGTTTCTCTCCCTGTAACTCCTTGTCCCTGTTACTCTCCCTGTAACTCGCTGTCCCTGTTACTCTCCCTGTAACTCGGTGTCCCTGTTACTCTCCCTGTAACACGGTGTCCCTGTTACTCTCCCTGTAACATGGTGTCTCTGTTACTCTCTCTGTAACTCGGTGTCTCTGTTACTCTCCCATTAAGTCGGTGTTCCTGTTACTCTGCCTGTAACAAGGTGTCTCTGTTACTCTCCCTGTAACTCAGTGTCCCTGTTACTCTCCCTGTAACTCGGTGTCTCTGTTACTCTCTCTGTAACTCGGTGTCTCTGTTACTCTCTCTGTAACTCGGTTTCCCTGTCACTCTCTCTGTAACTCGGTGTCCCTGTTACTCTCCATGTAACTCGGTGTCCCTGTTAATCTCTCTGTAACTCGGTGTCCCTGTTACTCTCCCTGTAACTCCCTGTCTCTGTTACTCTCCCTGTAACTCGGTGTCCCTGTTAATCTCTCTGTAACTCGGTGTCCCTGTTACTCTCCCTGTAACTCCCTGTCTCTGTTACTCTCCCTGTAACTCGGTGTCCCTGTTAATCTCTCTGTAACTCGGTGTCCCTGTTACTCTCCCTGTAACTCCCTGTCTCTGTTACTCTCCCTGTAACTCGGAGTCCCTGTTACTCTCCCTGTAACTCGGTGTCCCTGTTACTCTCCCTGTAACTCGGTGTCCCTGTTACTCTCCCTGTAACACGGTGTCCCTGTTACTCTCCCTGTAACACGGTGTCTCTGTTACTCTCTCTGTAACTCGGTGTCCCTGTTAGTCTCCCAGTAACAAGGTGTCTCTGTTACTCTCGCTGTAACTCGGTGTCCCTGTTACTCTCCCAGTAACACGGTGTCCCTGTTACTCTCCCTGTAACTCGGTGTCCCTGTTACTCTCCCTGTAACTCGGTGTCCCTGTTACTCTCCCTGTAACTCGGTGTCCCTGTTACTCTCGCTGTAACTCGGTGTCCCTGTTACTCTCCCAGTAACACGGTGTCCCTGTTACTCTCCCTGTAACTCGGTGTCCCTGTTACTCTCCCTGTAACTCCGTGTCTCTGTTCCTCACCCTGTAACTCGGTGTCTCTGTTACTCTCCCTGTAACTCGGTGTCCCGTTTACTCTCCCTGTAACTCGGTGACTCTGTTACTCTCCCTGTAACTCGGTGTCCCTGTCACTCTCTCTGTAACTCGGTGTCTCTGTTACTCTCTCTGTAACTCGGTGTCCCTGTTACTCTCCCTGTAACTCGGTGTCCCTGTTACTCTCCCTGTAACTCGGTGTCCCTGTCACTCTCTCTGTAACTCGGTGTCCCTGTTACTCTCCCTGTAACTCGGTGTCCCTGTTACTCTCCCTGTAGCTCGGTGTCCCTGTTACTCTCCCTGTAACTCGGTGTCCCTGTTACTCTGCCTGTAATTCCCTGTCCTTGTTACACTCCCTGTAACTCGGTGTCCCTGTTACTCTCGCTGTAACTCGGTGTCCCTGTTACACTCCCTGTAACTTGGTGTCCCTGTTACTCTCGCTGTAACACGGTGTCCCTGTTACTCTCCCTGTAACACGGTGTCCCTGTTACTCTCCCTGTAACTCGGTGTCCCTGTTACTCTCCCTGTAACTCGGTGTCCCTGTTACACTCCCTGTAACTTGGTGTCCCTGTTACTCTCGCTGTAACACGGTGTCCCTGTTACTCTCCCAGTAACTCGGTGTTCCTGTTACTCTCCCTGTAACTCGGTGTCTCTGTTACTCCCCCTGTAACTCGGTGTCCCTGTTACTCTCCCTGTAACTCGGTGTCCCTGTTACTCTCCCTGTAACTCGGTGTCCCTGTTACTCTCCCTGTAACTCGTTGTCTCTGTTACTCTCCCTGTAACGCCCTGTCCCTGTTACTCTCCCAGTAGTTCGGTGTCCCTGTTAGTCTCTCTGTAACACGGTGTCCCTGTTACTCTCCCTGTAACACGGTGTCGCTGTTACTCTCTGTAACTCGGTGTCCCTGTTACTCTCCCTGTAACACGGTGTCTCTGTTACTCTCCCTGTAACTCGGTGTCTCTGTTACTCTCTCTGTAACTCGGTGTCTCTGTTACTCTCCCTGTAACTCGGTGTCTCTGTTACTCTCCCTGTAACGCCCTGTCCCTGTTACTCTCCCAGTAGTTCGGTGTCCCTGTTACTCTCCCTTTAACTCGGTATCCCTGTTACTCTCCCTGTAACTCGGTGTCCCTGTTACTCTCCCTGTAACTCGTTGTCTCTGTTACTCTCCCTGTAACGCCCTGTCCCTGTTACTCTCCCAGTAGTTCGGTGTCCCTGTTAGTCTCTCTGTAACACGGTGTCCCTGTTACTCTCCCTGTAACACGGTGTCGCTGTTACTCTCTGTAACTCGGTGTCCCTGTTACTCTCCCTGTAACACGGTGTCTCTGTTACTCTCTCTGTAACTCGGTGTCTCTGTTACTCTCTCTGTAACTCGGTGTCCCTGTTACTCTCTCTGTAACTCGGTGTCTCTGTTACTCTCCCTGTAACTCGGTGTCCCTGTTACTCTCTCTGTAACTCGGTGTCTCTGTTACTCTCCCTGTAACTCGGTGTCCCTGTTACTCTCCCTGTAACACGGTGTCTCTGTTACTCTCTCTGTAACTCGGTGTCTCTGTTACTCTCTCTGTAACTCGGTGTCCCTGTTACTCTCTCTGTAACTCAGTGTCCCTGTTACTCTCCCTGTAACTCCCTGTCCCTGTTAATCTCCCTGTAACTCGGAGTCCCTGTTACTCTCCCTGTAACACGGTGTCCCTGTTACACTCCCTGTAACTCGGTGTCCCTGTTACTCTCCCTGTAACTCGGTGTCCCTGTTACTTTCCCTGTAACACGGTGTCTCTGTTACTCTCGCTGTAACTCGGTGTCCCTGTTACTCTCCCTGAAACACGGTGTCCCTGTTACTCTCCCAGTAACACGGTGTCCCTGTTACTCTCCCTGTAACTCGGTGTCCCTGTTACTCTCCCTGTAACTCGGTGTCCCTGTTACTCTCCCTGTAACTCGGTGTCCCTGTTAATCTCCATGTATCTCGGTGTCTCTATTACTCTCCCTGTAACTCGTTGTCTCTGTTACTCTCCCTGTAACGCCCTGTCCCTGTTACTCTCCCAGTAGTTCGGTGTCCCTGTTACTCTCCCTTTAACTCGGTGTCCCTGTTACTCTCCCTGTAACTCGGTGTCCCTGTTACTCTCCCTGTAACTCGTTGTCTCTGTTACTCTCCCTGTAACGCCCTGTCCCTGTTACTCTCCCAGTAGTTCGGTGTCCCTGTTAGTCTCTCTGTAACACGGTGTCCCTGTTACTCTCCCTGTAACACGGTGTCGCTGTTACTCTCTGTAACTCGGTGTCCCTGTTACTCTCCCTGTAACACGGTGTCTCTGTTACTCTCTCTGTAACTCGGTGTCTCTGTTACTCTCCCTGTAACTCGGTGTCTCTGTTACTCTCTCTGTAACTCGGTGTCCCTGTTACTCTCTCTGTAACTCAGTGTCCCTGTTACTCTCCCTGTAACTCCCTGTCCCTGTTAATCTCCCTGTAACTCGGAGTCCCTATTACTCTCCCTGTAACACGGTGTCCCTGTTACACTCCCTGTAACTCGGTGTCCCTGTTACTCTCCCTGTAACTCGGTGTCCCTGTTACTTTCCCTGTAACACGGTGTCTCTGTTACTCTCGCTGTAACTCGGTGTCCCTGTTACTCTCCCTGAAACACGGTGTCCCTGTTACTCTCCCAGTAACACGGTGTCCCTGTTACTCTCCCTGTAACTCGGTGTCCCTGTTACTCTCCCTGTAACTCGGTGTCCCTGTTACTCTCCCTGTAACTCGGTGTCCCTGTTAATCTCCATGTATCTCGGTGTCCCTGTTACTCTCCCTGTAACTCGGTGTCTCTGTTACTCTCCCTGTAACTCGGTGTCTCTATTACTCTCCCTGTAACTCGGTGTCCCTGTTACTCTCCCTGTAACTCGGTGTCCCTGTTACTCTCCCTGTAACTCAGTGTCCCTGTTACTCCCCCTGTAACTCAGTGTCCCTATTACTCCCCCTGTAACTCGGTGTCCCTGTTACTCTCCCTGTAACTCGGTGTCCCTGTTAATCTCCATGTAACTCGGTGTCCCTGTTACTCTCCCTGTAACTCGGTGTCCCTTTTACTCTCCCTGTAACTCGGTGTCTCTGTTACTCTCCCTGTAACTCGGTGTCTCTATTACTCTCCCTGTAACTCGGTGTCCCTGTTACTCTCCCTGTAACTCGGTGTCCCTGTTACTCTCCCTGTAACTCAGTGTCCCTGTTACTCCGCCTGTAACTCAGTGTCCCTATTACTCCCCCTGTAACTCGGTGTCCCTGTTACTCTCCCTGTAACTCGGTGTCCCTATTACTCTCCCTGTAACTCGGTGTCTCTGTTACTCTCCCTGTAACTCGGTGTCCCTGTTACTCTCCCTGGAACACGGTGTCCCTGTTACTCTCCCTGTAACTCGGTGTCCCTGTTACTCCCCCTGTAACTCGGTGTCCCTGTTAATCTCCCTGTAACTGGGTGTCCCTGTTACTCTCCCTGTAACTCGGTGTCCCTGTTACTCTCCCTGTAACTCGGTGTCGCTGTTACTCTCCCTGTAACTCGGTGTCCCTGTTACTCTCCATGTAACTCGGTGTCCCTGTTACTCTCCCTGTAACTCGGTGTCGCTGTTACTCTCCCTGTAACTCGGTGTCTCTGTTACTCTGCCTGTAACTCGGTGTCTCTGTTACTCTCCCTGTAACTCGGTGTCTCTGTTACTCTCGCTGTAAATCCTTGTCCCTGTTACTCTCCCTGTAACTCGGTGTCCTTGTTAATCTCCATGTAACTCGGTGTCCCTGTTACTCTCCCTGTAACTCGGTGTCTCTGTTACTCTCCCTGTAACTCGGTGTCTCTGTTACTCTCCCTGTAACTCGGTGTCTCTGTTACTCTCCCTGTAACTCGGTGTCTCTGTTAATCTCCATGTAACTCGGTGTCCCTGTTACTCTCACTGTAACTCGGTGTCCCTGTTACTCTCACTGTAACTCGGTGTCCCTGTTACTCTCCCTGTAACTCGGTGTCCCTGTTACTCTCACTGTAACTCGGTGTCCCTGTTACTCTCCCTGTAACTCGGAGTCCCTGTTACTCTCCCTGTAACTCGGTGTCCCTGTTACTCTCCCTGTAACTCGGTGTCTCTGTTACTCTCACTGTAACTCGGTGTCCCTGTTACTCTCCCTGTAACTCGGAGTCCCTGTTACTCTCCCTGTAACTCGGTGTCCCTGTTACTCTCCCTGTAACTCGGTGTCTCTGTTACTCTCCCTGTAACTCGGTGTCTCTGTTACTCTCCCTGTAACTCGGTGTCTCTGTTACTCTCCCTGTAACTCGGTGTCTCTGTTACTCTCCCTGTAACTCGGTGTCTCTGTTACTCTCCCTGTAACTCGGTGTCCCTTTTACTCTCCCTGTAACTCGGTGTCTCTGTTACTCTCCCTGTAACTCGGTGTCTCTGTTACTCTCCCTGTAACTCGGTGTCCCTGTTACTCTCCCTGTAACTCGGTGTCCCTGTTACTCTCCCTGTAACTCGGTGTCTCTGTTACTCTCCCTGTAACTCGGTGTCCCTGTTACTCTCCCTGTAACTCGGTGTCTCTGTTACTCTCGCTGTAAATCCTTGTCCCTGTTACTCTCCCTGTAACTCGGTGTCCCTGTTACTCTCCCTGTAACTCGGTGTCTCTGTTACTCTCCCTGTAACTCGGTGTCTCTATTACTCTCCCTGTAACTCGGTGTCCCTGTTACTCTCCCTGTAATTCGGTGTCCCTGTTACTCCCCCTGTAACTCGGTGTCTCTGTTTCTCTCCCTGTAACTCCTTGTCCCTGTTACTCTCCCTGTAACTCGTTGTCTCTGTTTCTCTCCCTGTAACTCCTTGTCCCTGTTACTCTCCCTGTAACACGGTGTCCCTGTTACTCTCCCTGTAACATGGTGTCTCAGTTACTCTCTCTGTAACTCGGTGTCCCTGTTACTCTCCCTGTAACTCCCTGTCCCTGTTACTCTCCCTGTAACTCGGAGTCCCTGTTACTCTCCCATTAAGTCGGTGTTCCTGTTACTCTCCCTGTAACACGGTGTCTCTGTTACTCTCCCTGTAACTCGGTGTCCCTGTTACTCTCTCTGTAACTCAGTGTCCCTGTTACTCTCCCTGTAACTCGGTGTCTCTGTTACTCTCTCTGTAACTCGGTGTCCCTGTTACTCTCTCTGTAACTCGGTGTCCCTGTTACTCTCCCTGTAACTCGGTGTCCCTGTTAATCTCTCTGTAACTCGGTGTCCCTGTTACTCTCCCTGTAACTCCCTGTCTCTGTTACTCTCCCTGTAACTCGGAGTCCCTGTTACTGTCCCTGTAACTCGGTGTCCCTGTTACTCTCCCTGTAACTCGGTGTCCCTGTTACTCTCCCTGTAACTCGGTGTCTCTGTTACTCTCCCTGTAACTCGGTGTCTCTGTTACTCTCCCTGTAACTCGGTGTCTCTGTTACTCTCCCTGTAACTCGGTGTCCCTGTTACTCTCCCTGTAACTCGGTGTCTCTGTTACTCTCCCTGTAACTCGGTGTCCCTGTTACTCTCCCTGTAACTCGGTGTCCCTGTTACTCCCCCTGTCACTCAGTGTCCCTATTGCTCCCCCTGTAACTCGGTGTCCCTGTTACTCTCGCTGTAACTCGGTGTCCCTATTACTCTCCCTGTAACTCGGTGTCCCTGTTACTCTCGCTGTAACTCGGTGTCCCTGTTACTCTCCCTGTAACTCGTTGTCTCTGTTTCTCTCCCTGTAACTCCTTGTCCCTGTTACTCTCCCTGTAACTCGCTGTCCCTGTTACTCTCCCTGTAACTCGGTGTCCCTGTTACTCTCCCTGTAACACGGTGTCCCTGTTACTCTCCCTGTAACATGGTGTCTCTGTTACTCTCTCTGTAACTCGGTGTCCCTGTTACTCTCCCTGTAACTCCCTGTCCCTGTTACTCTCCCTGTAACTCGGAGTCCCTGTTACTCTCCCATTAAGTCGGTGTTCCTGTTACTCTCCCTGTAACACGGTGTCTCTGTTACTCTCCCTGTAACTCAGTGTCCCTGTTACTCTCCCTGTAACTCGGTGTCTCTGTTACTCTCTCTGTAACTCGGTGTCCCTGTTACTCTCTCTGTAACTCGGTGTCCCTGTTACTCTCCCTGTAACTCGGTGTCCCTGTTAATCTCTCTGTAACTCGGTGTCCCTGTAACTCTCCCTGTAACTCCCTGTCTCTGTTACTCTCCCTGTAACTCGGAGTCACTGTTACTCTCCCTGTAACTCGGTGTCCCTGTTACTCTCCCTGTAACTCGGTGTCCCTGTTACTCTCCCTGTAACTCGGTGTCTCTGTTACTCTCCCTGTAACTCGGTGTCTCTGTTACTCTCCCTGTAACTCGGTGTCTCTGTTACTCTCCCTGTAACTCGGTGTCTCTGTTACTCTCCCTGTAACTCGGTGCCTCTGTTACTCTCCCTGTAACTCGGTGTCCCTGTTACTCTCCCTGTAACTCGGTGTCTCTGTTACTCTCCCTGTAACTCGGTGCCTCTGTTACTCTCCCTGTAACTCGGTGTCCCTGTTACTCTCCCTGTAACTCGGTGTCTCTATTACTCTCCCTGTAACTCGGTGTCCCTGTTACTCTCCCTGTAACTCGGTGTCCCTGTTACTCTCCCTGTAACTCGGTGTCCCTGTTACTCTCCCTGTCACTCAGTGTCCCTATTGCTCCCCCTGTAACTCGGTGTCCCTGTTACTCTCGCTGTAACTCGGTGTCCCTATTACTCTCCCTGTAACTCGGTGTCCCTGTTACTCTCGCTGTAACTCGGTGTCCCTGTTACTCTCGCTGTAACTCGGTGTCCCTGTTACTCTCCCTGTAACTCGTTGTCTCTGTTACTCTCCCTGTAACTCCTTGTCCCTGTTACTCTCCCTGTAACTCGCTGTCCCTGTTACTCTCCCTGTAACTCGGTGTCCCTGTTACTCTCCCTGTAACACGGTGTTCCTGTTACTCTCCCTGTAACATGGTGTCTCTGTTACTCTCTCTGTAACTCGGTGTCCCTGTTACTCTCCCTGTAACTCCCTGTCCCTGTTACTCTCCCTGTAACTCGGAGTCCCTGTTACTCACCCATTAAGTCGGTGTTCCTGTTACTCTCCCTGTAACACGGTGTCTCTGTTACTCTCCCTGTAACTCAGTGTCCCTGTTACTCTCCCTGTAACTCGGTGTCTCTGTTACTCTCTCTGTAACTCGGTGTCCCTGTTACTCTCTCTGTAACTCGGTGTCCCTGTTACTCTCCCTGTAACTCGGTGTCCCTGTTAATCTCTCTGTAACTCGGTGTCCCTGTTACTCTCCCTGTAACTCCCTGTCTCTATTACTCTCCCTGTAACTCGGAGTCCCTGTTACTCTCCCTGTAACTCGGTGTCCCTGTTACTCTCCCTGTAACTCGGTGTCCCTGTTACTCTCCCTGTAACACGGTGTCCCTGTTACTCTCCCTGTAACACGGTGTCTCTGTTACTCTCTCTGTAACTCGGTGTCCCTGTTAGTCTCCCTGTAACAAGGTGTCTCTGTTACTCTCGCTGTAACACGGTGTCCCTGTTACTCTCCCTGTAACACGGTGTCCCTGTTACTCTCCCAGTAACACGGTGTCCCTGTTACTCTCCCTGTAACTCGGTGTCCCTGTTACTCTCCCTGTAACTCGGTGTCCCTGTTACTCTCCCTGTAACTCGGTGTCCCTGTTACTCTCCCTGTAACTCGGTGTCTCTTTTCCTCTCCCTGTAACTCGGTGTCTCTGTTACTCTCCCTGTAACTCGGTGTCCCTGTCACTCTCTCTGTAACTCGGTGTTCCTGTTACTCTCCCTGTAACTCGGTGTCCCTGTTACTCTCCCTGTAACTCGGTGTCCCTGTTACTCTCCCTGTAACTCGGTGTCCCTGTTACTCTCTCTGTAACTCGGTGTCCCTGTTACTCTCCCTGTAACTCGGTGTCTCTGTTACTCTCCCTGTAACTCGGTGTCCCTGTTACTCTCTCTGTAACTCGGTGTCACTGTTACTCTCCCTGTAACTCGGTGTCTCTGTTACTCTCTCTGTAACTCGGTGTCCCTGTTACTCTCCCTGTAACTCGGTGTCTCTGTTACTCTCTCTGTAACTCGGTGTCTCTGTTACTCTCCCTGTAACTCGGTGTCTCTGTTACTCTCCCTGTAACTCGGTGTCTCTGTTACTCTCCCTGTAACTCGGTGTCCCTGTTACTCTCCCTGTAACTCGGTGTCCCTGTTACTCTCTCTGTAACTCGGTGTCACTGTTACTCTCCCTGTAACTCGGTGTCTCTGTTACTCTCTCTGTAACTCGGT
Organism: Scyliorhinus torazame; assembly: GCF_047496885.1. NCBI lineage: Eukaryota > Metazoa > Chordata > Chondrichthyes > Carcharhiniformes > Scyliorhinidae > Scyliorhinus > Scyliorhinus torazame. The sequence continues at coordinate 12,339,196 of NC_092715.1, forward strand.
GTCCCTGTTACTCTCCCTGTAACTCGGTGTCCCTGTTACTCTCTCTGTAACTCGGTGTCCCTGTTACTCTCCCTGTAACTCGGTGTCCCTGTTACTCTCTCTGTAACTCGGTGTCTCTGTTACTCTCTCTGTAACTCGGTGTCTCTGTTACTCTCTCTGTAACACGGTGTCCCTGTTACTCTCTCTGTAACTCGGTGTCCCTGTTACTCTCCCTGTAACTCGGTGTCCCTGTTACTCTCCCTGTAACTCGGTGTCTCTGTCACTCTCTCTGTAACTCGGTGTCTCTGTTACTCTCTCTGTAACTCGGTGTCCCTGTTACTCTCCCTGTAACTCGGTGTCCCTGTTACTCTCCCTGTAACTCGGTGTCCCTGTTACTCTCCCTGTAACTCCCTGTCCCTGTTACACTCCCTGTAATTCGGTGTCCCTGTTACTCTCGCTGTAACTCGGTGTCCCTGTTACACTCCCTGTAACACGGTGTCCCTGTTACTCTCCCTGTAACTCCCTGTCCCTGTTACACTCCCTGTAACTCGGTGTCCCTGTTACTCTCGCTGTAACTCGGTGTCCCTGTTACTCTCCCTGTAACTCGGTGTCCCTGTTACTCTCCCTGTAACTCCCTGTCCCTGTTACACTCCCTGTAACTCGGTGTCCCTGTTACTCTCGCTGTAACTCGGTGTCCCTGTTACACTCCCTGTAACTCGGTGTCCCTGTTACTCTCCCTGTAACTCCCTGTCCCTGTTACACTCCCTGTAACTCGGTGTCCCTGTTACTCTCGCTGTAACTCGGTGTCCCTGTTACACTCCCTGTAACACGGTGTCCCTGTTACTCTCCCTGTAACACGGTGTCCCTGTTACTCTCCCTGTAACTCGGTGTCCCTGTTACTCTCCCTGTAACTCGGTGTCCCTGTTACTCTCCCTGTAACTCGGTGTCCCTGTTACTCCCCCTGTAACTCGGTGTCCCTGTTACTCTCCCTGTAACTCGGTGTCCCTGTTACTCTCCCTGTAACTCGGTGTCCCTGTTACTCTCCCTGTAACTCGTTGTCTCTGTTACTCTCCCTGTAACGCCCTGTCCCTGTTACTCTCCCAGTAGTTCGGTGTCCCTGTTACTCTCCCTTTAACTCGGAGTCCCTGTTAGTCTCTCTGTAACACGGTGTCCCTGTTACTCTCCCTGTAACTCGGTGTCCCTGTTACTCTCCCTGTAACTCGGTGTCCCTGTTACTCTCTCTGTAACTCGGTGTCCCTGTTACTCTCCCTGTAACTCGGTGTCCCTGTTACTCTCCCTGTAACTCGGTGTCCCTCTTACTCTCCCTGTAACTCGGTCTCCCTGTTACTCTCGCTGTAACTCGGTGTCCCTGTTACTCTCCCTGTAACACGGTGTCTCTGTTACTCTCTCTGTAACTCGGTGTCCCTGTTACTCTCTCTGTAACTCAGTGTCCCTGTTACTCTCCCTGTAACTCCCTGTCCCTGTTAATCTCCCTGTAACTCGGAGTCCCTGTTACACTCCCTGTAACTCGGTGTCCCTGTTACTCTCCCTGTAACTCGGTGTCCCTGTTACTTTCCCTGTAACACGGTGTCTCTGTTACTCTCGCTGTAACTCGGTGTCCCTGTTACTCTCCCTGAAACACGGTGTCCCTGTTACTCTCCCAGTAACACGGTGACCCTGTTACTCTCCCAGTAACACGGTGACCCTGTTACTCTCCCTGTAACTCGGTGTCCCTGTTACTCTCCCTGTAACACGGTGACCCTGTTACTCTCCCTGTAACTCGGTGTCCCTGTTACTCTCCCTGTAACTCGGTGTCCCTGTTAATCTCCCTGTAACTCGGTGTCTCTGTTACTCTCCCTGTAACTCGGTGTCTCTGTTACTCTCCCTGTAACTCGGTGTCTCTATTACTCTCCCTGTAACTCGGTGTCCCTGTTACTCTCCCTGTAACTCGGTGTCCCTGTTACTCTCCCTGTAACTCAGTGTCCCTATTACTCCCCCTGTAACTCGGTGTCCCTGTTACTCTCCCTGTAACTCGGTGTCCCTGTTACTCTCGCTGTAACTCGGTGTCCCTATTACTCTCCCTGTAACTCGGTGTCCCTGTTACTCTCGCTGTAACTCGGTGTCCCTGTTACTCTCCCTGTAACTCGGTGTCTCTGTTACTCTCCCTGTAACTCGGTGTCCCTGTTACTCTCCCTGTAACTCGGTGTCCCTGTTACTCTCCCTGTAACTCGGTGTCTCTGTTACTCTCCCTGTAACTCGGTGTCTCTATTACTCTCCCTGTAACTCGGTGTCCCTGTTACTCTCCCTGTAACTCGGTGTCCCTGTTACTCTCCCTGTAACTCAGTGTCCCTATTACTCCCCCTGTAACTCGGTGTCCCTGTTACTCTCCCTGTAACTCGGTGTCCCTGTTACTCTCGCTGTAACTCGGTGTCCCTATTACTCTCCCTGTAACTCGGTGTCCCTGTTACTCTCGCTGTAACTCGGTGTCCCTGTTACTCTCCCTGTAACTCGTTGTCTCTGTTTCTCTCCCTGTAACTCGCTGTCCCTGTTACTCTCCCTGTAACTCGCTGTCCCTGTTACTCTCCCTGTAACTCGGTGTCCCTGTTACTCTCCCTGTAACACGGTGTCCCTGTTACTCTCCCTGTAACATGGTGTCTCTGTTAGTCTCTCTGTAACTCGTTGTCCCTGTTACTCTCCCTGTAACTCCCTGTCCCTGTTACTCTCCCTGTAACTCGGAGTCCCTGTTACTCTCGCTGTAACTCGGTGTCCCTGTTACTCTCCCTGTAACTCGTTGTCTCTGTTTCTCTCCCTGTAACTCGCTGTCCCTTTTACTCTCCCTGTAACTCGCTGTCCCTGTTACTCTCCCTGTAACACGCTGTCCCTGTTACTCTCCCTGTAACTCGGTGTCTCTGTTACTCTCGCTGTAACTCGGTGTCCCTGTTACTCTCCCTGAAACACGGTGTCCCTGTTACTCTCCCAGTAACACGGTGTTCCTGTTACTCTCCCTGTAACTCGGTGTCCCTGTTACTCTCCCTGTAACTCGGTGTCCCTGTTACTCTCCCTGTAACTCGGTGTCCCTGTTAATCTCCATGTAACTCGGTGTCCCTGTTACTCTCCCTGTAACTCGGTGTCCCTTTTACTCTCCCTGTAATTCGGTGTCTCTGTTACTCTCCATGTAACTCGGTGTCCCTGTTACTCTCCCTGTAACTCGGTGTCCCTGTTAATCTCCATGTAACTCGGTGTCCCTGTTACTCTCCCTGTAACACGGTGTCCCTGTTAATCTCCCTGTAACTCGGTGTCCCTGTTACTCTCCCTGTAACTCGGTGTCTCTGTTACTCTCCCTGTAACTCGGTGTCTCTGTTACTCTCCCTGTAACTCGGTGTCCCTGTTACTCTCCCTGTAACTCGGTGTCTCTGTTACTCTCCCTGTAACACGGTGTCCCTGTTAATCTCCCTGTAACTCGGAGTCGCTGTTACTCTCCCTGTAACTCGGTGTCCCTGTTAATCTCCATGTAACTCGGTGTCCCTGTTACTCTCCCTGTAACTCGGTGTCCCTGTTAATCTCCCTGTAACTCGGAGTCGCTGTTACTCTCCCTGTAACTCGGTGTCTCTGTTACTCTCCCTGTAACTCGGTGTCCCTGTTACTCTCCCTGTAACTCGGAGTCGCTGTTACTCTCCCTGTAACTCGGTGTCCCTGTTACTCTCCCTGTAACTCGGTGTCCCTGTTACTCTCCCTGTAACTCGGTGTCCCTGTTACTCTCCATGTAACACGGTGTCCCTGTTACTCTCCCTGTAACTCGGTGTCACTGTTTCTCTCCCTGTAACTCGGTGTCCCTGTTACTCTCCCTGTAACTCGGTGTCTCTGTTACTCTCCCTGTAACTCGGTGTCTCTATTACTCTCCCTGTAACTCGGTGTCCCTGTTACTCTCCCTGTAACTCCCTGTCCCTGTTACTCTCCCTGTAACTCGGAGTCCCTGTTACTCTCCCAGTAACTCGGTGTTCCTGTTACTCTCCCTGTAACACGGTGTCTCTGTTACTCTCCCTGTAACTCAGTGTCCCTGTTACTCTCCCTGTAACTCGGTGTCCCTGTTACTCTCTCTGTAACTCGGTGTCCCTGTTACTCTCCCTGTAACTCGGTGTCCCTGTTACTCTCCCTGTAACTCGGTGTCCCTGTTACTCTCCCTGTAACTCCGTGTCTCTGTTACTCTCCCTGTAACTCGGTGTCCCTGTTACTCTCCCTGTAACTCGGTGTCCCTGTTACTCTGCCTGTAACACGGTGTCCCTGTTAATCTCCCTGTAACTCGGTGTCCCTGTTACTCTCCCTGTAACTCGGTGTCCCTGTTACTCTCCCTGTAACTCGGTGTCCCTGTTACTCTCCCTGTAACTCGGTGTCTCTGTTACTCTCCCTGTAACACGGTGTCCCTGTTACTCTCCCTGTAACACGGTGTCTCTGTTACTCTCCCTGTAACTCAGTGTCCCTGTTACTCTCTCTGTAACTCGGTGTCTCTGTTAATCTCCCTGTAACTCGGTGTCCCTGTTGCTCTCCCTGTAACTCGGTGTCCCTGTTACTCTCCCTGTAACTCGGTGTCCCTGTTACTCTCCCTGTAACTCGGTGTCCCTGTTACTCTCCATGTAACTCGGTATCCCTGTTACTCTCCCTGTAACTCGGTGTCCCTGTTACTCTCCCTGTAACTCGTTGTCTCTCTTACTCTCCCTGTAACTCGGTGTCCCTGTTACTCTCCCTGTAACTCGTTGTCTCTGTTACTCTCCCTGTAACTCGGTGTCTCTGTTACTCTCCCTGTAACTCGGTGTCCCTGTCACTCTCTCTGTAACTCGGTGTCCCTGTTACTCTCCCTGTAACTCGTTGTCTCTCTTACTCTCCCTGTAACTCGGTGTCCCTGTTACTCTCCCTGTAACTCGTTGTCTCTGTTACTCTCCCTGTAACTCGGTGTCTCTGTTACTCTCCCTGTAACTCGGTGTCCCTGTTACTCTCTCTGTAACTCGGTGTCACTGTTACTCTCCCTGTAAATCGGTGTCTCTGTTACTCTCCCTGTAACACGGTGTCTCTGTTACTCTCTCTGTAACTCGGTGTCCCTGTTAGTCTCCCTGTAACACGGTGTCTCTGTTACTCTCGCTGTAACTCGGTGTCCCTGTTACTCTCCCTGTAACACGGTGTCCCTGTTACTCTCCCAGTAACACGGTGTCCCTGTTACTCTCCCTGTAACTCGGTGTCCCTGTTACTCTACCTGTAACTCGGTGTCACTGTTACTCTCCCTGTAACTCGGTGTCCCTGTTACTCTCCATGTAACTCGGTGTCCCTGTTACTCTCCCTGTAACTCGGTGTCCCTGTTACTCTCCCTGTAACTCGGTGTCCCTGTTACTCTCCCTGTAACTCGGTGTCACTGTTACTCTCTCTGTAACTCGGTGTCTCTGTTACTCTCCCTGTAACTCGGTGTCTCTGTTACTCTACCTGTAACTCGGTGTCACTGTTACTCTCCCTGTAACTCGGTGTCCCTGTTACTCTCCATGTAACTCGGTGTCCCTGTTACTCTCCCTGTAACTCGGTGTCCCTGTTACTCTCCCTGTAACTCGGTGTCCCTGTTACTCTCCCTGTAACTCGGTGTCACTGTTACTCTCTCTGTAACTCGGTGTCCCTGTTACTCTCCCTGTAACTCGGTGTCCCTGTTACTCTCCCTGTAACTCGGTGTCCCTGTTACTCTCCCTGTAACTCGGTGTCTCTGTTACTCTCCCTGTAACTCGGTGTCACTGTTACTCTCTCTGTAACTCGGTGTCACTGTTACTCTCTCTGTAACTCGGTGTCCCTGTTACTCTCCCTGTAACTCGGTGTCCCTGTTAATCTCCCTGTAACTCGGTGTCTCTGTTACTCTCCCTGTAACTCGGTGTCCCTGTCACTCTCTCTGTAACTCGGTGTCCCTGTTACTCTCCCTGTAACTCGGTGTCCCTGTTACTCTCCCTGTAACTCGGTGTCCCTGTTACTCTCCCTGTAACTCGGTGTCCCTGTCACTCTCTCTGTAACTCGGTGTCCCTGTTACTCTCCCTGTAACTCGGTGTCCCTGTTACTCTCTCTGTAACACGGTGTCTCTGTTACTCTCCCTGTAACTCCCTGTCCCTGTTAATCTCCCTGTAACTCGGTGTCTCTGTTACTCTCTCTGTAACACGGTGTCTCTGTTACTCTCCCTGTAACTCCCTGTCCCTGTTAATCTCCCTGTAACTCGGAGTCCCTGTTACTCTCCCTGTAACTCGGAGTCCCTGTTACTCTCCCTGTAACTCGGAGTCCCTGTTACTCTCCCTGTAACTCGGTGTCCCTGTTACTCTCTCTGTAACACGGTGTCTCTGTTACTCTCCCTGTAACTCGGTGTCTCTGTTCCTCGCCCTGTAACTCGGTGTCCCTGTTACTCTCTCTGTAACACGGTGTCTCTGTTACTCTCCCTGTAACTCGGAGTCCCTGTTAATCTCCCTGTAACTCGGTGTCTCTGTTCCTCGCCCTGTAACTCGGTGTCCCTGTTACTCTCTCTGTAACACGGTGTCTCTGTTACTCTCCCTGTAACTCCCTGTCCCTGTTAATCTCCCTGTAACTCGGAGTCCCTGTTACTCTCCCTGTAACTCGGAGTCCCTGTTACTCTCCCTGTAACTCGGTGTCTCTGTTACTCTCCCTGTAACTCGGTGTCCCTGTTAATGTCCCTGTAACACGGTGTCTCTGTTACTCTCCCTGTAACTCCCTGTCCCTGTTAATCTCCCTGTAACTCGGAGTCCCTGTTACTCTCCCTGTAACACGGTGTCCCTGTTACTTTCCCTGTAACACGGTGTCTCTGTTACACTCCCTGTAACTCGGTGTCCCTGTTACTCTCCCTGTAACTCGGTGTCTCTGTTACTCTCGCTGTAACTCGGTGTCCCTGTTACTCTCCCTGAAACACGGTGTCCCTGTTACTCTCCCAGTAACACGGTGTCCCTGTTACTCTCCCTGTAACTCGGTGTCCCTGTTACTCTCCCTGTAACTCGGTGTCCCTGTTACTCTCCCTGTAACTCGGTGTCCCTGTTAATCTCCATGTAACTCGGTGTCCCTGTTACTCTCCCTGTAACTCGGTGTCCCTTTTACTCTCCCTGTAACTCGGTGTCTCTGTTACTCTCCCTGTAACTCGGTGTCTCTATTACCCTCCCTGTAACTCGGTGTCCCTGTTACTCTCCCTGTAACTCGGTGTCCCTGTTACTCTCCCTGTAACTCAGTGTCCCTGTTACTCTCCCTGTAACTCGGTGTCCCTTTTACTCTCCCTGTAACTCGGTGTCTCTGTTACTCTCCCTGTAACTCGGTGTCTCTATTACCCTCCCTGTAACTCGGTGTCCCTGTTACTCTCCCTGTAACACGGTGTCCCTATTACTCCCCCTGTAACTCGGTGTCCCTGTTACTCTCCCTGTAACTCGGTGTCCCTGTTACTCTCGCTGTAACTCGGTGTCCCTATTACTCTCCCTGTAACTCGGTGTCCCTGTTACTCTCGCTGTAACTCGGTGTCCCTGTTACTCTCCCTGTAACTCGTTGTCTCTGTTTCTCTCCCTGTAACTCGCTGTCCCTGTTACTCTCCCTGTAACTCGCTGTCCCTGTTACTCTCCCTGTAACTCGGTGTCCCTGTTACTCTCCCTGTAACACGGTGTCCCTGTTACTCTCCCTGTAACATGGTGTCTCTGTTACTCTCGCTGTAACTCGGTGTCCCTGTTACTCTCCCTGTAACTCGTTGTCTCTGTTTCTCTCCCTGTAACTCGCTGTCCCTGTTACTCTCCCTGTAACTCGCTGTCCCTGTTACTCTCCCTGTAACACGCTGTCCCTGTTACTCTCCCTGTAACTCGGTGTCTCTGTTACTCTCGCTGTAACTCGGTGTCCCTGTTACTCTCCCTGAAACACGGTGTCCCTGTTACTCTCCCAGTAACACGGTGTCCCTGTTACTCTCCCTGTAACTCGGTGTCCCTGTTACTCTCCCTGTAACTCGGTGTCCCTGTTACTCTCCCTGTAACTCGGTGTCCCTGTTACTCTCGCTGTAACTCGGTGTCCCTGTTACTCTCCCTGCAACTCGGTGTCTCTGTTACTCTCCCTGTAACTCGGTGTCCCTGTTACTCTCCCTGTAACTCGGTGTCCCTGTTAATCTCCATGTAACTCGGTGTCGCTGTTACTCTCCCTGTAACTCGGTGTCCCTGTTACTCTCCCTGTAACTCGGTGTCTCTGTTACTCTCCCTGTAACTCGGTGTCCCTGTTACTCTCCCTGTAACTCGGTGTCCCTGTTACTCTCCCTGTAACTCGGTGTCCCTGTTACTCTCCCTGTAACTCGGTGTCCCTTTTACTCTCCCTGTAACTCGGTGTCTCTGTTACTCTCCCTGTAACTCGGTGTCTCTATTACTCTCCCTGTAACTCGGTGTCCCTGTTACTCTCCCTGTAACTCCCTGTCCCTCTTACTCTCCCTGTAACTCGGAGTCCCTGTTACTCTCCCAGTAACTCGGTGTTCCTGTTACTCTCCCTGTAACACGGTGTCTCTGTTACTCTCCCTGTAACTCAGTGTCCCTGTTACTCTCCCTGTAACTCGGTGTCTCTGTTACTCTCTCTGTAACTCGGTGTCCCTGTTACTCTCTCTGTAACTCGGTGTCCCTGTTATCTCCCTGTAACTCGGTGTCCCTGTTACTCTCCCTGTAACTCGGTGTCCCTGTTACTATCCCTGTAACTCCGTGTCTCTGTTACTCTCCCTGTAACTCGGTGTCTCTGTTACTCTCGCTGTAACACGGTGCCCCTGTTACTCTCGCTGTAACTCGGTGTCCCTGTTACTCTCCCTGTAACACGGTGTCCCTCTTAATCTCCCTGTAACACGGTGTCCCTGTTGCTCTCCCTGTAACTCGGTGTCCCTGTTACTCTCCCTGTAACTCGGTGTCCCTGTTACTCTCCCTGTAACTCGGTGTCCCTGTTACTCTCCATGTAACTCGGTATCCCTGTTACTCTCCCTGTAACTCGGTGTCCCTGTTACTCTCCCTGTAACTCGTTGTCTCTGTTACTCTCCCTGTAACTCGGTGTCCCTGTTACTCTCCCTGTAACTCGTTGTCTCTGTTACTCTCCCTGTAACTCGGTGTCCCTGTTACTCTCTCTGTAACTCGGTGTCACTGTTACTCTCCCTGTAAATCGGTGTCTCTGTTACTCTCCCTGTAACTCGGTGTCTCTGTTACTCTCCCTGTAACACGGTGTCCCTGTTACTCTCCCTGTAACACGGTGTCTCTGTTACTCTCTCTGTAACTCGGTGTCCCTGTTAGTCTCCCTGTAACTCGGTGTCCCTGTTACTCTCCCTGTAAATCGGTGTCTCTGTTACTCTCCCTGTAACTCGGTGTCTCTGTTACTCTCCCTGTAACACGGTGTCCCTGTTACTCTCCCTGTAACACGGTGTCTCTGTTACTCTCCCTGTAACACGGTGTCTCTGTTACCCTCGCTGTAACTCGGTGTCCCTGTTACTCTCCCTGTAACACGGTGTCCCTGTTACTCTCCCAGTAACACGGTGTCTCTGTTACTCTCTCTGTAACTCAGTGTCCCTGTTACTCTCCCTGTAACTCCCTGTCCCTGTTAATCTCCCTGTAACTCGGAGTCCCTGTTACTCTCCCTGTAACACGGTGTCCCTGTTACTTTCCCTGTAACACGGTGTCTCTGTTACACTCCCTGTAACTCGGTGTCCCTGTTACTCTCCCTGTAACACGGTGTCTCTGTTACTCTCGCTGTAACTCGGTGTCCCTGTTACTCTCCCTGAAACACGGTGTCCCTGTTACTCTCCCAGTAACACGGTGTCCCTGTTACTCTCCCTGTAACTCGGTGTCTCTATTACTCTCCCTGTAACTCGGTGTCCCTGTTACTCTCCCTGTAACTCGGTGTCCCTTTTACTCTCCCTGTAACTCGGTGTCTCTGTTACTCTCCCTGTAACTCGGTGTCTCTATTACTCTCCCTGTAACTCGGTGTCCCTGTTACTCTCCCTGTAACTCGGTGTCCCTGTTACTCTCCCTGTAACTCAGTGTCCCTGTTACTCCCCCTGTAACTCAGTGTCCCTATTACTCCCCCTGTAACTCGGTGTCCCTGTTACTCTCCCTGTAACTCGGTGTCCCTGTTACTCTCCCTGTAACTCGGTGTCCCTATTACTCTCCCTGTAACTCGGTGTCCCTGTTACTCTCGCTGTAACTCGGTGTCCCTGTTACTCTCCCTGTAACTCGTTGTCTCTGTTTCTCTCCCTGTAACTCGCTGTCCCTGTTACTCTCCCTGTAACTCGCTGTCCCTGTTACTCTCCCTGTAACTCGGTGTCCCTGTTACTCTCCCTGTAACACGGTGTCTCTGTTACTCTCTCTGTAACTCGGTGTCCCTGTTACTCTCCCTGTAACATGGTGTCTCTGTTACTCTCTCTGTAACTCGGTGTCCCTGTTACTCTCCCTGTAACTCCCTGTCCCTGTTACTCTCCCTGTAACTCGGAGTCCCTGTTACTCTCGCTGTAACTCGGTGTCCCTGTTACTCTCCCTGTAACTCGTTGTCTCTGTTTCTCTCCCTGTAACTCGCTTTCCCTGTTACTCTCCCTGTAACTCGCTGTCCCTGTTACTCTCCCTGTAACACGCTGTCCCTGTTACTCTCCCTGTAACTCGGTGTCTCTGTTACTCTCGCTGTAACTCGGTGTCCCTGTTACTCTCCCTGAAACACGGTGTCCCTGTTACTCTCCCAGTAACACGGTGTCCCTGTTACTCTCCCTGTAACTCGGTGTCCCTGTTACTCTCCCTGTAACTCGGTGTCCCTGTTACTCTCCCTGTAACTCGGTGTCCCTGTTAATCTCCATGTAACTCGGTGTCCCTTTTACTCTCCCTGTAACTCGGTGTCTCTGTTACTCTCCCTGTAACTCGGTGTCCCTGTTACTCTCCCTGTAACTCGGTGTCTCTGTTACTCTCCCTGTAACTCGGTGTCCCTGTTACTCTCTCTGTAACTCGGTGTCTCTGTTACTCTCCCTGTAACACGGTGTCCCTGTTACTCTCCCTGTAACTCGGTGTCCCTGTTACTCTCCCTGTAACTCGGTGTCCCTGTTAATCTCCATGTAACTCGGTGTCGCTGTTACTCTCCCTGTAACTCGGTGTCTCTGTTACTCTCCCTGTAACTCGGTGTCTCTATTACTCTCCCTGTAACTCGGTGTCCCTGTTACTCTCCCTGTAACTCCCTGTCCCTCTTACTCTCCCTGTAACTCGGAGTCCCTGTTACTCTCCCAGTAACTCGGTGTTCCTGTTACTCTCCCTGTAACACGGTGTCTCTGTTACTCTCCCTGTAACTCAGTGTCCCTGTTACTCTCCCTGTAACTCAGTGTCTCTGTTACTCTCTCTGTAACTCGGTGTCCCTGTTACTCTCTCTGTAACTCGGTGTCCCTGTTACTCTCCCTGTAACTCGGTGTCCCTGTTACTCTCCCTGTAACTCGGTGTCCCTGTTACTCTCCCTGTAACTCCGTGTCTCTGTTACTCTCCCTGTAACTCGGTGTCTCTGTTACTCTCGCTGTAACACGGTGCCCCTGTTACTCTCGCTGTAACTCGGTGTCCCTGTTACTCTCCCTGTAACACGGTGTCCCTCTTAATCACCCTGTAACACGGTGTCCCTGTTGCTCTCCCTGTAACTCGGTGTCCCTGTTACTCTCCCTGTAACTCGGTGTCCCTGTTACTCTCCCTGTAACTCGGTGTCCCTGTTACTCTCCATGTAACTCGGTGTCCCTGTTACTCTCCCTGTAACTCGGTGTCCCTGTTACTCTACCTGTAACTCGGTGTCCCTGTTACTCTCCCTGTAACTCGGTGTCCCTGTTACTCTCCCTGTAACTCGGTGTCCCTGTTACTCTCCCTGTAACTCGTTGTCTCTGTTACTCTCCCTGTAACTCGGTGTCCCTGTTACTCTCCCTGTAACTCGTTGTCTCTGTTACTCTCCCTGTAACTCGGTGTCCCTGTTACTCTCTCTGTAACTCGGTGTCTCTGTTACTCTCCCTCTAACTCGGTGCCCCTGGTTCTCTCCCTGTAACTCGGTGTCTCTGTTACTCTCCCTGTAACACGGTGTCCCTGTTACTCTCCCTGTAACACGGTGTCTCTGTTACTCTCTCTGTAACTCGGTGTCCCTGTTAGTCTCCCTGTAACACGGTGTCTCTGTTACTCTCGCTGTAACTCGGTGTCCCTGTTACTCTCCCTGTAACACGGTGTCCCTGTTACTCTCCCAGTAACACGGTGTCTCTGTTACTCTCTCTGTAACTCGGTGTCCCTGTTACTCTCTCTGTAACTCAGTGTCCCTGTTACTCTCCCTGTAACTCCCTGTCCCTGTTAATCTCCCTGTAACTCGGAGTCCCTGTTACTCTCCCTGTAACACGGTGTCCCTGTTACACTCCCTGTAACTCGGTGTCCCTGTTACTCTCCCTGTAACTCGGTGTCCCTGTTACTTTCCCTGTAACACGGTGTCTCTGTTACTCTCGCTGTAACTCGGTGTCCCTGTTACTCTCCCTGAAACACGATGTCCCTGTTACTCTCCCAGTAACACGGTGTCCCTGTTACTCTCCCTGTAACTCGGTGTCCCTGTTACTCTCCCTGTAACTCGGTGTCCCTGTTACTCTCCCTGTAACTCGGTGTCCCTGTTACTCTCCCTGTAACACGGTGTCTCTGTTCCTCTCCCTGTAACTCGGTGCCCCTGTTACTCTCCCTGTAACTCGGTGTCCCTGTTAATCTCCATGTAACTCGGTGTCCCTGTTACTCTCCCTGTAACTCGGTGTCTCTGTTACTCTCCCTGTAACTCGGTGTCTCTATTACTCTCCCTGTAACTCGGTGTCCCTGTTACTCTCCCTGTAACTCGGTGTCCCTGTTAATCTCCATGTAACTCGGTGTCCCTTTTACTCTCCCTGTAACTCGGTGTCTCTGTTACTCTCCCTGTAACTCGGTGTCTCTATTACTCTCCCTGTAACTCGGTGTCCCTGTTACTCTCCCTGTAACTCGGTGTCCCTGTTACTCTCCCTGTAACTCAGTGTCCCTGTTACTCCCCCTGTAACTCAGTGTCCCTATTACTCCCCCAGTAACTCGGTGTCCCTGTTACTCTCCCTGTAACTCGGTGTCCCTGTTACTCTCGCTGTAACTCGGTGTCCCTATTACTCTCCCTGTAACTCGGTGTCCCTGTTACTCTCGCTGTAACTCGGTGTCCCTGTTACTCTCCCTGTAACTCGTTGTCTCTGTTTCTCTCCCTGTAACTCGCTGTCCCTGTTACTCTCCCTGTAACTCGCTGTCCCTGTTACTCTCCCTGTAACTCGGTGTCCCTGTTACTCTCCCTGTAACACGGTGTCCCTGTTACTCTCCCTGTAACATGGTGTCTCTGTTACTCTCTCTGTAACTCGGTGTCCCTGTTACTCTCCCTGTAACTCCCTGTCCCTGTTACTCTCCCTGTAACTCGGAGTCCCTGTTACTCTCGCTGTAACTCGGTGTCCCTGTTACTCTCCCTGTAACTCGTTGTCTCTGTTTCTCTCCCTGTAACTCGCTGTCCCTGTTACTCTCCCTGTAACTCGCTGTCCCTGTTACTCTCCCTGTAACACGCTGTCCCTGTTACTCTCCCTGTAACTCGGTGTCTCTGTTACTCTCCCTGTAACTCGGTGTCTCTATTACTCTCCCTGTAACTCGGTGTCCCTGTTACTCTCCCTGTAACTCCCTGTCCCTGTTACTCTCCCTGTAACTCGGAGTCCCTGTTACTCTCCCAGTAACTCGGTGTTCCTGTTACTCTCCCTGTAACACGGTGTCTCTGTTACTCTCCCTGTAACTCAGTGTCCCTGTTACTCTCCCTGTAACTCGGTGTCTCTGTTACTCTCTCTGTAACTCGGTGTCCCTGTTACTCTCTCTGTAACTCGGTGTCCCTGTTACTCTCCCTGTAACTCGGTGTCCCTGTTACTCTCCCTGTAACTCGGTGTCCCTGTTACTCTCCCTGTAACTCCGTGTCTCTGTTACTCTCCCTGTAACTCCGTGTCTCTGTTACTCTCCCTGTAACTCGGTGTCCCTGTTACTCTCCCTGTAACACGGTGTCCCTGTTGCTCTCCCTGTAAGTCGGTGTCCCTGTTACTCTCCCTGTAACTCGGTGTCCCTGTTACTCTCCATGTAACTCGGTGTCCCTGTTACTCTCCCTGTAACTCGGTGTCGCTGTTACTCTCCCTGTAACTCGTTGTCTCTGTTACTCTCCCTGTAACTCGGTGTCCCTGTTACTCTCCCTGTAACTCGTTGTCTCTGTTACTCTCCCTGTAACTCGGTGTCCCTGTTACTCTCTCTGTAACTCGGTGTCACTGTTACTCTCCCTGTAAATCGGTGTCTCTGTTACTCTCCCTCTAACTCGGTGGCCCTGGTTCTCTCCCTGTAAATCGGTGTCTCTGTTACTCTCCCTGTAACTCGGTGTCCCTGTTACTCTCCCTGTAACACGGTGTCTCTGTTACTCTCTCTGTAACTCGGTGTCCCTGTTAGTCTCCCTGTAACACGGTGTCTCTGTTACTCTCGCTGTAACTCGGTGTCCCTGTTACTCTCCCTGTAACACGGTGTCCCTGTTACTCTCCCTGTAACATGGTGTCTCTGTTACTCTCTCTGTAACTCGGTGTCCCTGTTACTCTCCCTGTAACTCCCTGTCCCTGTTACTCTCCCTGTAACTCGGAGTCCCTGTTACTCTCGCTGTAACTCGGTGTCCCTGTTACTCTCCCTGTAACTCGTTGTCTCTGTTTCTCTCCCTGTAACTCGCTTTCCCTGTTACTCTCCCTGTAACTCGCTGTCCCTGTTACTCTCCCTGTAACACGCTGTCCCTGTTACTCTCCCTGTAACTCGGTGTCTCTGTTACTCTCGCTGTAACTCGGTGTCCCTGTTACTCTCCCAGTAACACGGTGTCCCTGTTACTCTCCCTGTAACTCGGTGTCCCTGTTACTCTCCCTGTAACTCGGTGTCCCTGTTACTCTCCCTGTAACTCGGTGTCCCTGTTAATCTCCATGTAACTCGGTGTCCCTTTTACTCTCCCTGTAACTCGGTGTCTCTGTTACTCTCCCTGTAACTCGGTGTCCCTGTTACTCTCCCTGTAACTCGGTGTCTCTGTTACTCTCCCTGTAACTCGGTGTCCCTGTTACTCTCTCTGTAACTCGGTGTCTCTGTTACTCTCCCTGTAACACGGTGTCCCTGTTACTCTCCCTGTAACTCGGTGTCCCTGTTACTCTCCCTGTAACTCGGTGTCCCTGTTAATCTCCATGTAACTCGGTGTCGCTGTTACTCTCCCTGTAACTCGGTGTCTCTGTTACTCTCCCTGTAACTCGGTGTCTCTATTACTCTCCCTGTAACTCGGTGTCCCTGTTACTCTCCCTGTAACTCCCTGTCCCTCTTACTCTCCCTGTAACTCGGAGTCCCTGTTACTCTCCCAGTAACTCGGTGTTCCTGTTACTCTCCCTGTAACACGGTGTCTCTGTTACTCTCCCTGTAACTCAGTGTCCCTGTTACTCTCCCTGTAACTCAGTGTCTCTGTTACTCTCTCTGTAACTCGGTGTCCCTGTTACTCTCTCTGTAACTCGGTGTCCCTGTTACTCTCCCTGTAACTCGGTGTCCCTGTTACTCTCCCTGTAACTCGGTGTCCCTGTTACTCTCCCTGTAACTCCGTGTCTCTGTTACTCTCCCTGTAACTCGGTGTCTCTGTTACTCTCGCTGTAACACGGTGCCCCTGTTACTCTCGCTGTAACTCGGTGTCCCTGTTACTCTCCCTGTAACACGGTGTCCCTCTTAATCACCCTGTAACACGGTGTCCCTGTTGCTCTCCCTGTAACTCGGTGTCCCTGTTACTCTCCCTGTAACTCGGTGTCCCTGTTACTCTCCCTGTAACTCGGTGTCCCTGTTACTCTCCATGTAACTCGGTGTCCCTGTTACTCTCCCTGTAACTCGGTGTCCCTGTTACTCTACCTGTAACTCGGTGTCCCTGTTACTCTCCCTGTAACTCGGTGTCCCTGTTACTCTCCCTGTAACTCGGTGTCCCTGTTACTCTCCCTGTAACTCGTTGTCTCTGTTACTCTCCCTGTAACTCGGTGTCCCTGTTACTCTCCCTGTAACTCGTTGTCTCTGTTACTCTCCCTGTAACTCGGTGTCCCTGTTACTCTCTCTGTAACTCGGTGTCTCTGTTACTCTCCCTCTAACTCGGTGCCCCTGGTTCTCTCCCTGTAACTCGGTGTCTCTGTTACTCTCCCTGTAACACGGTGTCCCTGTTACTCTCCCTGTAACACGGTGTCTCTGTTACTCTCTCTGTAACTCGGTGTCCCTGTTAGTCTCCCTGTAACACGGTGTCTCTGTTACTCTCGCTGTAACTCGGTGTCCCTGTTACTCTCCCTGTAACACGGTGTCCCTGTTACTCTCCCAGTAACACGGTGTCTCTGTTACTCTCTCTGTAACTCGGTGTCCCTGTTACTCTCTCTGTAACTCAGTGTCCCTGTTACTCTCCCTGTAACTCCCTGTCCCTGTTAATCTCCCTGTAACTCGGAGTCCCTGTTACTCTCCCTGTAACACGGTGTCCCTGTTACACTCCCTGTAACTCGGTGTCCCTGTTACTCTCCCTGTAACTCGGTGTCCCTGTTACTTTCCCTGTAACACGGTGTCTCTGTTACTCTCGCTGTAACTCGGTGTCCCTGTTACTCTCCCTGAAACACGATGTCCCTGTTACTCTCCCAGTAACACGGTGTCCCTGTTACTCTCCCTGTAACTCGGTGTCCCTGTTACTCTCCCTGTAACTCGGTGTCCCTGTTACTCTCCCTGTAACTCGGTGTCCCTGTTACTCTCCCTGTAACACGGTGTCTCTGTTCCTCTCCCTGTAACTCGGTGCCCCTGTTACTCTCCCTGTAACTCGGTGTCCCTGTTACTCTCCCTGTAACTCGGTGTCCCTGTTAATCTCCATGTAACTCGGTGTCCCTGTTACTCTCCCTGTAACTCGGTGTCTCTGTTACTCTCCCTGTAACTCGGTGTCTCTATTACTCTCCCTGTAACTCGGTGTCCCTGTTACTCTCCCTGTAACTCGGTGTCCCTGTTAATCTCCATGTAACTCGGTGTCCCTTTTACTCTCCCTGTAACTCGGTGTCTCTGTTACTCTCCCTGTAACTCGGTGTCTCTATTACTCTCCCTGTAACTCGGTGTCCCTGTTACTCTCCCTGTAACTCGGTGTCCCTGTTACTCTCCCTGTAACTCAGTGTCCCTGTTACTCCCCCTGTAACTCAGTGTCCCTATTACTCCCCCAGTAACTCGGTGTCCCTGTTACTCTCCCTGTAACTCGGTGTCCCTGTTACTCTCGCTGTAACTCGGTGTCCCTATTACTCTCCCTGTAACTCGGTGTCCCTGTTACTCTCGCTGTAACTCGGTGTCCCTGTTACTCTCCCTGTAACTCGTTGTCTCTGTTTCTCTCCCTGTAACTCGCTGTCCCTGTTACTCTCCCTGTAACTCGCTGTCCCTGTTACTCTCCCTGTAACTCGGTGTCCCTGTTACTCTCCCTGTAACACGGTGTCCCTGTTACTCTCCCTGTAACATGGTGTCTCTGTTACTCTCTCTGTAACTCGGTGTCCCTGTTACTCTCCCTGTAACTCCCTGTCCCTGTTACTCTCCCTGTAACTCGGAGTCCCTGTTACTCTCGCTGTAACTCGGTGTCCCTGTTACTCTCCCTGTAACTCGTTGTCTCTGTTTCTCTCCCTGTAACTCGCTGTCCCTGTTACTCTCCCTGTAACTCGCTGTCCCTGTTACTCTCCCTGTAACACGCTGTCCCTGTTACTCTCCCTGTAACTCGGTGTCTCTGTTACTCTCCCTGTAACTCGGTGTCTCTATTACTCTCCCTGTAACTCGGTGTCCCTGTTACTCTCCCTGTAACTCCCTGTCCCTGTTACTCTCCCTGTAACTCGGAGTCCCTGTTACTCTCCCAGTAACTCGGTGTTCCTGTTACTCTCCCTGTAACACGGTGTCTCTGTTACTCTCCCTGTAACTCAGTGTCCCTGTTACTCTCCCTGTAACTCGGTGTCTCTGTTACTCTCTCTGTAACTCGGTGTCCCTGTTACTCTCTCTGTAACTCGGTGTCCCTGTTACTCTCCCTGTAACTCGGTGTCCCTGTTACTCTCCCTGTAACTCGGTGTCCCTGTTACTCTCCCTGTAACTCCGTGTCTCTGTTACTCTCCCTGTAACTCCGTGTCTCTGTTACTCTCCCTGTAACTCGGTGTCCCTGTTACTCTCCCTGTAACACGGTGTCCCTGTTGCTCTCCCTGTAAGTCGGTGTCCCTGTTACTCTCCCTGTAACTCGGTGTCCCTGTTACTCTCCATGTAACTCGGTGTCCCTGTTACTCTCCCTGTAACTCGGTGTCGCTGTTACTCTCCCTGTAACTCGTTGTCTCTGTTACTCTCCCTGTAACTCGGTGTCCCTGTTACTCTCCCTGTAACTCGTTGTCTCTGTTACTCTCCCTGTAACTCGGTGTCCCTGTTACTCTCTCTGTAACTCGGTGTCACTGTTACTCTCCCTGTAAATCGGTGTCTCTGTTACTCTCCCTCTAACTCGGTGGCCCTGGTTCTCTCCCTGTAAATCGGTGTCTCTGTTACTCTCCCTGTAACTCGGTGTCCCTGTTACTCTCCCTGTAACACGGTGTCTCTGTTACTCTCTCTGTAACTCGGTGTCCCTGTTAGTCTCCCTGTAACACGGTGTCTCTGTTACTCTCGCTGTAACTCGGTGTCCCTGTTACTCTCCCTGTAACACGGTGTCCCTGTTACTCTCCCTGTAACATGGTGTCTCTGTTACTCTCTCTGTAACTCGGTGTCCCTGTTACTCTCCCTGTAACTCCCTGTCCCTGTTACTCTCCCTGTAACTCGGAGTCCCTGTTACTCTCGCTGTAACTCGGTGTCCCTGTTACTCTCCCTGTAACTCGTTGTCTCTGTTTCTCTCCCTGTAACTCGCTTTCCCTGTTACTCTCCCTGTAACTCGCTGTCCCTGTTACTCTCCCTGTAACACGCTGTCCCTGTTACTCTCCCTGTAACTCGGTGTCTCTGTTACTCTCGCTGTAACTCGGTGTCCCTGTTACTCTCCCAGTAACACGGTGTCCCTGTTACTCTCCCTGTAACTCGGTGTCCCTGTTACTCTCCCTGTAACTCGGTGTCCCTGTTACTCTCCCTGTAACTCGGTGTCCCTGTTAATCTCCATGTAACTCGGTGTCCCTTTTACTCTCCCTGTAACTCGGTGTCTCTGTTACTCTCCCTGTAACTCGGTGTCCCTGTTACTCTCCCTGTAACTCGGTGTCTCTGTTACTCTCCCTGTAACTCGGTGTCCCTGTTACTCTCTCTGTAACTCGGTGTCTCTGTTACTCTCCCTGTAACACGGTGTCCCTGTTACTCTCCCTGTAACTCGGTGTCCCTGTTACTCTCCCTGTAACTCGGTGTCCCTGTTAATCTCCATGTAACTCGGTGTCGCTGTTACTCTCCCTGTAACTCGGTGTCTCTGTTACTCTCCCTGTAACTCGGTGTCTCTATTACTCTCCCTGTAACTCGGTGTCCCTGTTACTCTCCCTGTAACTCCCTGTCCCTCTTACTCTCCCTGTAACTCGGAGTCCCTGTTACTCTCCCAGTAACTCGGTGTTCCTGTTACTCTCCCTGTAACACGGTGTCTCTGTTACTCTCCCTGTAACTCAGTGTCCCTGTTACTCTCCCTGTAACTCAGTGTCTCTGTTACTCTCTCTGTAACTCGGTGTCCCTGTTACTCTCTCTGTAACTCGGTGTCCCTGTTACTCTCCCTGTAACTCGGTGTCCCTGTTACTCTCCCTGTAACTCGGTGTCCCTGTTACTCTCCCTGTAACTCCGTGTCTCTGTTACTCTCCCTGTAACTCGGTGTCTCTGTTACTCTCGCTGTAACACGGTGCCCCTGTTACTCTCGCTGTAACTCGGTGTCCCTGTTACTCTCCCTGTAACACGGTGTCCCTCTTAATCACCCTGTAACACGGTGTCCCTGTTGCTCTCCCTGTAACTCGGTGTCCCTGTTACTCTCCCTGTAACTCGGTGTCCCTGTTACTCTCCCTGTAACTCGGTGTCCCTGTTACTCTCCATGTAACTCGGTGTCCCTGTTACTCTCCCTGTAACTCGGTGTCCCTGTTACTCTACCTGTAACTCGGTGTCCCTGTTACTCTCCCTGTAACTCGGTGTCCCTGTTACTCTCCCTGTAACTCGGTGTCCCTGTTACTCTCCCTGTAACTCGTTGTCTCTGTTACTCTCCCTGTAACTCGGTGTCCCTGTTACTCTCCCTGTAACTCGTTGTCTCTGTTACTCTCCCTGTAACTCGGTGTCCCTGTTACTCTCTCTGTAACTCGGTGTCTCTGTTACTCTCCCTCTAACTCGGTGCCCCTGGTTCTCTCCCTGTAACTCGGTGTCTCTGTTACTCTCCCTGTAACACGGTGTCCCTGTTACTCTCCCTGTAACACGGTGTCTCTGTTACTCTCTCTGTAACTCGGTGTCCCTGTTAGTCTCCCTGTAACACGGTGTCTCTGTTACTCTCGCTGTAACTCGGTGTCCCTGTTACTCTCCCTGTAACACGGTGTCCCTGTTACTCTCCCAGTAACACGGTGTCTCTGTTACTCTCTCTGTAACTCGGTGTCCCTGTTACTCTCTCTGTAACTCAGTGTCCCTGTTACTCTCCCTGTAACTCCCTGTCCCTGTTAATCTCCCTGTAACTCGGAGTCCCTGTTACTCTCCCTGTAACACGGTGTCCCTGTTACACTCCCTGTAACTCGGTGTCCCTGTTACTCTCCCTGTAACTCGGTGTCCCTGTTACTTTCCCTGTAACACGGTGTCTCTGTTACTCTCGCTGTAACTCGGTGTCCCTGTTACTCTCCCTGAAACACGATGTCCCTGTTACTCTCCCAGTAACACGGTGTCCCTGTTACTCTCCCTGTAACTCGGTGTCCCTGTTACTCTCCCTGTAACTCGGTGTCCCTGTTACTCTCCCTGTAACTCGGTGTCCCTGTTACTCTCCCTGTAACACGGTGTCTCTGTTCCTCTCCCTGTAACTCGGTGCCCCTGTTACTCTCCCTGTAACTCGGTGTCCCTGTTACTCTCCCTGTAACTCGGTGTCCCTGTTAATCTCCATGTAACTCGGTGTCCCTGTTACTCTCCCTGTAACTCGGTGTCTCTGTTACTCTCCCTGTAACTCGGTGTCTCTATTACTCTCCCTGTAACTCGGTGTCCCTGTTACTCTCCCTGTAACTCGGTGTCCCTGTTAATCTCCATGTAACTCGGTGTCCCTTTTACTCTCCCTGTAACTCGGTGTCTCTGTTACTCTCCCTGTAACTCGGTGTCTCTATTACTCTCCCTGTAACTCGGTGTCCCTGTTACTCTCCCTGTAACTCGGTGTCCCTGTTACTCTCCCTGTAACTCAGTGTCCCTGTTACTCCCCCTGTAACTCAGTGTCCCTATTACTCCCCCAGTAACTCGGTGTCCCTGTTACTCTCCCTGTAACTCGGTGTCCCTGTTACTCTCGCTGTAACTCGGTGTCCCTATTACTCTCCCTGTAACTCGGTGTCCCTGTTACTCTCGCTGTAACTCGGTGTCCCTGTTACTCTCCCTGTAACTCGTTGTCTCTGTTTCTCTCCCTGTAACTCGCTGTCCCTGTTACTCTCCCTGTAACTCGCTGTCCCTGTTACTCTCCCTGTAACTCGGTGTCCCTGTTACTCTCCCTGTAACACGGTGTCCCTGTTACTCTCCCTGTAACATGGTGTCTCTGTTACTCTCTCTGTAACTCGGTGTCCCTGTTACTCTCCCTGTAACTCCCTGTCCCTGTTACTCTCCCTGTAACTCGGAGTCCCTGTTACTCTCGCTGTAACTCGGTGTCCCTGTTACTCTCCCTGTAACTCGTTGTCTCTGTTTCTCTCCCTGTAACTCGCTGTCCCTGTTACTCTCCCTGTAACTCGCTGTCCCTGTTACTCTCCCTGTAACACGCTGTCCCTGTTACTCTCCCTGTAACTCGGTGTCTCTGTTACTCTCCCTGTAACTCGGTGTCTCTATTACTCTCCCTGTAACTCGGTGTCCCTGTTACTCTCCCTGTAACTCCCTGTCCCTGTTACTCTCCCTGTAACTCGGAGTCCCTGTTACTCTCCCAGTAACTCGGTGTTCCTGTTACTCTCCCTGTAACACGGTGTCTCTGTTACTCTCCCTGTAACTCAGTGTCCCTGTTACTCTCCCTGTAACTCGGTGTCTCTGTTACTCTCTCTGTAACTCGGTGTCCCTGTTACTCTCTCTGTAACTCGGTGTCCCTGTTACTCTCCCTGTAACTCGGTGTCCCTGTTACTCTCCCTGTAACTCGGTGTCCCTGTTACTCTCCCTGTAACTCCGTGTCTCTGTTACTCTCCCTGTAACTCCGTGTCTCTGTTACTCTCCCTGTAACTCGGTGTCCCTGTTACTCTCCCTGTAACACGGTGTCCCTGTTGCTCTCCCTGTAAGTCGGTGTCCCTGTTACTCTCCCTGTAACTCGGTGTCCCTGTTACTCTCCATGTAACTCGGTGTCCCTGTTACTCTCCCTGTAACTCGGTGTCGCTGTTACTCTCCCTGTAACTCGTTGTCTCTGTTACTCTCCCTGTAACTCGGTGTCCCTGTTACTCTCCCTGTAACTCGTTGTCTCTGTTACTCTCCCTGTAACTCGGTGTCCCTGTTACTCTCTCTGTAACTCGGTGTCACTGTTACTCTCCCTGTAAATCGGTGTCTCTGTTACTCTCCCTCTAACTCGGTGGCCCTGGTTCTCTCCCTGTAAATCGGTGTCTCTGTTACTCTCCCTGTAACTCGGTGTCCCTGTTACTCTCCCTGTAACACGGTGTCTCTGTTACTCTCTCTGTAACTCGGTGTCCCTGTTAGTCTCCCTGTAACACGGTGTCTCTGTTACTCTCGCTGTAACTCGGTGTCCCTGTTACTCTCCCTGTAACACGGTGTCCCTGTTACTCTCCCTGTAACTCGGTGTCCCTGTTACTCTCCCTGTAACTCGGTGTCCCTGTTACTCTCCCTGTAACTCAGTGTCCCTGTTACTCCCCCTGTAACTCAGTGTCCCTATTACTCCCCCAGTAACTCGGTGTCCCTGTTACTCTCCCTGTAACTCGGTGTCCCTGTTACTCTCGCTGTAACTCGGTGTCCCTATTACTCTCCCTGTAACTCGGTGTCCCTGTTACTCTCGCTGTAACTCGGTGTCCCTGTTACTCTCCCTGTAACTCGTTGTCTCTGTTTCTCTCCCTGTAACTCGCTGTCCCTGTTACTCTCCCTGTAACTCGCTGTCCCTGTTACTCTCCCTGTAACTCGGTGTCCCTGTTACTCTCCCTGTAACACGGTGTCCCTGTTACTCTCCCTGTAACATGGTGTCTCTGTTACTCTCTCTGTAACTCGGTGTCCCTGTTACTCTCCCTGTAACTCCCTGTCCCTGTTACTCTCCCTGTAACTCGGAGTCCCTGTTACTCTCGCTGTAACTCGGTGTCCCTGTTACTCTCCCTGTAACTCGTTGTCTCTGTTTCTCTCCCTGTAACTCGCTGTCCCTGTTACTCTCCCTGTAACTCGCTGTCCCTGTTACTCTCCCTGTAACACGCTGTCCCTGTTACTCTCCCTGTAACTCGGTGTCTCTGTTACTCTCCCTGTAACTCGGTGTCTCTATTACTCTCCCTGTAACTCGGTGTCCCTGTTACTCTCCCTGTAACTCCCTGTCCCTGTTACTCTCCCTGTAACTCGGAGTCCCTGTTACTCTCCCAGTAACTCGGTGTTCCTGTTACTCTCCCTGTAACACGGTGTCTCTGTTACTCTCCCTGTAACTCAGTGTCCCTGTTACTCTCCCTGTAACTCGTTGTCTCTGTTACTCTCCCTGTAACTCGGTGTCCCTGTTACTCTCCCTGTAACTCGGTATCCCTGTTACTCTCCCTGTAACTCGGTGTCCCTGTTACTCTCCCTGTAACTCGGTGTCCCTGTTTCTCTCCATGTAACTCGGTATCCCTGTTACTCTCGCTGTAACTCGGTGTCCCTGTTACTCTCTATGTAACTCGGTGTCTCTGTTACTCTCCCTGTAACTCGGTGTCCCTGTTTCTCTCCATGTAACTCGGTATCCCTGTTACTCTCCCTGTAACTCGGTGTCCCTGTTACTCTCTCTGTAACTCTGTGTCTCTGTTACTCTCCCTGTAACTCGGTATCCCTGTTACTCTCCCTGTAACTCGGTGTCTCTGTTACTCTCCCTGTAACTCGTTGTCTCTGTTACTCTCCCTGTAACTCGGTGTCTCTATTACTCTCCCTGTAACTCGGTGTCCCTGTTACTCTCTCTGTAACTCTGTGTCTCTGTTACTCTCCCTGTAACTCGGTATCCCTGTTACTCTCCCAGTAACACGGTGTCCCTGTTACTCTCCCTGTAACACGGTGTCCCTGTTTCTCTCCATGTAACTCGGTGTCCCTGTTACTCTCCCTGTAAGTCGGTGTCCCTGTTACTCTCCCTGTAACTCGGTGTCTCTGTTGCTCTCCCTGTAACTCGGTGTCCCTGTTACTCTCTCTGTAACTCGGTGTCCCTGTTACTCTCCCTGTAACTCGGTGTCCCTGTTACTCTCCCTGTAAGTCGGTGTCCCTGTTACTCTCCCTGTAACTCGGTGTCTCTGTTGCTCTCCCTGTAACTCGGTGTCCCTGTTACTCTCCCTGTAACTCGGTGTCTCTGTTACTCTCTCTGTAACTCGGTGTCCCTGTTACTCTCTCTGTAACTCGGTGTCTCTGTTACTCTCCCTGTAACTCGGTGTCTCTGTTACTCTCCCTGTAACTCGGTGTCCCTGTTACTCTCTCTGTAACTCGGTGTCCCTGTCACTCTCCCTGTAACTCGGTGTCCCTGTTACTCTCTCTGTAACTCGGTGTCCCTGTTACTCTCCCTGTAACTCGGTGTCCCTGTTACTCTCCCTGTAACTCGGTGTCTCTATTACTCTCCCTGTAACTCGGTGTCTCTGTTACTCTCCCTGTAACTCGGTGTCCCTGTTACTCTCTCTGTAACTCGGTGTCCCTGTTACTCTCCCTGCAACTCCCTGTCCCTGTTACTCTCTCTGTAACTCGGTGTCTCTGTTACTCTCCCTGTAACTCGGTGTCCCTGTCACTCTCCCTGTAACTCGGTGTCTCTGTTACTCTCCCTGTAACTCGGTGTCCCTGTCACTCTCCCTGTAACTCGGTGTCTCTGTTACTCTCCCTGTAACTCGGTGTCCCTGTTACTCTCCCTGTAACACGGTGTCCCTGTTACTCTCCCTGTAACTCGGTGTCCCTGTTACTCTCCCTGTAACTCGGTGTCCCTGTTACTCTCCCTGTAACTCGGTGTCCCTGTCACTCTCTCTGTAACTCGGTGTCCCTGTTACTCTCCCTGTAACTCGGTGTCTCTGTTACTCTCCCTGTAACTCGGTGTCTCTGTTACTCTCCCTGTAACTCGTTGTCTCTGTTACTCTCTCTGTAACTCGGTGTCGCTGTTACTCTCCCTGTAACTCGGTGTCCCTGTTACTCTCCCTGTAACTCGGTGTCCCTGTTACTCTCCCTGTAACTCGGTGTCCCTGTTACTCTCCCTGTAACTCGGTGTCCCTGTTACTCTCCCTGTAACTCGGTGTCCCTGTTACTCTCCCTGTAACTCGGTGTCCCTGTTACTCTCCCTGTAGCTCGGTGTCCCTGTTACTCTCCCTGTAACTCGGTGTCCCTGTTACTCTCCCTGTAACTCGGTGTCCCTGTTACTCTCCCTGTAACTCGGTGTCCCTGTTACTCTCCCTGTAAGTCGGTGTCCCTGTTACTCTCCCTGTAACTCGGTGTCTCTGTTGCTCTCCCTGTAACTCGGTGTCCCTGTTTCTCTCTCTGTAACACGCTGTCCCTGTTACTCTCCCTGTAACTCGGTGTCTCTGTTACTCTCTCTGTAACTCGGTGTCCCTGTTACTCTCCCTGTAAGTCGGTGTCCCTGTTACTCTCCCTGTAACTCGGTGTCTCTGTTGCTCTCCCTGTAACTCGGTGTCCCTGTTACTCTCTCTGTAATTCGGTGTCTCTGTTACTCTCCCTGTAACTCGGTGTCTCTGTTACTCTCTCTGTAACTCGGTGTCCCTGTTACTCTCCCTGTAAGTCGGTGTCCCTGTTACTCTCCCTGTAACTCGGTGTCTCTATTGCTCTCCCTGTAACTCGGTGTCCCTGTTACTCTCTCTGTAATTCGGTGTCTCTGTTACTCTCCCTGTAACTCGGTGTCCCTGTTACTCTCTCTGTAATTCGGTGTCTCTGTTACTCTCCCTGTAACTCGGTGTCTCTGTTACTCTCCCTGTAACTCGGTGTCTCTGTTGCTCTCCCTGTAACTTGGTGTCCCTGTTAATCTCCCTGTAACTCGGTGTCCCTGTTACTCTCCCTGTAACTCGGTGTCCCTGTCACTCTCTCTGTAACTCGGTGTCCCTGTTACTCTCCCTGTAACTCGGTGTCTCTGTTACTCTCTCTGTAACTCGGTGTCCCTGTTACTCTCTCTGTAACTCGGTGTCTCTGTTACTCTCTCTGTAACTCGGTGTCCCTGTTACTCTCCCTGTAACTCGGTGTCCCTGTTACTCTCCCTGTAACTCGGTGTCCCTGTTACTCTCCCTGTAACTCGGTGTCCCTGTTACTCTCTCTGTAACTCGGTGTCCCTGTTACTCTCCCTGTAACTCGGTGTCCCTGTTAATCTCTCTGTAACTCGGTGTCCCTGTTACTCTCCCTGTAACTCCCTGTCTCTGTTACTCTCCCTGTAACTCGGAGTCCCTGTTACTCTCCCTGTAACTCGGTGTCCCTGTTACTCTCCCTGTAACTCGGTGTCCCTGTTACTCTCCCTGTAACTCGGTGTCTCTGTTACTCTCCCTGTAACTCGGTGTCTCTGTTACTCTCCCTGTAACTCGGTGTCCCTGTTACTCTCCCTGTAACTCGGTGTCTCTGTTACTCTCCCTGTAACTCGGTGTCTCTATTACTCTCCCTGTAACTCGGTGTCCCTGTTACTCTCCCTGTAACTCGGCGTCCCTGTTACTCTCCCTGTAACTCGGTGTCCCTGTTACTCCCCCTGTCACTCAGTGTCCCTATTGCTCCCCCTGTAACTCGGTGTCCCTGTTACTCTCGCTGTAACTCGGTGTCCCTGTTACTCTCCCTGTAACTCGTTGTCTCTGTTTCTCTCCCTGTAACTCCTTGTCCCTGTTACTCTCCCTGTAACTCGCTGTCCCTGTTACTCTCCCTGTAACTCGGTGTCCCTGTTACTCTCCCTGTAACACGGTGTCCCTGTTACTCTCCCTGTAACATGGTGTCTCTGTTACTCTCTCTGTAACTCGGTGTCCCTGTTACTCTCCCTGTAACTCCCTGTCCCTGTTACTCTCCCTGTAACTCGGAGTCCCTGTTAATCTCCCATTAAGTCGGTGTTCCTGTTACTCTGCCTGTAACAAGGTGTCTCTGTTACTCTCCCTGTAACTCAGTGTCCCTGTTACTCTCCCTGTAACTCGGTGTCTCTGTTACTCTCTCTGTAACTCGGTGTCCCTGTTACTCTCTCTGTAACTCGGTGTCCCTGTTACTCTCCCTGTAACTCGGTGTCCCTGTTAATCTCTCTGTAACTCGGTGTCCCTGTTACTGTCCCTGTAACTCCCTGTCTCTGTTACTCTCCCTGTAACTCGGAGTCCCTGTTACTCTCCCTGTAACTCGGTGTCCCTGTTACTCTCCCTGTAACTCGGTGTCCCTGTTACTCTCCCTGTAACACGGTGTCCCTGTTACTCTCCCTGTAACACGGTGTCTCTGTTACTCTCTCTGTAACTCGGTGTCCCTGTTAGTCTCCCAGTAACAAGGTGTCTCTGTTACTCTCGCTGTAACTCGGTGTCCCTGTTACTCTCCCAGTAACACGGTGTCCCTGTTACTCTCCCTGTAACTCGGTGTCCCTGTTACTCTCCCTGTAACTCGGTGTCCCTGTTACTCTCCCTGTAACTCGGTGTCCCTGTTACTCTCCCTGTAACTCGGTGTCTCTGTTCCTCACCCTGTAACTCGGTGTCTCTGTTACTCTCCCTGTAACTCGGTGTCCCGTTTACTCTCCCTGTAACTCGGTGTCCCGTTTACTCTCTCTGTAACTCGGTGTCCCTGTTACTCTCCCTGTAACTCGGTGTCCCTGTCACTCTCTCTGTAACTCGGTGTCTCTGTTACTCTCTCTGTAACTCGGTGTCCCTGTTACTCTCCCTGTAACTCGGTGTCCCTGTTACTCTCCCTGTAACTCGGTGTCCCTGTCACTCTCTCTGTAACTCGGTGTCCCTGTTACTCTCCCTGTAACTCGGTGTCCCTGTTACTCTCCCTGTAGCTCGGTGTCCCTGTTACTCTCCCTGTAACTCGGTGTCCCTGTTACTCTGCCTGTAACTCCCTGTCCTTGTTACACTCCCTGTAACTCGGTGTCCCTGTTACTCTCGCTGTAACTCGGTGTCCCTGTTACACTCCCTGTAACTTGGTGTCCCTGTTACTCTCGCTGTAACACGGTGTCCCTGTTACTCTCCCTGTAACACGGTGTCCCTGTTACTCTCCCTGTAACTCGGTGTCCCTGTTACTCTCCCTGTAACTCGGTGTCCCTGTTACACTCCCTGTAACTTGGTGTCCCTGTTACTCTCGCTGTAACACGGTGTCCCTGTTACTCTCCCAGTAACTCGGTGTTCCTGTTACTCTCCCTGTAACTCGGTGTCTCTGTTACTCCCCCTGTAACTCGGTGTCCCTGTTACTCTCCCTGTAACTCGGTGTCCCTGTTACTCTCCCTGTAACTCGGTGTCCCTGTTACTCTCCCTGTAACTCGTTGTCTCTGTTACTCTCCCTGTAACGCCCTGTCCCTGTTACTCTCCCAGTAGTTCGGTGTCCCTGTTACTCTCCCTTTAACTCGGTGTCCCTGTTACTCTCCCTGTAACTCGGTGTCCCTGTTACTCTCCCTGTAACTCGTTGTCTCTTTTACTCTCCCTGTAACGCCCTGTCCCTGTTACTCTCCCAGTAGTTCGGTGTCCCTGTTAGTCTCTCTGTAACACGGTGTCCCTGTTACTCTCCCTGTAACACGGTGTCGCTGTTACTCTCTGTAACTCGGTGTCCCTGTTACTCTCCCTGTAACACGGTGTCTCTGTTACTCTCTCTGTAACTCGGTGTCTCTGTTACTCTCCCTGTAACTCGGTGTCTCTGTTACTCTCCCTGTAACTCAGTGTCCCTGTTACTCTCCCTGTAACTCAGTGTCCCTGTTACTCTCCCTGTAACTCGGTGTCCCTGTTACTCTCTCTGTAACTCAGTGTCCCTGTTACTCTCCCTGTAACTCCCTGTCCCTGTTAATCTCCCTGTAACTCGGAGTCCCTGTTACTCTCCCTGTAACACGGTGTCCCTGTTACACTCCCTGTAACTCGGTGTCCCTGTTACTCTCCCTGTAACTCGGTGTCCCTGTTACTTTCCCTGTAACACGGTGTCTCTGTTACTCTCGCTGTAACTCGGTGTCCCTGTTACTCTCCCTGAAACACGGTGTCCCTGTTACTCTCCCAGTAACACGGTGTCCCTGTTACTCTCCCTGTAACTCGGTGTCCCTGTTACTCTCCCTGTAACTCGGTGTCTCTGTTACTCTCCCTGTAACTCGGTGTCCCTGTTACTCTCCCTGTAACGCCCTGTCCCTGTTACTCTCCCAGTAGTTCGGTGTCCCTGTTAGTCTCTCTGTAACACGGTGTCCCTGTTACTCTCCCTGTAACACGGTGTCGCTGTTACTCTCTGTAACTCGGTGTCCCTGTTACTCTCCCTGTAACACGGTGTCTCTGTTACTCTCTCTGTAACTCGGTGTCTCTGTTACTCTCCCTGTAACTCGGTGTCTCTGTTACTCTCCCTGTAACTCAGTGTCCCTGTTACTCTCCCTGTAACTCAGTGTCCCTGTTACTCTCCCTGTAACTCGGTGTCCCTGTTACTCTCTCTGTAACTCAGTGTCCCTGTTACTCTCCCTGTAACTCCCTGTCCCTGTTAATCTCCCTGTAACTCGGAGTCCCTGTTACTCTCCCTGTAACACGGTGTCCCTGTTACACTCCCTGTAACTCGGTGTCCCTGTTACTCTCCCTGTAACTCGGTGTCCCTGTTACTTTCCCTGTAACACGGTGTCTCTGTTACTCTCGCTGTAACTCGGTGTCCCTGTTACTCTCCCTGAAACACGGTGTCCCTGTTACTCTCCCAGTAACACGGTGTCCCTGTTACTCTCCCTGTAACTCGGTGTCCCTGTTAATCTCCATGTATCTCGGTGTCCCTGTTACTCTCCCTGTAACTCGGTGTCTCTGTTACTCTCCCTGTAACTCGGTGTCTCTATTACTCTCCCTGTAACTCGGTGTCCCTGTTACTCTCCCTGTAACTCGGTGTCCCTGTTACTCTCCCTGTAACTCAGTGTCCCTGTTACTCCCCCTGTAACTCAGTGTCCCTATTACTCCCCCTGTAACTCGCTGTCCCTGTTACTCTCCCTGTAACTCGGTGTCCCTGTTAATCTCCATGTAACTCGGTGTCCCTGTTACTCTCCCTGTAACTCGGTGTCCCTTTTACTCTCCCTGTAACTCGGTGTCTCTGTTACTCTCCCTGTAACTCGGTGTCTCTATTACTCTCCCTGTAACTCGGTGTCCCTGTTACTCTCCCTGTAACTCGGTGTCCCTGTTACTCTCCCTGTAACTCAGTGTCCCTGTTACTCCCCCTGTAACTCAGTGTCCCTATTACTCCCCCTGTAACTCGGTGTCCCTGTTACTCTCCCTGTAACTCGGTGTCCCTATTACTCTCCCTTTAACTCGGTGTCTCTGTTACTCTCCCTGTAACTCGGTGTCCCTGTTACTCTCCCTGGAACACGGTGTCCCTGTTAATCTCCCTGTAACTGGGTGTCCCTGTTACTCTCCCAGTAACACGGTGTCCCTGTTACTCTCCCTGTAACTCGGTGTCCCTGTTACTCTCCCTGTAACTCGGTGTCGCTGTTACTCTCCCTGTAACTCGGTGTCTCTGTTACTCTGCCTGTAACTCGGTGTCTCTGTTACTCTCCCTGTAACTCGGTGTCTCTGTTACTCTGCCTGTAACTCGGTGTCTCTGTTACTCTCCCTGTAACTCGGTGTCCCTGTTACTCTCCCTGTAACTCGGTGTCCCTGTTACTCTCCCTGTAACTCGGTGTCCTTGTTAATCTCCATGTAACTCGGTGTCCCTGTTACTCTCCCTGTAACTCGGTGTCCCTTTTACTCTCCCTGTAACACGGTGTCCCTGTTACTCTCTCTGTAACTCGGTGTCTCTGTTACTCTCCCTGTAACTCGGTGTCTCTATTACTCTCCCTGTAACTCGGTGTCCCTGTTACTCTCCCTGTAACTCGGTGTCCCTGTTACTCTCCCTGTAACTCGGTGTCCCTGTTACTCTCCCTGTAACTCGGTGTCCCTTTTACTCTCCCTGTAACACGGTGTCCCTGTTACTCTCTCTGTAACTCGGTGTCTCTGTTACTCTCCCTGTAACTCGGTGTCTCTATTACTCTCCCTGTAACTCGGTGTCCCTGTTACTCTCCCTGTAACTCGGTGTCCCTGTTACTCTCCCTGTAACTCGGTGTCCCTGTTAATCTCCCTGTAATTCGGTGTCCCTGTTACTCCCCCTGTCACTCAGTGTCCCTGTTACTCTCTCTGTAACTCGGTGTCCCTGTTACTCTCCCTGTAACTCGGTGTCCCTGTTACTCTCTCTGTAACTCGGTGTCCCTGTTACTCCCCCTGTCACTCAGTGTCCCTGTTACTCTCGCTGTAACTCGGTGTCCCTATTACTCTCCCTGTAACTCGGTGTCCCTGTTACTCTCGCTGTAACTCGGTGTCCCTATTACTCTCCCTGTAACTCGGTGTCCCTGTTACTCTCGCTGTAACTCGGGGTCCCTGTTACTCTCCCTGTAACTCAGTGTCCCTGTTACTCTCCCTGTAACTCGGTGTCTCTGTTACTCTCCCTGTAACTCGGTGTCCCTGTTACTCTCCCTGTAACACGGTGTCCCTGTTACTCACCCTGTAACTCAGTGTCCCTGTTACTCTCCCTGTAACTCGGTGTCTCTGTTACTCTCCCTGTAACTCGGTGTCCCTGTTACTCTCCCTGTAACTCGGTGTCCCTGTTACTCTCTATGTAACTCGGTGTCTCTGTTACTCTCCCTGTAACTCGGTGTCCCTGTTTCTCTCCATGTAACTCGGTATCCCTGTTACTCTCCCTGTAACTCGGTGTCCCTGTTACTCTCTCTGTAACTCTGTGTCTCTGTTACTCTCCCTGTAACTCGGTATCCCTGTTACTCTCCCTGTAACTCGGTGTCCCTGTTACTCTCCCTGTAACTCGGTGTCTCTATTACTCTCCCTGTAACTCGGTGTCCCTGTTACTCTCTCTGTAACTCTGTGTCTCTGTTACTCTCCCTGTAACTCGGTATCCCTGTTACTCTCCCAGTAACACGGTGTCCCTGTTACTCTCCCTGTAACACGGTGTCCCTGTTTCTCTCCATGTAACTCGGGGTCCCTGTTACTCTCCCTGTAACTCGGTGTCCCTGTTACTCTCCCTGTAAGTCGGTGTCCCTGTTACTCTCCCTGTAACTCGGTGTCTCTGTTGCTCTCCCTGTAACTCGGTGTCCCTGTTACTCTCTCTGTAACTCGGTGTCTCTGTTACTCTCCCTGTAACTCGGTGTCCCTGTCACTCTCCCTGTAACTCGGTGTCTCTGTTACTCTCCCTGTAACTCGGTGTCTCTGTTACTCTCCCTGTAACTCGGTGTCCCTGTCACTCTCTCTGTAACTCGGTGTCCCTGTTACTCTCCCTGTAACTCGGTGTCTCTGTTACTCTCCCTGTAACTCGTTGTCTCTGTTACTCTCCCTGTAACTCGGTGTCTCTGTTACTCTCCCTGTAACTCGGTGTCCCTGTTACTCCCCCTGTAACTCGGTGTCGCTGTTACTCTCCCTGTAAATCGGTATCCCTGTTACTCGCCCTGTAACTCGGTTTCCCTGTTACTCTCCCTGTAACTCGGTGTCTCTGTTACTCTCCCTGTAACTCGGTGTCCCTGTTACTCTCCCTGTAACTCGGTGTCTCTGTTACTCTCCCTGTAACTCGGTGTCCCTGTTACTCTCCCTGTAACTCGGTGTCTCTGTTACTCTCCCTGTAACTCGTTGTCTCTGTTACTCTCCCTGTAACTCGGTGTCCCTGTCACTCTCTCTGTAACTCGGTGTCCCTGTTACTCCCCCTGTAACTCGGTGTCCCTGTTACTCTCCCTGTAACTCGGTGTCCCTGTTACTCCCCCTGTAACTCGGTGTCCCTGTTACTCTCCCTGTAACTCGGTGTCTCTGTTACTCTCTCTGTAATTCGGTGTCCCTGTTACTCCCCCTGTAACACGGTGTCCCTGTTACTCTCCCTGTAACTCGGTGTCTCTGTTACTCTCCCTGTAACTCGGTGTCCCTGTTACTCTCCCTGTAACTCGGTGTCCCTGTTACTCTCCCTGTAACTCGGTGTCTCTGTTACTCTCCCTGTAACTCGTTGTCCCTGTTACTCTCCCTGTAACTCGATGTCCCTGTTACTCTCCCTGTAACTCGGTGTTCCTGTTACTCTCCCTGTAACTCGGTATCCCTGTTACTCGCCCTGTAACTCGGTTTCCCTGTTACTCTCCCTGTAACTCGGTGTCTCTGTTACTCTCCCTGTAACTCGGTGTCCCTGTTACTCTCCCTGTAACTCGGTGTCTCTGTTACTCTCCCTGTAACTCGGTGTCCCTGTTACTCTCCCTGTAACTCGGTGTCTCTGTTACTCTCCCTGTAACTCGGTGTCTCTGTTACTCTCTCTGTAATTCGGTGTCTCTGTTACTCTCCCTGTAACACGGTGTCCCTGTTACTCCCCCTGTAACTCGGTGTCGCTGTTACTCTCCCTGTAACTCGGTGTCCCTGTTACTCTCCCTGTAACTCGGTGTCCCTGTTACTCTCCCTGTAACTCGGTGTCCCTGTTACTCTCTCTGTAACTCGGTGTCTCTGTTACTCTCCCTGTAACTCGGAGTCCCTGTTACTCTCCCTGTAACTCGGTGTCCCTGTTACTCTCCCTGTAACTCGGTGTCCCTGTTACTCTCCCTGTAACTCGGTGTCTCTGTTACTCTCCCTGTAACTCGGTGTCTCTGTTACTCTCCCTGTAACTCGGTGTCCCTGTTACTCTCCCTGTAACTCGGTGTCTCTGTTACTCTCCCTGTAACTCGGTGTCTCTATTACTCTCCCTGTAACTCGGTGTCCCTGTTACTCTCCCTGTAACTCGGTGTCCCTGTTACTCTCCCTGTAACTCGGTGTCCCTGTTACTCCCCCTGTCACTCAGTGTCCCTATTGCTCCCCCTGTAACTCGGTGTCCCTGTTACTCTCGCTGTAACTCGGTGTCCCTGTTACTCTCCCTGTAACTCGTTGTCTCTGTTTCTCTCCCTGTAACTCCTTGTCCCTGTTACTCTCCCTGTAACTCGCTGTCCCTGTTACTCTCCCTGTAACTCGGTGTCCCTGTTACTCTCCCTGTAACACGGTGTCCCTGTTACTCTCCCTGTAACATGGTGTCTCTGTTACTCTCTCTGTAACTCGGTGTCCCTGTTACTCTCCCTGTAACTCCCTGTCCCTGTTACTCTCCCTGTAACTCGGAGTCCCTGTTACTCTCCCATTAAGTCGGTGTTCCTGTTACTCTGCCTGTAACAAGGTGTCTCTGTTACTCTCCCTGTAACTCGGTGTCCCTGTTACTCTCTCTGTAACTCGGTGTCCCTGTTACTCTCCCTGTAACTCGGTGTCCCTGTTAATCTCTCTGTAACTCGGTGTCCCTGTTACTGTCCCTGTAACTCCCTGTCTCTGTTACTCTCCCTGTAACTCGGAGTCCCTGTTACTCTCCCTGTAACTCGGTGTCCCTGTTACTCTCCCTGTAACTCGGTGTCCCTGTTACTCACCCTGTAACACGGTGTCCCTGTTACTCTCCCTGTAACACGGTGTCTCTGTTACTCTCTCTGTAACTCGGTGTCCCTGTTAGTCTCCCAGTAACAAGGTGTCTCTGTTACTCTCGCTGTAACTCGGTGTCCCTGTTACTCTCCCAGTAACACGGTGTCCCTGTTACTCTCCCTGTAACTCGGTGTCCCTGTTACTCTCCCTGTAACTCGGTGTCCCTGTTACTCTCCCTGTAACTCGGTGTCCCTGTTACTCTCCCTGTAACTCGGTGTCTCTGTTACTCTCCCTGTAACTCGGTGTCTCTGTTACTCTCCCTGTAACTCGCTGTCCCGTTTACTCTCCCTGTAACTCGGTGACTCTGTTACTCTCCCTGTAACTCGGTGTCCCTGTCACTCTCTCTGTAACTCGGTGTCTCTGTTACTCTCTCTGTAACTCGGTGTCCCTGTTACTCTCCCTGTAACTCGGTGTCCCTGTTACTCTCCCTGTAACTCGGTGTCCCTGTTACTCTCCCTGTAACTCGGTGTCCCTGTTACTCTCGCTGTAACACGGTGTCCCTGTTACTCTCCCTGTAACTCGGTGTCCCTGTCACTCTCTCTGTAACTCGGTGTCTCTGTTACTCTCCCTGTAACTCGGTGTCCCTGTTACTCTCCCTGTAACTCGGTGTCCCTGTTACTCTCCCTGTAGCTCGGTGTCCCTGTTACTCTCCCTGTAACTCGGTGTCCCTGTTACTCTGCCTGTAACTCCCTGTCCTTGTTACACTCCCTGTAACTCGGTGTCCCTGTTACTCTCGCTGTAACTCGGTGTCCCTGTTACACTCCCTGTAACTTGGTGTCCCTGTTACTCTCGCTGTAACACGGTGTCCCTGTTACTCTCCCTGTAACACGGTGTCCCTGTTACTCTCCCTGTAACTCGGTGTCCCTGTTACTCTCCCTGTAACTCGGTGTCCCTGTTACACTCCCTGTAACTTGGTGTCCCTGTTACTCTCGCTGTAACACGGTGTCCCTGTTACTCTCCCAGTAACTCGGTGTTCCTGTTACTCTCCCTGTAACTCGGTGTCTCTGTTACTCCCCCTGTAACTCGGTGTCCCTGTTACTCTCCCTGTAACTCGGTGTCCCTGTTACTCTCCCTGTAACTCGGTGTCCCTGTTACTCTCCCTGTAACTCGTTGTCTCTGTTACTCTCCCTGTAACGCCCTGTCCCTGTTACTCTCCCAGTAGTTCGGTGTCCCTGTTACTCTCCCTTTAACTCGGTGTCCCTGTTACTCTCCCTGTAACTCGGTGTCCCTGTTACTCTCCCTGTAACTCGTTGTCTCTGTTACTCTCCCTGTAACGCCCTGTCCCTGTTACTCTCCCAGTAGTTCGGTGTCCCTGTTAGTCTCTCTGTAACACGGTGTCCCTGTTACTCTCCCTGTAACACGGTGTCTCTGTTACTCTCTCTGTAACTCGGTGTCTCTGTTACTCTCCCTGTAACTCGGTGTCTCTGTTACTCTCTCTGTAACTCGGTGTCCCTGTTACTCTCTCTGTAACTCAGTGTCCCTGTTACTCTCCCTGTAACTCCCTGTCCCTGTTAATCTCCCTGTAACTCGGAGTCCCTGTTACTCTCCCTGTAACACGGTGTCCCTGTTACACTCCCTGTAACTCGGTGTCCCTGTTACTCTCCCTGTAACTCGGTGTCCCTGTTACTTTCCCTGTAACACGGTGTCTCTGTTACTCTCGCTGTAACTCGGTGTCCCTGTTACTCTCCCTGAAACACGGTGTCCCTGTTACTCTCCCAGTAACACGGTGTCCCTGTTACTCTCCCTGTAACTCGGTGTCCCTGTTACTCTCCCTGTAACTCGGTGTCCCTGTTACTCTCCCTGTAACTCGGTGTCCCTGTTAATCTCCATGTATCTCGGTGTCCCTGTTACTCTCCCTGTAACTCGGTGTCTCTGTTACTCTCCCTGTAACTCGGTGTCTCTATTACTCTCCCTGTAACTCGGTGTCCCTGTTACTCTCCCTGTAACTCGGTGTCCCTGTTACTCTCCCTGTAACTCAGTGTCCCTGTTACTCCCCCTGTAACTCAGTGTCCCTATTACTCCCCCTGTAACTCGGTGTCCCTGTTACTCTCCCTGTAACTCGGTGTCCCTGTTAATCTCCATGTAACTCGGTGTCCCTGTTACTCTCCCTGTAACTCGGTGTCCCTTTTACTCTCCCTGTAACTCGGTGTCTCTGTTACTCTCCCTGTAACTCGGTGTCTCTATTACTCTCCCTGTAACTCGGTGTCCCTGTTACTCTCCCTGTAACTCGGTGTCCCTGTTACTCTCCCTGTAACTCAGTGTCCCTGTTACTCCCCCTGTAACTCAGTGTCCCTATTACTCCCCCTGTAACTCGGTGTCCCTGTTACTCTCCCTGTAACTCGGTGTCCCTATTACTCTCCCTTTAACTCGGTGTCTCTGTTACTCTCCCTGTAACTCGGTGTCCCTGTTACTCTCCCTGGAACACGGTGTCCCTGTTAATCTCCCTGTAACTGGGTGTCCCTGTTACTCTCCCTGTAACTCGGTGTCGCTGTTACTCTCTCTGTAACTCGGTGTCCCTGTTACTCTCCCTGTAACTCGGTGTCTCTGTTACTCTGCCTGTAACTCGGTGTCTCTGTTACTCTCCCTGTAACTCGGTGTCTCTGTTACACTCCCTGTAACTCGGTGTCTCTGTTACTCTGCCTGTAACTCGGTGTCTCTGTTACTCTCCCTGTAACTCGGTGTCTCTGTTACTCTGCCTGTAACTCGGTGTCTCTGTTACTCTCCCTGTAACTCGGTGTCCCTGTTACTCTCCCTGTAACTCGGTGTCCCTGTTACTCTCCCTGTAACTCGGTGTCCCTGTTACTCTCCCTGTAACTCGGTGTCCCTGTTACTCTCCCTGTAACTCGGTGTCTCTGTTACTCTCTCTGTAACTCGGTGTCCCTGTTACTCTCCCTGTAACTCGGTGTCCCTGTTAATCTCTCTGTAACTCGGTGTCCCTGTTACTGTCCCTGTAACTCCCTGTCTCTGTTACTCTCCCTGTAACTCGGAGTCCCTGTTACTCTCCCTGTAACTCGGTGTCCCTGTTACTCTCCCTGTAACTCGGTGTCCCTGTTACTCACCCTGTAACACGGTGTCCCTGTTACTCTCCCTGTAACACGGTGTCTCTGTTACTCTCTCTGTAACTCGGTGTCCCTGTTAGTCTCCCAGTAACAAGGTGTCTCTGTTACTCTCGCTGTAACTCGGTGTCCCTGTTACTCTCCCAGTAACACGGTGTCCCTGTTACTCTCCCTGTAACTCGGTGTCCCTGTTACTCTCCCTGTAACTCGGTGTCCCTGTTACTCTCCCTGTAACTCGGTGTCCCTGTTACTCTCCCTGTAACTCGGTGTCTCTGTTACTCTCCCTGTAACTCGGTGTCTCTGTTACTCTCCCTGTAACTCGCTGTCCCGTTTACTCTCCCTGTAACTCGGTGACTCTGTTACTCTCCCTGTAACTCGGTGTCCCTGTCACTCTCTCTGTAACTCGGTGTCTCTGTTACTCTCTCTGTAACTCGGTGTCCCTGTTACTCTCCCTGTAACTCGGTGTCCCTGTTACTCTCCCTGTAACTCGGTGTCCCTGTTACTCTCCCTGTAACTCGGTGTCCCTGTTACTCTCGCTGTAACACGGTGTCCCTGTTACTCTCCCTGTAACTCGGTGTCCCTGTCACTCTCTCTGTAACTCGGTGTCTCTGTTACTCTCCCTGTAACTCGGTGTCCCTGTTACTCTCCCTGTAACTCGGTGTCCCTGTTACTCTCCCTGTAGCTCGGTGTCCCTGTTACTCTCCCTGTAACTCGGTGTCCCTGTTACTCTGCCTGTAACTCCCTGTCCTTGTTACACTCCCTGTAACTCGGTGTCCCTGTTACTCTCGCTGTAACTCGGTGTCCCTGTTACACTCCCTGTAACTTGGTGTCCCTGTTACTCTCGCTGTAACACGGTGTCCCTGTTACTCTCCCTGTAACACGGTGTCCCTGTTACTCTCCCTGTAACTCGGTGTCCCTGTTACTCTCCCTGTAACTCGGTGTCCCTGTTACACTCCCTGTAACTTGGTGTCCCTGTTACTCTCGCTGTAACACGGTGTCCCTGTTACTCTCCCAGTAACTCGGTGTTCCTGTTACTCTCCCTGTAACTCGGTGTCTCTGTTACTCCCCCTGTAACTCGGTGTCCCTGTTACTCTCCCTGTAACTCGGTGTCCCTGTTACTCTCCCTGTAACTCGGTGTCCCTGTTACTCTCCCTGTAACTCGTTGTCTCTGTTACTCTCCCTGTAACGCCCTGTCCCTGTTACTCTCCCAGTAGTTCGGTGTCCCTGTTACTCTCCCTTTAACTCGGTGTCCCTGTTACTCTCCCTGTAACTCGGTGTCCCTGTTACTCTCCCTGTAACTCGTTGTCTCTGTTACTCTCCCTGTAACGCCCTGTCCCTGTTACTCTCCCAGTAGTTCGGTGTCCCTGTTAGTCTCTCTGTAACACGGTGTCCCTGTTACTCTCCCTGTAACACGGTGTCTCTGTTACTCTCTCTGTAACTCGGTGTCTCTGTTACTCTCCCTGTAACTCGGTGTCTCTGTTACTCTCTCTGTAACTCGGTGTCCCTGTTACTCTCTCTGTAACTCAGTGTCCCTGTTACTCTCCCTGTAACTCCCTGTCCCTGTTAATCTCCCTGTAACTCGGAGTCCCTGTTACTCTCCCTGTAACACGGTGTCCCTGTTACACTCCCTGTAACTCGGTGTCCCTGTTACTCTCCCTGTAACTCGGTGTCCCTGTTACTTTCCCTGTAACACGGTGTCTCTGTTACTCTCGCTGTAACTCGGTGTCCCTGTTACTCTCCCTGAAACACGGTGTCCCTGTTACTCTCCCAGTAACACGGTGTCCCTGTTACTCTCCCTGTAACTCGGTGTCCCTGTTACTCTCCCTGTAACTCGGTGTCCCTGTTACTCTCCCTGTAACTCGGTGTCCCTGTTAATCTCCATGTATCTCGGTGTCCCTGTTACTCTCCCTGTAACTCGGTGTCTCTGTTACTCTCCCTGTAACTCGGTGTCTCTATTACTCTCCCTGTAACTCGGTGTCCCTGTTACTCTCCCTGTAACTCGGTGTCCCTGTTACTCTCCCTGTAACTCAGTGTCCCTGTTACTCCCCCTGTAACTCAGTGTCCCTATTACTCCCCCTGTAACTCGGTGTCCCTGTTACTCTCCCTGTAACTCGGTGTCCCTGTTAATCTCCATGTAACTCGGTGTCCCTGTTACTCTCCCTGTAACTCGGTGTCCCTTTTACTCTCCCTGTAACTCGGTGTCTCTGTTACTCTCCCTGTAACTCGGTGTCTCTATTACTCTCCCTGTAACTCGGTGTCCCTGTTACTCTCCCTGTAACTCGGTGTCCCTGTTACTCTCCCTGTAACTCAGTGTCCCTGTTACTCCCCCTGTAACTCAGTGTCCCTATTACTCCCCCTGTAACTCGGTGTCCCTGTTACTCTCCCTGTAACTCGGTGTCCCTATTACTCTCCCTTTAACTCGGTGTCTCTGTTACTCTCCCTGTAACTCGGTGTCCCTGTTACTCTCCCTGGAACACGGTGTCCCTGTTAATCTCCCTGTAACTGGGTGTCCCTGTTACTCTCCCTGTAACTCGGTGTCCCTGTTACTCTCCCTGTAACTCCGTGTCTCTGTTACTCTCCCTGTAACTCGGTGTCGCTGTTACTCTCTCTGTAACTCGGTGTCCCTGTTACTCTCCCTGTAACTCGGTGTCTCTGTTACTCTGCCTGTAACTCGGTGTCTCTGTTACTCTCCCTGTAACTCGGTGTCTCTGTTACACTCCCTGTAACTCGGTGTCTCTGTTACTCTGCCTGTAACTCGGTGTCTCTGTTACTCTCCCTGTAACTCGGTGTCTCTGTTACTCTGCCTGTAACTCGGTGTCTCTGTTACTCTCCCTGTAACTCGGTGTCCCTGTTACTCTCCCTGTAACTCGGTGTCCCTGTTACTCTCCCTGTAACTCGGTGTCCCTGTTACTCTCCCTGTAACTCGGTGTCCCTGTTACTCTCCCTGTAACTCGGTGTCTCTGTTACTCTGCCTGTAACTCGGTGTCCCTGTTACTCTCTCTGTAACTCGGTGTCTCTGTTACTCTCCCTGTAACTCGGTGTCTCTGTTACTCTCCCTGTAACTCGGTGTCCCTTTTACTCTCCCTGTAACTCGGTGTC
The DNA here is from genome assembly GCF_047496885.1 of Scyliorhinus torazame. Classification (NCBI taxonomy): domain Eukaryota; kingdom Metazoa; phylum Chordata; class Chondrichthyes; order Carcharhiniformes; family Scyliorhinidae; genus Scyliorhinus; species Scyliorhinus torazame. Next base: position 12,380,326 of record NC_092715.1, read on the forward strand.
CCTGTTACTCTCCCTGTAACTCGGTGTCTCTGTTACTCTGCCTGTAACTCGGTGTCCCTGTTACTCTCTCTGTAACTCGGTGTCCCTGTTACTCTCCCTGTAACTCGGTGTCTCTGTTACTCTGCCTGTAACTCGGTGTCCCTGTTACTCTCTCTGTAACTCGGTGTCTCTGTTACTCTCCCTGTAACTCGGTGTCCCTGTTACTCTCCCTGTAACTCGGTGTCCCTGTTACTCTCCCTGTAATTCGGTGTCCCTGTTACTCCCCCTGTCACTCAGTGTCCCTGTTACTCTCCCTGTAACTCGGTGTCGCTGTTACTCTCTCTGTAACTCGTTGTCTCTGTTACTCTCTCTGTAACTCGGTGTCCCTTTTACTCTCTCTGTAACTCGGTGTCTCTGTTACTCTCTCTGTAACTCGGTGTCTCTGTTACTCTCCCTGTAACTCGGTTTCCCTGTTACTCTCCCTGTAACTCGGTGTCCCTGTTACTCTCTCTGTAACTCGGTGTCTCTGTTACTCTCCCTGTAACTCGGTGTCCCTGTTACTCTCCCTGTAACTCGGTGTCCCTGTTACTCTCCCTGTAACTCGGTGTCCCTGTTACTCTCCCTGTAACTCGGTGTCCCTGTTACTCTCTCTGTAACACGGTGTCCCTGTTACTCTCCCTGTAACTCGGTGTCGCTGTTACTCTCTCTGTAACACGGTGTCCCTGTTACTCTCTCTGTAACTCGGTGTCTCTGTTACTCTCTCTGTAACTCGGTGTCCCTGTTACTCTCCCTGTAACTCGGTGTCCCTGTTACTCTCCCTGTAACTCGGTGTCCCTGTTACTCTCTCTGTAACTCGGTGTCCCTGTTACTCCCCCTGTCACTCAGTGTCCCTGTTACTCTCTCTGTAACTCGGTGTCGCTGTTACTCTCTCTGTAACACGGTGTCCCTGTTACTCCCCCTGTAACTCGGTGTCGCTGTTACTCTCTCTGTAACACGGTGTCCCTGTTACTCTCTCTGTAACTCGGTGTCTCTGTTACTCTCTCTGTAACTCGGTGTCCCTGTTACTCTCCCTGTAACACGGTGTCCCTGTTACTCTCCCTGTAACTCGGTGTCCCTGTTACTCTCTCTGTAACTCGGTGTCCCTGTTACTCCCCCTGTCACTCAGTGTCCCTGTTACTCTCTCTGTAACTCGGTGTCTCTGTTACTCTCTCTGTAACTCGGTGTCCCTGTTACTCTCCCTGTAACTCGGTGTCCCTGTTACTCTCCCTGTAACTCGGTGTCCCTGTTACTCTCCCTGTAACTCGGTGTCCCTGTTACTCTCCCTGTAACACGGTGTCCCTGTTACTCTCCCTGTAACACGGTGTCCCTGTTACTCTCCATGTAACTCGGTGTCTCTGTTACTCTCCCTGTCACTCAGTGTCCCTGTTACTCTCGCTGTAACTCAGTGTCCCTATTACTCTCCCTGTAACTCGGTGTCCCTGTTACTCTCGCTGTAACTCGGTGTCCCTATTACTCTCCCTGTAACTCGGTGTCCCTGTTACTCTCGCTGTAACTCGGTGTCCCTGTTACTCTCCCTGTAACTCGTTGTCTCTGTTTCTCTCCCTGTAACTCCTTGTCCCTGTTACTCTCCCTGTAACTCGCTGTCCCTGTTACTCTCCCTGTAACTCGGTGTCCCTGTTACTCTCCCTGTAACACGGTGTCCCTGTTACTCTCCCTGTAACATGGTGTCTCTGTTACTCTCCCTGTAACTCCCTGTCCCTGTTACTCTCCCTGTAACTCGGAGTCCCTGTTACTCTCCCATTAAGTCGGTGTTCCTGTTACTCTCCCTGTAACACGGTGTCTCTGTTACTCTCCCTGTAACTCAGTGTCCCTGTTACTCTCCCTGTAACTCGGTGTCTCTGTTACTCTCTCTGTAACTCGGTGTCCCTGTTACTCTCTCTGTAACTCGGTGTCCCTGTTACTCTCCCTGTAACACGGTGTCCCTGTTAATCTCTCTGTAACTCGGTGTCCCTGTTACTCTCCCTGTAACTCGGTGTCTCTGTTACTCTCTCTGTAACTCGGTGTCTCTGTTACTCTCTCTGTAACTCGGTGTCCCTGTTACTCTCCCTGTAACTCGGTGTCCCTGTTAATCTCTCTGTAACTCGGTGTCCCTGTTACTCTCCCTGTAACTCCCTGTCTCTGTTACTCTCCCTGTAACTCGGAGTCCCTGTTACTGTCCCTGTAACTCGGTGTCCCTGTTACTCTCCCTGTAACTCCGTGTCCCTGTTACTCTCCCTGTAACTCGGTGTCTCTGTTACTCTCCCTGTAACTCGGTGTCTCTGTTACTCTCCCTGTAACTCGGTGTCTCTGTTACTCTCCCTGTAACTCGGTGTCTCTGTTACTCTCCCTGTAACTCGGTGTCTCTGTTACTCTCCCTGTAACTCGGTGTCCCTGTTACTCTCCCTGTAACTCGGTGTCTCTGTTACTCTCCCTGTAACTCGGTGTCCCTGTTACTCTCCCTGTAACTCGGTGTCCCTGTTACTCCCCCTGTCACTCAGTGTCCCTATTGCTCCCCCTGTAACTCGGTGTCCCTGTTACTCTCGCTGTAACTCGGTGTCCCTATTACTCTCCCTGTAACTCGGTGTCCCTGTTACTCTCGCTGTAACTCGGTGTCCCTGTTACTCTCCCTGTAACTCGTTGTCTCTGTTTCTCTCCCTGTAACTCCTTGTCCCTGTTACTCTCCCTGTAACTCGCTGTCCCTGTTACTCTCCCTGTAACTCGGTGTCCCTGTTACTCTCCCTGTAACACGGTGTCCCTGTTACTCTCCCTGTAACATGGTGTCTCTGTTACTCTCTCTGTAACTCGGTGTCCCTGTTACTCTCCCTGTAACTCCCTGTCCCGGTTACTCTCCCTGTAACTCGGAGTCCCTGTTACTCTCCCATTAAGTCGGTGTTCCTGTTACTCTCCCTGTAACACGGTGTCTCTGTTACTCTCCCTGTAACTCAGTGTCCCTGTTACTCTCCCTGTAACTCGGTGTCTCTGTTACTCTCTCTGTAACTCGGTGTCCCTGTTACTCTCTCTGTAACTCGGTGTCCTTGTTACTCTCCCTGTAACTCGGTGTCCCTGTTAATCTCTCTGTAACTCGGTGTCCCTGTTACTCTCCCTGTAACTCCCTGTCTCTGTTACTCTCCCTGTAACTCGGAGTCACTGTTACTCTCCCTGTAACTCGGTGTCCCTGTTACTCTCCCTGTAACTCGGTGTCCCTGTTACTCTCCCTGTAACTCGGTGTCTCTGTTACTCTCCCTGTAACTCGGTGTCTCTGTTACTCTCCCTGTAACTCGGTGTCCCTTTTACTCTCCCTGTAACTCGGTGTCTCTGTTACTCTCCCTGTAACTCGGTGTCCCTGTTACTCTCCCTGTAACTCGGTGTCTCTGTTACTCTCCCTGTAACTCGGTGTCTCTATTACTCTCCCTGTAACTCGGTGTCCCTGTTACTCTCCCTGTAACTCGGTGTCCCTGTTACTCTCCCTGTAACTCGGTGTCCCTGTTACTCTCCCTGTCACTCAGTGTCCCTATTGCTCCCCCTGTAACTCGGTGTCCCTGTTACTCTCGCTGTAACTCGGTGTCCCTATTACTCTCCCTGTAACTCGGTGTCCCTGTTACTCTCGCTGTAACTCGGTGTCCCTGTTACTCTCGCTGTAACTCGGTGTCCCTGTTACTCTCCCTGTAACTCGTTGTCTCTGTTACTCTCCCTGTAACTCCTTGTCCCTGTTACTCTCCCTGTAACTCGCTGTCCCTGTTACTCTCCCTGTAACTCGGTGTCCCTGTTACTCTCCCTGTAACACGGTGTCCCTGTTACTCTCCCTGTAACATGGTGTCTCTGTTACTCTCTCTGTAACTCGGTGTCCCTGTTACTCTCCCTGTAACTCCCTGTCCCTGTTACTCTCCCTGTAACTCGGAGTCCCTGTTACTCACCCATTAAGTCGGTGTTCCTGTTACTCTCCCTGTAACACGGTGTCTCTGTTACTCTCCCTGTAACTCAGTGTCCCTGTTACTCTCCCTGTAACTCGGTGTCTCTGTTACTCTCTCTGTAACTCGGTGTCCCTGTTACTCTCTCTGTAACTCGGTGTCCCTGTTACTCTCCCTGTAACTCGGTGTCCCTGTTAATCTCTCTGTAACTCGGTGTCCCTGTTACTCTCCCTGTAACTCCCTGTCTCTATTACTCTCCCTGTAACTCGGAGTCCCTGTTACTCTCCCTGTAACTCGGTGTCCCTGTTACTCTCCCTGTAACTCGGTGTCCCTGTTACTCTCCCTGTAACACGGTGTCCCTGTTACTCTCCCTGTAACACGGTGTCTCTGTTACTCTCTCTGTAACTCGGTGTCCCTGTTAGTCTCCCTGTAACAAGGTGTCTCTGTTACTCTCGCTGTAACACGGTGTCCCTGTTACTCTCCCTGTAACACGGTGTCCCTGTTACTCTCCCAGTAACACGGTGTCCCTGTTACTCTCCCTGTAACTCGGTGTCCCTGTTACTCTCCCTGTAACTCGGTGTCCCTGTTACTCTCCCTGTAACTCGGTGTCCCTGTTACTCTCCCTGTAACTCGGTGTCTCTTTTCCTCTCCCTGTAACTCGGTGTCTCTGTTACTCTCCCTGTAACTCGGTGTCCCTGTCACTCTCTCTGTAACTCGGTGTCTCTGTTACTCTCTCTGTAACTCGGTGTCCCTGTTACTCTCCCTGTAACTCGGTGTCCCTGTTACTCTCTCTGTAACTCGGTGTCCCTGTTACTCTCCCTGTAACTCGGTGTCTCTGTTACTCTCCCTGTAACTCGGTGTCCCTGTTACTCTCTCTGTAACTCGGTGTCACTGTTACTCTCCCTGTAACTCGGTGTCTCTGTTACTCTCTCTGTAACTCGGTGTCCCTGTTACTCTCCCTGTAACTCGGTGTCCCTGTTACTCTCTCTGTAACTCGGTGTCCCTGTTACTCTCCCTGTAACTCGGTGTCCCTGTTACTCTCCCTGTAACTCGGTGTCCCTGTTACTCTCGCTGTAACTCGGTGTCCCTGTTACTCTCCCTGTAACTCGGTGTCCCTGTCACTCTCTCTGTAACTCGGTGTCTCTGTTACTCTCTCTGTAACTCGGTGTCCCTGTTACTCTCGCTGTAACTCGGTGTCCCTGTTACTCTCCCTGTAACTCGGTGTCCCTGTCACTCTCTCTGTAACTCGGTGTCTCTGTTACTCTCTCTGTAACTCGGTGTCCCTGTTACTCTCTCTGTAACTCGGTGTCCCTGTTACTCTCTCTGTAACTCGGTGTCCCTGTCACTCTCTCTGTAACTCGGTGTCTCTGTTACTCTCTCTGTAACTCGGTGTCCCTGTTACTCTCCCTGTAACTCGGTGTCCCTGTTACTCTCCCTGTAACTCGGTGTCCCTGTTACTCTCCCTGTAACTCCCTGTCCCTGTTACACTCCCTGTAACTCGGTGTCCCTGTTACTCTCGCTGTAACTCGGTGTCCCTGTTACACTCCCTGTAACACGGTGTCCCTGTTACTCTCCCTGTAACACGGTGTCCCTGTTACTCTCCCTGTAACTCGGTGTCCCTGTTACTCTCCCTGTAACTCGGTGTCCCTGTTACTCTCCCTGTAACTCGGTGTCCCTGTTACTCCCCCTGTAACTCGGTGTCCCTGTTACTCTCCCTGTAACTCGGTGTCCCTGTTACTCTCCCTGTAACTCGGTGTCCCTGTTACTCTCCCTGTAACTCGTTGTCTCTGTTACTCTCCCTGTAACGCCCTGTCCCTGTTACTCTCCCAGTAGTTCGGTGTCCCTGTTACTCTCCCTTTAACTCGGAGTCCCTGTTAGTCTCTCTGTAACACGGTGTCCCTGTTACTCTCCCTGTAACACGGTGTCGCTGTTACTCTCTGTAACTCGGTGTCCCTGTTACTCTCCCTGTAACACGGTGTCTCTGTTACTCTCTCTGTAACTCGGTGTCTCTGTTACACTCCCTGTAACTCGGTGTCTCTGTTACTCTCTCTGTAACTCGGTGTCCCTGTTACTCTCTCTGTAACTCAGTGTCCCTGTTACTCTCCCTGTAACTCCCTGTCCCTGTTAATCTCCCTGTAACTCGGAGTCCCTGTTACACTCCCTGTAACTCGGTGTCCCTGTTACTCTCCCTGTAACTCGGTGTCCCTGTTACTTTCCCTGTAACACGGTGTCTCTGTTACTCTCGCTGTAACTCGGTGTCCCTGTTACTCTCCCTGAAACACGGTGTCCCTGTTACTCTCCCAGTAACACGGTGTCCCTGTTACTCTCCCTGTAACTCGGTGTCCCTGTTACTCTCCCTGTAACTCGGTGTCCCTGTTACTCTCCCTGTAACTAGGTGTCCCTGTTAATCTCCATGTAACTCGGTGTCCCTGTTACTCTCCCTGTAACTCGGTGTCCCTTTTACTCTCCCTGTAACTCGGTGTCTCTGTTACTCTCCCTGTAACTCGGTGTCTCTATTACTCTCCCTGTAACTCGGTGTCCCTGTTACTCTCCCTGTAACTCGGTGTCCCTGTTACTCTCCCTGTAACTCAGTGTCCCTATTACTCCCCCTGTAACTCGGTGTCCCTGTTACTCTCCCTGTAACTCGGTGTCCCTGTTACTCTCGCTGTAACTCGGTGTCCCTATTACTCTCCCTGTAACTCGGTGTCCCTGTTACTCTCGCTGTAACTCGGTGTCCCTGTTACTCTCCCTGTAACTCGTTGTCTCTGTTTCTCTCCCTGTAACTCGCTGTCCCTGTTACTCTCCCTGTAACTCGCTGTCCCTGTTACTCTCCCTGTAACTCGGTGTCCCTGTTACTCTCCCTGTAACACGGTGTCCCTGTTACTCTCCCTGTAACATGGTGTCTCTGTTACTCTCTCTGTAACTCGGTGTCCCTGTTACTCTCCCTGTAACTCCCTGTCCCTGTTACTCTCCCTGTAACTCGGAGTCCCTGTTACTCTCGCTGTAACTCGGTGTCCCTGTTACTCTCCCTGTAACTCGTTGTCTCTGTTTCTCTCCCTGTAACTCGCTGTCCCTGTTACTCTCCCTGTAACTCGCTGTCCCTGTTACTCTCCCTGTAACACGCTGTCCCTGTTACTCTCCCTGTAACTCGGTGTCTCTGTTACTCTCGCTGTAACTCGGTGTCCCTGTTACTCTCCCTGAAACACGGTGTCCCTGTTACTCTCCCAGTAACACGGTGTCCCTGTTACTCTCCCTGTAACTCGGTGTCCCTGTTACTCTCCCTGTAACTCGGTGTCCCTGTTACTCTCCCTGTAACTCGGTGTCCCTGTTAATCTCCATGTAACTCGGTGTCCCTGTTACTCTCCCTGTAACTCGGTGTCCCTTTTACACTCCCTGTAACTCGGTGTCTCTGTTACTCTCCCTGTAACTCGGTGTCTCTGTTACTCTCCCTGTAACTCGGTGTCTCTGTTACTCTCCCTGTAACTCGGTGTCCCTGTTACTCTCCCTGTAACTCGGTGTCCCTGTTACTCTCCCTGTAACTCGGTGTCTCTGTTACTCTCCCTGTAACTCGGTGTCTCTATTACTCTCCCTGTAACTCGGTGTCCCTGTTACTCTCCCTGTAACTCCCTGTCCCTGTTACTCTCCCTGTAACTCGGAGTCCCTGTTACTCTCCCAGTAACTCGGTGTTCCTGTTACTCTCCCTGTAACTCGGTGTCCCTGTTACTCTCCCAGTAACTCGGTGTCTCTGTTACTCTCTCTGTAACTCGGTGTCTCTGTTACTCTCTCTGTAACTCGGTGTCCCTGTTACTCTCTCTGTAACTCGGTGTCCCTGTTACTCTCCCTGTAACTCGGTGTCCCTGTTACTCTCCCTGTAACTCGGTGTCCCTGTTACTCTCCCTGTAACTCCGTGTCTCTGTTACTCTCCCTGTAACTCGGTGTCCCTGTTACTCTCCCTGTAACTCGGTGTCCCTGTTACTCTCCCTGTAACACGGTGTCCCTGTTAATCTCCCTGTAACTCGGTGTCCCTGTTACTCTCCCTGTAACTCGGTGTCCCTGTTACTCTCCCTGTAACTCGGTGTCCCTGTTACTCTCCCTGTAACTCGGTGTCTCTGTTACTCTCCCTGTAACACGGTGTCCCTGTTACTCTCCCTGTAACACGGTGTCTCTGTTACTCTCCCTGTAACTCAGTGTCCCTGTTACTCTCTCTGTAACTCGGTGTCTCTGTTACTCTCCCTGTAACTCGGTGTCCCTGTTACTCTCCATGTAACTCGGTATCCCTGTTACTCTCCCTGTAACTCGGTGTCCCTGTTACTCTCCCTGTAACTCGTTGTCTCTCTTACTCTCCCTGTAACTCGGTGTCCCTGTTACTCTCCCTGTAACTCGTTGTCTCTGTTACTCTCCCTGTAACTCGGTGTCCCTGTTACTCTCTCTGTAACTCGGTGTCACTGTTATTCTCCCTGTAAATCGGTGTCTCTGTTACTCTCCCTCTAACTCGGTGCCCCTGGTTCTCTCCCTGTAACTCGGTGTCTCTGTTACTCTCCCTGTAACACGGTGTCCCTGTTACTCTCCCTGTAACACGGTGTCTCTGTTACTCTCTCTGTAACTCGGTGTCCCTGTTAGTCTCCCTGTAACACGGTGTCTCTGTTACTCTCGCTGTAACTCGGTGTCCCTGTTACTCTCCCTGTAACACGGTGTCCCTGTTACTCTCTCAGTAACACGGTGTCCCTGTTACTCTCCCTGTAACTCGGTGTCCCTGTTACTCTACCTGTAACTCGGTGTCACTGTTACTCTCCCTGTAACTCGGTGTCCCTGTTACTCTCCATGTAACTCGGTGTCCCTGTTACTCTCCCTGTAACTCGGTGTCCCTGTTACTCTCCCTGTAACTTGGTGTCTCTGTTCCTCGCCCTGTAACTCGGTGTCCCTGTTACTCTCTCTGTAACACGGTGTCTCTGTTACTCTCCCTGTAACTCGGTGTCCCTGTCACTCTCTCTGTAACTCGGTGTCCCTGTTACTCTCCCTGTAACTCGGTGTCCCTGTTAATCTCCCTGTAACTCGGTGTCCCTCTTACTCTCCCTGTAACTCGGTGTCCCTGTTAATCTCCATGTAACTCGGTGTCCCTGTTACTCTCCCTGTAACTCGGTGTCTCTGTTACTCTCCCTGTAACTCGGTGTCTCTATTACTCTCCCTGTAACTCGGTGTCCCTGTTACTCTCCCTGTAACTCGGTGTCCCTGTTACTCTCCCTGTAACTCAGTGTCCCTGTTACTCCCCCTGTAACTCAGTGTCCCTATTACTCCCCCTGTAACTCGGTGTCCCTGTTACTCTCTCTGTAACTCGGTGTCCCTGTTACTCTCGCTGTAACTCGGTGTCCCTATTACTCTCCCTGTAACTCGGTGTCCCTGTTACTCTCCCTGTAACTCGGTGTCTCTGTTACTCTCGCTGTAACTCGGTGTCCCTGTTACTCTCGCTGTAACTCGGTGTCCCTATTACTCTCCCTGTAACTCGGTGTCCCTGTTACTCTCTCTGTAACTCGGTGTCCCTGTTACTCTCGCTGTAACTCGGTGTCCCTATTACTCTCCCTGTAACTCGGTGTCCCTGTTACTCTCGCTGTAACTCGGTGTCCCTGTTACTCTCCCTGTAACTCGTTGTCTCTGTTTCTCTCCCTGTAACTCGCTGTCCCTGTTACTCTCCCTGTAACTCGCTGTCCCTGTTACTCTCCCTGTAACTCGGTGTCCCTGTTACTCTCCCTGTAACACGGTGTCCCTGTTACTCTCCCTGTAACATGGTGTCTCTGTTACTCTCGCTGTAACTCGGTGTCCCTGTTACTCTCCCTGTAACTCGTTGTCTCTGTTTCTCTCCCTGTAACTCGCTGTCCCTGTTACTCTCCCTGTAACTCGCTGTCCCTGTTACTCTCCCTGTAACACGCTGTCCCTGTTACTCTCCCTGTAACTCGGTGTCTCTGTTACTCTCGCTGTAACTCGGTGTCCCTGTTACTCTCCCTGAAACACGGTGTCCCTGTTACTCTCCCAGTAACACGGTGTCCCTGTTACTCTCCCTGTAACTCGGTGTCCCTGTTACTCTCCCTGTAACTCGGTGTCCCTGTTACTCTCCCTGTAACTCGGTGTCCCTGTTAATCTCCATGTAACTCGGTGTCTCTGTTACTCACCCAGTAACACGGTGTCCCTGTTAATCTCCCTGTAACTCGTTGTCCCTGTTACTCTCCCTGTAACTCGGTGTCCCTGTTAATCTCCCTGTAACTCGGTGTCGCTGTTACTCTCCCTGTAGCTCGGTGTCCCTTTTACTCTCCCTGTAACTCGGTGTCTCTGTTACTCTCCCTGTAACTCGGTGTCTCTATTACTCTCCCTGTAACTCGGTGTCCCTGTTACTCTCCCTGTAACTCCCTGTCCCTCTTACTCTCCCTGTAACTCGGTGTCCCTGTTACTCTCCCTGTAACTCGGTGTCTCTTTTCCTCTCCCTGTAACTCGGTGTCTCTGTTACTCTCCCTGTAACTCGGTGTCTCTTTTCCTCTCCCTGTAACTCGGTGTCTCTGTTACTCTCCCTGTAACTCGGTGTCCCTGTTACTCTCCCTGTAACTCGGTGTCTCTGTTACTCTCTCTGTAACTCGGTGTCCCTGTTACTCTCCCTGTAACTCGGTGTCCCTGTTACTCTCCCTGTAACTCGGTGTCTCTGTTACTCTCTCTGTAACTCGGTGTCCCTGTTACTCTCCCTGTAACTCGGTGTCCCTGTTACTCTCCCTGTAACTCGGTGTCTCTGTTTCTCTCCCTGTAACTCGGTGTCTCTGTTACTCTCCCTGTAACTCGGTGTCTCTGTTTCTCTCCCTGTAACTCGGTGTCTCTGTTACTCTCTCTGTAACTCGGTGTCCCTGTTACTCTCCCTGTAACTCGGTGTCCCTGTTACTCTCCCTGTAACTCGGTGTCTCTGTTACTCTCTCTGTAACTCGGTGTCCCTGTTACTCTCCCTGTAACTCGGTGTCCCTGTTACTCTCTCTGTAACTCGGTGTCCCTGTTACTCTCCCTGTAACTCGGTGTCCCTGTTACTCTCCCTGTAACTCGGTGTCCCTGTTACTCTCTCTGTAACTCGGTGTCCCTGTTACTCTCCCTGTAACTCGGTGTCCCTGTTACTCTCTCTGTAACTCGGTGTCCCTGTTACTCTCCCTGTAACTCGGTGTCCCTGTTACTCTCTCTGTAACTCGGTGTCCCTGTTACTCTCCCTGTAACTCGGTGTCCCTGTTACTCTCCCTGTAACTCGGTGTCCCTGTTACTCTCCCTGTAACTCGGTGTCCCTGTTACTCTCCCTGTAACTCGGTGTCCCGTTTACTCTCCCTGTAACTCGGTGTCTCTGTTACTCTCTCTGTAACTCGGTGTCCCTGTCACTCTCTCTGTAACTCGGTGTCTCTGTTACTCTCTCTGTAACTCGGTGTCCCTGTTACTCTCCCTGTAACTCGGTGTCCCTGTTACTCTCCCTGTAACTCGGTGTCCCTGTCACTCTCTCTGTAACTCGGTGTCCCTGTTACTCTCCCTGTAACTCGGTGTCCCTGTTATTCTCCCTGTAACTCGGTGTCCCTGTTACTCTCCCTGTAACTCGGTGTCCCTGTTACTCTCCCTGTAACTCCCTGTCCCTGTTACACTCCCTGTAACTCGGTGTCCCTGTTACTCTCGCTGTAACTCGGTGTCCCTGTTACACTCCCTGTAACACGGTGTCCCTGTTACTCTCCCTGTAACACAGTGTCCCTGTTACTCTCCCTGTAACTCGGTGTCCCTGTTACTCTCCCTGTAACTCGGTGTCCCTGTTACTCTCCCTGTAACTCGGTGTCCCTGTTACTCCCCCTGTAACTCGGTGTCCCTGTTACTCTCCCTGTAACTCGGTGTCCCTGTTACTCTCCCTGTAACTCGGTGTCCCTGTTACTCTCCCTGTAACTCGTTGTCTCTGTTACTCTCCCTGTAACGCCCTGTCCCTGTTACTCTCCCAGTAGTTCGGTGTCCCTGTTACTCTCCCTTTAACTCGGAGTCCCTGTTAGTCTCTCTGTAACACGGTGTCCCTGTTACTCTCCCTGTAACACGGTGTCGCTGTTACTCTCTGTAACTCGGTGTCCCTGTTACTCTCCCTGTAACACGGTGTCTCTGTTACTCTCTCTGTAACTCGGTGTCTCTGTTACACTCCCTGTAACTCGGTGTCTCTGTTACTCTCTCTGTAACTCGGTGTCCCTGTTACTCTCTCTGTAACTCAGTGTCCCTGTTACTCTCCCTGTAACTCCCTGTCCCTGTTAATCTCCCTGTAACTCGGAGTCCCTGTTACACTCCCTGTAACTCGGTGTCCCTGTTACTCTCCCTGTAACTCGGTGTCCCTGTTACTTTCCCTGTAACACGGTGTCTCTGTTACTCTCGCTGTAACTCGGTGTCCCTGTTACTCTCCCTGAAACACGGTGTCCCTGTTACTCTCCCAGTAACACGGTGTCCCTGTTACTCTCCCTGTAACTCGGTGTCCCTGTTACTCTCCCTGTAACTCGGTGTCCCTGTTACTCTCCCTGTAACTCGGTGTCCCTGTTAATCTCCATGTAACTCGGTGTCCCTGTTACTCTCCCTGTAACTCGGTGTCCCTTTTACTCTCCCTGTAACTCGGTGTCTCTGTTACTCTCCCTGTAACTCGGTGTCTCTATTACTCTCCCTGTAACTCGGTGTCCCTGTTACTCTCCCTGTAACTCGGTGTCCCTGTTACTCTCCCTGTAACTCAGTGTCCCTATTACTCCCCCTGTAACTCGGTGTCCCTGTTACTCTCCCTGTAACTCGGTGTCCCTGTTACTCTCGCTGTAACTCGGTGTCCCTATTACTCTCCCTGTAACTCGGTGTCCCTGTTACTCTCGCTGTAACTCGGTGTCCCTGTTACTCTCCCTGTAACTCGTTGTCTCTGTTTCTCTCCCTGTAACTCGCTGTCCCTGTTACTCTCCCTGTAACTCGCTGTCCCTGTTACTCTCCCTGTAACTCGGTGTCCCTGTTACTCTCCCTGTAACACGGTGTCCCTGTTACTCTCCCTGTAACATGGTGTCTCTGTTACTCTCTCTGTAACTCGGTGTCCCTGTTACTCTCCCTGTAACTCCCTGTCCCTGTTACTCTCCCTGTAACTCGGAGTCCCTGTTACTCTCGCTGTAACTCGGTGTCCCTGTTACTCTCCCTGTAACTCGTTGTCTCTGTTTCTCTCCCTGTAACTCGCTGTCCCTGTTACTCTCCCTGTAACTCGCTGTCCCTGTTACTCTCCCTGTAACTCGGTGTCTCTGTTACTCTCGCTGTAACTCGGTGTCCCTGTTACTCTCCCTGAAACACGGTGTCCCTGTTACTCTCCCAGTAACACGGTGTCCCTGTTACTCTCCCTGTAACTCGGTGTCCCTGTTACTCTCCCTGTAACTCGGTGTCCCTGTTACTCTCCCTGTAACTCGGTGTCCCTGTTAATCTCCATGTAACTCGGTGTCCCTGTTACTCTCCCTGTAACTCGGTGTCTCTGTTACTCTCCATGTAACTCGGTGTCTCTGTTACTCTCCCTGTAACTTGGTGTCCCTTTTACTCTCCCTGTAACTCGGTGTCTCTGTTACTCTCCCTGTAACTCGGTGTCCCTGTTACTCTCCCTGTAACTCCCTGTCCCTGTTACTCTCCCTGTAACTCGGAGTCCCTGTTACTCTCCCAGTAACTCGGTGTTCCTGTTACTCTCCCTGTAACTCGGTGTCTCTGTTACTCTCCCTGTAACTCAGTGTCCCTGTTACTCTCCCTGTAACTCGGTGTCTCTGTTACTCTCTCTGTAACTCGGTGTCCCTGTTACTCTCTCTGTAACTCGGTGTCCCTGTTACTCTCCCTGTAACTCGGTGTCCCTGTTACTCTCCCTGTAACTCGGTGTCCCTGTTACTCTCCCTGTAACTCCGTGTCTCTGTTACTCTCCCTGTAACTCGGTGTCCCTGTTACTCTCCCTGTAACTCGGTGTCCCTGTTACTCTCCCTGTAACACGGTGTCCCTTTAATCTCCCTGTAACTCGGTGTCCCTGTTACTCTCCCTGTAACTCGGTGTCCCTGTTACTCTCCCTGTAACTCGGTGTCCCTGTTACTCTCCCTGTAACTCGGTGTCTCTGTTACTCTCACTGTAACACGGTGTCCCTGTTACTCTCCCTGTAACACGGTGTCTCTGTTACTCTCCCTGTAACTCAGTGTCCCTGTTACTCTCTCTGTAACTCGGTGTCTCTGTTAATCTCCCTGTAACTCGGTGTCCCTGTTGCTCTCCCTGTAACTCGGTGTCCCTGTTACTCTCCCTGTAACTCGGTGTCTCTGTTACTCTCCCTGTAACTCGGTGTCCCTGTTAATGTCCCTGTAACACGGTGTCTCTGTTACTCTCCCTGTAACTCGGTGTCCCTGTTAATGTCCCTGTAACACGGTGTCTCTGTTACTCTCCCTGTAACTCGGTGTCTCTGTTACTCTCTCTGTAACTCGGTGTCCCTGTTACTCTCTCTGTAACTCAGTGTCCCTGTTACTCTCCCTGTAACTCCCTGTCCCTGTTAATCTCCCTGTAACTCGGAGTCCCTGTTACTCTCCCTGTAACACGGTGTCCCTGTTACTTTCCCTGTAACACGGTGTCTCTGTTACACTCCCTGTAACTCGGTGTCCCTGTTACTCTCCCTGTAACTCGGTGTCCCTGTTACTTTCCCTGTAACACGGTGTCTCTGTTACTCTCGCTGTAACTCGGTGTCCCTGTTACTTTCCCTGTAACACGGTGTCTCTGTTACACTCCCTGTAACTCGGTGTCCCTGTTACTCTCCCTGAAACACGGTGTCCCTGTTACTCTCCCAGTAACACGGTGTCCCTGTTACTCTCCCTGTAACTCGGTGTCCCTGTTACTTTCCCTGTAACACGGTGTCTCTGTTACACTCCCTGTAACTCGGTGTCCCTGTTACTCTCCCTGAAACACGGTGTCCCTGTTACTCTCCCAGTAACACGGTGTCCCTGTTACTCTCCCTGTAACTCGGTGTCCCTGTTACTCTCCCTGTAACTCGGTGTCCCTGTTACTCTCCCTGTAACTCGGTGTCCCTGTTACTCTCCCTGTAACTCGGTGTCCCTGTTACTCTCCCTGTAACTCGGTGTCCCTTTTACTCTCCCTGTAACTCGGTGTCTCTGTTACTCTCCCTGTAACTCGGTGTCTCTATTACTCTCCCTGTAACTCGGTGTCCCTGTTACTCTCCCTGTAACTCGGTGTCCCTGTTACTCTCCCTGTAACTCAGTGTCCCTGTTACTCCCCCTGTAACTCAGTGTCCCTATTACTCCCCCTGTAACTCGGTGTCCCTGTTACTCTCCCTGTAACTCGGTGTCCCTGTTACTCTCGCTGTAACTCGGTGTCCCTATTACTCTCCCTGTAACTCGGTGTCCCTGTTACTCTCGCTGTAACTCGGTGTCCCTGTTACTCTCCCTGTAACTCGGTGTCCCTGTTACTCTCCCTGTAACTCGTTGTCTCTGTTTCTCTCCCTGTAACTCGCTGTCCCTGTTACTCTCCCTGTAACTCGGTGTCTCTGTTACTCTCCCTGAAACACTGTGTCCCTGTTACTCTCCCAGTAACACGGTGTCTCTGTTACTCTCCCTGTAACTCGGTGTCCCTGTTACTCTCCCTGTAACTCGTTGTCTCTGTTTCTCTCCCTGTAACTCGCTGTCCCTGTTACTCTCCCTGTAACTCGCTGTCCCTGTTACTCTCCCTGTAACTCGGTGTCCCTGTTACTCTCCCTGTAACACGGTGTCCCTGTTACTCTCCCTGTAACATGGTGTCTCTGTTACTCTCGCTGTAACTCGGTGTCCCTGTTACTCTCCCTGTAACTCGTTGTCTCTGTTTCTCTCCCTGTAACTCGCTGTCCCTGTTACTCTCCCTGTAACACGCTGTCCCTGTTACTCTCCCTGTAACTCGGTGTCTCTGTTACTCTCGCTGTAACTCGGTGTCCCTGTTACTCTCCCTGAAACACGGTGTCCCTGTTACTCTCCCAGTAACACGGTGTCCCTGTTACTCTCCCTGTAACTCGGTGTCCCTGTTACTCTCCCTGTAACTCGGTGTCCCTGTTACTCTCCCTGTAAATCGGTGTCCCTGTTAATCTCCATGTAACTCGGTGTCTCTGTTACTCTCCCTGCAACTCGGTGTCTCTGTTACTCTCCCTGTAACTCGGTGTCCCTGTTACTCTCCCTGTAACTCGGTGTCTCTGTTACTCTCCCTGTAACTCGGTGTCTCTATTACTCTCCCTGTAACTCGGTGTCCCTGTTACTCTCCCTGTAAATCGGTGTCCCTTTTACTCTCCCTGTAACTCGGTGTCCCTGTTACTCTCCCTGTAACTCGGTGTCCCTGTTACTCTCCCTGTAACTCGGTGTCTCTGTTACTCTCCCTGTAAATCGGTGTCCCTTTTACTCTCCCTGTAACTCGGTGTCTCTGTTACTCTCCCTGCAACTCGGTGTCTCTGTTACTCTCCCTGTAACTCGGTGTCCCTGTTACTCTCCCTGTAACTCGGTGTCTCTGTTACTCTCCCTGTAACTCGGTGTCTCTATTACTCTCCCTGTAACTCGGTGTCCCTGTTACTCTCCCTGTAACTCCCTGTCCCTCTTACTCTCCCTGTAACTCGGAGTCCCTGTTACTCTCCCAGTAACTCGGTGTTCCTGTTACTCTCCCTGTAACTCGGTGTCCCTGTTACTCTCTCTGTAACTCGGTGTCCCTGTTACTCTCCCTGTAACACGGTGTCTCTGTTACTCTCCCTGTAACTCGGTGTCCCTGTTACTCTCTCTGTAACTCGGTGTCCCTGTTACTCTCCCTGTAACTCGGTGTCTCTGTTACTCTCTCTGTAACTCGGTGTCCCTGTTACTCTCTCTGTAACTCGGTGTCCCTGTTATCTCCCTGTAACTCGGTGTCCCTGTTACTCTCCCTGTAACTCGGTGTCCCTGTTACTCTCCCTGTAACTCGGTGTCCCTGTTACTCTCCCTGTAACTCGTTGTCTCTGTTACTCTCCCTGTAACTCGGTGTCCCTGTTACTCTCCCTGTAACTCGTTGTCTCTGTTACTCTCCCTGTAACTCGGTGTCCCTGTTACTCTCTCTGTAACTCGGTGTCACTGTTACTCTCCCTGTAACTCGGTGTCTCTGTTACTCTCCCTGTAACACGGTGTCCCTGTTACTCTCCCTGTAACACGGTGTCTCTGTTACTCTCTCTGTAACTCGGTGTCCCTGTTAGTCTCCCTGTAACACGGTGTCTCTGTTACTCTCGCTGTAACTCGGTGTCCCTGTTACTCTCCCTGTAACACGGTGTCCCTGTTACTCTCCCAGTAACACGGTGTCTCTGTTACTCTCTCTGTAACTCAGTGTCCCTGTTACTCTCCCTGTAACTCCCTGTCCCTGTTAATCTCCCTGTAACTCGGAGTCCCTGTTACTCTCCCTGTAACACGGTGTCCCTGTTACTTTCCCTGTAACACGGTGTCTCTGTTACACTCCCTGTAACTCGGTGTCCCTGTTACTCTCCCTGTAACTCGGTGTCCCTGTTACTTTCCCTGTAACACAGTGTCTCTGTTACTCTCGCTGTAACTCGGTGTCCCTGTTACTCTCCCTGAAACACGGTGTCCCTGTTACTCTCCCAGTAACACGGTGTCCCTGTTACTCTCCCTGTAACTCGGTGTCCCTGTTACTCTCCCTGTAACTCGGTGTCTCTGTTACTCTCCCTGTAACTCAGTGTCCCTGTTAATCTCCATGTAACACGGTGTCCCTGTTACTCTCCCTGTAACTCGGTGTCCCTTTTACTCTCCCTGTAACTCGGTGTCTCTGTTACTCTCCCTGTAACTCGGTGTCTCTATTACTCTCCCTGTAACTCGGTGTCCCTGTTACTCTCCCTGTAACTCGGTGTCCCTGTTACTCTCCCTGTAACTCAGTGTCCCTGTTACTCCCCCTGTAACTCAGTGTCCCTATTACTCCCCCTGTAACTCGGTGTCCCTGTTACTCTCCCTGTAACTCGGTGTCCCTGTTACTCTCGCTGTAACTCGGTGTCCCTATTACTCTCCCTGTAACTCGGTGTCCCTGTTACTCTCGCTGTAACTCGGTGTCCCTGTTACTCTCCCTGTAACTCGTTGTCTCTGTTTCTCTCCCTGTAACTCGCTGTCCCTGTTACTCTCCCTGTAACTCGCTGTCCCTGTTACTCTCCCTGTAACTCGGTGTCCCTGTTACTCTCCCTGTAACACGGTGTCCCTGTTACTCTCCCTGTAACATGGTGTCTCTGTTAATCTCCATGTAACTCGGTGTCTCTGTTACTCTCCCTGTAACTCGGTGTCTCTGTTAATCTCCATGTAACTCGGTGTCCCTGTTACTCTCCCTGTAACACGGTGTCCCTGTTACTCTCCCTGTAACTCGGTGTCTCTGTTAATCTCCATGTAACTCGGTGTCCCTGTTACTCTCCCTGTAACTCGGTGTCCCTGTTACTCTCGCTGTAACTCGGTGTCCCTGTTACTCTCCCTGTAACTCGGTGTCTCTGTTAATCTCCATGTAACTCGGTGTCCCTGTTACTCTCCCTGTAACTCGGTGTCTCTGTTACTCTCCCTGTAACTCGGTGTCTCTGTTACTCTCCCTGTAACTCGGTGTCTCTGTTAATCTCCATGTAACTCGGTGTCCCTGTTACTCTCCCTGTAACTCGGTGTCCCTTTTACTCTCCCTGTAACTCGGTGTCTCTGTTACTCTCCCTGTAACTCGGTGTCTCTATTACTCTCCCTGTAACTCGGTGTCCCTGTTACTCTCCCTGTAACTCCCTGTCCCTCTTACTCTCCCTGTAACTCGGAGTCCCTGTTACTCTCCCAGTAACTCGGTGTTCCTGTTACTCTCCCTGTAACACGGTGTCTCTGTTACTCTCCCTGTAACTCAGTGTCCCTGTTACTCTCCCTGTAACTCGGTGTCTCTGTTACTCTCTCTGTAACTCGGTGTCCCTGTTACTCTCTCTGTAACTCGGTGTCCCTGTTACTCTCCCTGTAACTCGGTGTCCCTGTTACTCTCCCTGTAACTCCGTGTCTCTGTTACTCTCCCTGTAACTCGGTGTCTCTGTTACTCTCGCTGTAACACGGTGCCCCTGTTACTCTCGCTGTAACTCGGTGTCCCTGTTACTCTCCCTGTAACACGGTGTCCCTCTTAATCTCCCTGTAACACGGTGTCCCTGTTGCTCTCCCTGTAACTCGGTGTCCCTGTTACTCTCCCTGTAACTCGGTGTCCCTGTTACTCTCCCTGTAACTCGGTGTCCCTGTTACTCTCCATGTAACTCGGTATCCCTGTTACTCTCCCTGTAACTCGGTGTCCCTGTTACTCTCCCTGTAATTCGTTGTCTCTGTTACTCTCCCTGTAACTCGGTGTCCCTGTTACTCTCCCTGTAACTCGTTGTCTCTGTTACTCTCCCTGTAACTCGGTGTCCCTGTTACTCTCTCTGTAACTCGGTGTCACTGTTACTCTCCCTGTAAATCGGTGTCTCTGTTACTCTCCCTCTAACTCGGTGCCCCTGGTTCTCTCCCTGTAACTCGGTGTCTCTGTTGCTCTCCCTGTAACACGGTGTCTCTGTTACTCTCTCTGTAACTCGGTGTCCCTGTTAGTCTCCCTGTAACACGGTGTCTCTGTTACTCTCGCTGTAACTCGGTGTCCCTGTTACTCTCCCTGTAACACGGTGTCCCTGTTACTCTCCCAGTAACACGGTGTCTCTGTTACTCTCTCTGTAACTCGGTGTCCCTGTTAGTCTCCCTGTAACACGGTGTCTCTGTTACTCTCGCTGTAACTCGGTGTCCCTGTTACTCTCTCTGTAACTCGGTGTCCCTGTTACTCTCTCTGTAACTCAGTGTCCCTGTTACTCTCCCTGTAACTCCCTGTCCCTGTTAATCTCCCTGTAACTCGGAGTCCCTGTTACTCTCCCTGTAACACGGTGTCCCTGTTACACTCCCTGTAACTCGGTGCCCCTGGTTCTCTCCCTGTAACTCGGTGTCTCTGTTACTCTCCCTGTAACTCGGTGTCGCTGTTACTCTCTGTAACTCGGTGTCCCTGTTACTCTCCCTGTAACACGGTGTCTCTGTTACTCTCTCTGTAACTCGGTGTCCCTGTTAGTCTCCCTGTAACACGGTGTCTCTGTTACTCTCGCTGTAACTCGGTGTCCCTGTTACTCTCCCTGTAACACGGTGTCCCTGTTACTCTCCCAGTAACACGGTGTCTCTGTTACTCTCTCTGTAACTCGGTGTCCCTGTTAGTCTCCCTGTAACACGGTGTCTCTGTTACTCTCGCTGTAACTCGGTGTCCCTGTTACTCTCTCTGTAACTCGGTGTCCCTGTTACTCTCTCTGTAACTCAGTGTCCCTGTTACTCTCCCTGTAACTCCCTGTCCCTGTTAATCTCCCTGTAACTCGGAGTCCCTGTTACTCTCCCTGTAACACGGTGTCCCTGTTACACTCCCTGTAACTCGGTGTCCCTGTTACTCTCCCTGTAACTCGGTGTTCCTGTTACTTTCCCTGTAACACGGTGTCTCTGTTACTCTCGCTGTAACTCGGTGTCCCTGTTACTCTCCCTGAAACACGATGTCCCTGTTACTCTCCCAGTAACACGGTGTCCCTGTTACTCTCCCTGTAACTCGGTGTCCCTGTTACTCTCCCTGTAACTCGTTGTCTCTGTTTCTCTCCCTGTAACTCGCTGTCCCTGTTACTCTCCCTGTAACTCGCTGTCCCTGTTACTCTCCCTGTAACTCGGTGTCCCTGTTACTCTCCCTGTAACACGGTGTCCCTGTTACTCTCCCTGTAACATGGTGTCTCTGTTACTCTCTCTGTAACTCGGTGTCCCTGTTACTCTCCCTGTAACTCCCTGTCCCTGTTTCTCTCCCTGTAACTCGCTGTCCCTGTTACTCTCCCTGTAACTCGGTGTCTCTGTTACTCTCCCTGTAACTCGGTGTCCCTGTTTCTCTCCCTGTAACTCGCTGTCCCTGTTACTCTCCCTGTAACTCGCTGTCCCTGTTACTCTCCCTGTAACACGCTGTCCCTGTTACTCTCCCTGTAACTCGGTGTCTCTGTTACTCTCGCTGTAACTCGGTGTCCCTGTTACTCTCCCTGTAACTCGGTGTCTCTGTTACTCTCCCTGTAACTCGGTGTCTCTGTTACTCTCGCTGTAACTCGGTGTCCCTGTTACTCTCCCTGTAACTCGGTGTCGCTGTTACTCTCCCTGTAACTCGGTGTCCCTTTTACTCTCCCTGTAACTCGGTGTCTCTGTTACTCTCCCTGTAACTCGGTGTCTCTGTTACTCTCCCTGTAACTCCCTGTCCCTGTTACTCTCCCTGTAACTCGGAGTCCCTGTTACTCTCCCAGTAACTCGGTGTTCCTGTTACTCTCCCTGTAACTCGGTGTCCCTGTTACTCTCCCTGTAACTCGGTGTCTCTGTTACTCTCCCTGTAACTCAGTGTCCCTGTTACTCTCCCTGTAACTCGGTGTCTCTGTTACTCTCTCTGTAACTCGGTGTCCCTGTTACTCTCTCTGTAACTCGGTGTCCCTGTTACTCTCCCTGTAACTCGGTGTCCCTGTTACTCTCCCTGTAACTCGGTGTCCCTGTTACTCTCCCTGTAACTCGGTGTCTCTGTTACTCTCTCTGTAACTCGGTGTCCCTGTTACTCTCTCTGTAACTCGGTGTCCCTGTTACTCTCCCTGTAACTCGGTGTCCCTGTTACTCTCCCTGTAACTCGGTGTCCCTGTTACTCTCCCTGTAACACGGTGTCCCTGTTAATCTCCCTGTAACACGGTGTCCCTGTTGCTCTCCCTGTAAGTCGGTGTCCCTGTTACTCTCCCTGTAACTCGGTGTCCCTGTTACTCTCTCTGTAACTCGGTGTCCCTGTTACTCTCCCTGTAACTCCCTGTCCCTGTTACTCTCCCTGTAACTCGGTGTCCCTGTTGCTCTCCCTGTAACTCGGTGTCCCTGTTACTCTCCATGTAACTCGGTGTCCCTGTTACTCTCCCTGTAACTCGGTGTCCCTGTTACTCTCCATGTAACTCGGTGTCTCTGTTACTCTCCCTGTAACTCGTTGTCTCTGTTACTCTCCCTGTAACTCGGTGTCCCTGTTACTCTCCATGTAACTCGGTGTCCCTGTTACTCTCCCTGTAACTCGGTGTTCCTGTTACTCTCCCTGTAACTCGGTGTCGCTGTTACTCTCCCTGTAACTCGGTGTCTCTGTTACTCTCGCTGTAACTCGGTGTCCCTGTTACTCTCTCTGTAACTCGGTGTCCCTGTTACTCTCCCTGTAACTCGGTGTCCCTGTTACTCTCCCTGTAACTCGGTGTCCCCGTTACTCCCCCTGTAACTCGGTGTCTCTGTTACTCTCCCTGTAACTCGGTGTCTCTGTTACTCTCGCTGTAACTCGGTGTCCCTGTTACTCTCCCTGTAACTCGGTGTCCCTGTTACTCTCCCTGTAACTCGGTGTCCCCGTTACTCCCCCTGTAACTCGGTGTCCCTGTTACTCTCCCTGTAAGTCGGTGTCCCTGTTACTCTCCCTGTAAGTCGGTGTCCCTGTTACTCTCTCTGTAACTCGGTGTCCCTGTTACTCTCCCTGTAACTCGGTGTCCCTGTTACTCTCCCTGTAACTCGGTGTCCCTGTTACTCCCCCTGTAACTCGGTGTCCCTGTTACTCTCCCTGTTACTCGGTGTCCCTGTTACTCTCCCTGTAACTCGGTGTCCCTGTTACTCTCCCTGTAACTCGGTGTCCCTGTTGCTCTCCCTGTAACTCGGTGTCCCTGTTACTCTCCCTGTAACTCGGTGTCTCTGTTACTCTCCCTGTAACTCGGTGTCCCTGTTACTCTCCATGTAACTCGGTGTCTCTGTTACTCTCCCTGTAACTCGTTGTCTCTGTTACTCTCCCTGTAACTCGGTGTCCCTGTTACTCTCCCTGTAACACGGTGTCTCTGTTACTCTCGCTGTAACTCGGTGTTCCTGTTACTCTCCCTGTAACTCGGTGTCGCTGTTACTCTCCCTGTAACACGGTGTCCCTGTTACTCTCCCTGTAACTCGGTGTCCCTGTTACTCTCCCTGTAACACGGTGTCCCTGTTAATCTCCCTGTAACACGGTGTCCCTGTTACTCTCCCTGTAAGTCGGTGTCCCTGTTACTCTCCCTGTAACTCGGTGTCCCTGTTACTCTCCCTGTAACTCGGTGTCCCTGTTACTCTCCCTGTAACTCGTTGTCTCTGTTACTCTCCCTGTAACTCGGTGTCCCTGTTACTCTCCCTGTAACACGGTGTCTCTGTTACTCTCGCTGTAACTCGGTGTTCCTGTTACTCTCCCTGTAACTCGGTGTCGCTGTTACTCTCCCTGTAACACGGTGTCCCTGTTACTCTCCCTGTAACTCGGTGTCCCTGTTACTCTCCCTGTAACACGGTGTCCCTGTTAATCTCCCTGTAACACGGTGTCCCTGTTACTCTCCCTGTAAGTCGGTGTCCCTGTTACTCTCCCTGTAACTCGGTGTCCCTGTTACTCTCCCTGTAACTCGGTGTCCCTGTTACTCTCCCTGTAACTCGGTGTCCCTGTTACTCTCCATGTAACTCGGTATCCCTGTTACTCTCCCTGTAACTCGGTGTCGCTGTTACTCTCCCTGTAACTCGTTGTCTCTGTTACTCTCGCTGTAACTCGGTGTCCCTGTTACTCTCCCTGTAACTCGGTGTCCCTGTTACTCTCCCTGTAACTCGGTGTCCCTGTTACTCTCCCTGTAACTCGGTGTCCCTGTTACTCTCCCTGTAACTCGGTGTCCCTGTTACTCTCCCTGTAACTCGGTGTCCCTGTTACTCTCCCTGTAACTCGGTGTCACTGTTACTCTCCCTGTAAATCGGTGTCTCTGTTACTCTCCCTCTAACTCGGTGCCCCTGGTTCTCTCCCTGTAACTCGGTGTCTCTGTTACTCTCCCTGTAACACGGTGTCCCTGTTACTCTCCCTGTAACACGGTGTCTCTGTTACTCTCTCTGTAACTCGGTGTCCCTGTTAGTCTCCCTGTAACACGGTGTCTCTGTTACTCTCCCTGTAACACGGTGTCCCTGTTACTCTCCCTGTAACTCGGTGTCTCTGTTACTCTCTCTGTAACTCGGTGTCCCTGTTAGTCTCCCTGTAACACGGTGTCTCTGTTACTCTCCCTGTAACTCGGTGTCTCTGTTACTCTCCCTGTAACTCGGTGTCCCTGTTACTCTACCTGTAACTCGGTGTCACTGTTACTCTCCCTGTAACTCGGTGTCCCTGTTACTCTCCATGTAACTCGGTGTCCCTGTTACTCTCCCTGTAACTCGGTGTCCCTGTTACTCTCCCTGTAACTCCCTGTCCCTGTTACTCTCCCTGTAACTCGGTGTCCCTGTTACTCTCGCTGTAACTCGGTGTCCCTGTTACTCTCCCTGTAACACGGTGTACCTGTTACTCTCCCTGTAACTCGGTGTCCCTGTTACTCTCCCAGTAACACGGTGTCCCTGTTACTCTCCCTGTAACTCGGTGTCCCTGTTACTCTCCCTGTAACTCGGTGTCCCTGTTACTCTCCCTGTAACACGGTGTCCCTGTTACTCTCCCTGTAGCTCGGTGTCCCTGTTACTCTCCCTGTAACACGGTGTCGCTGTTACTCTCTGTAACTCGGTGTCCCTGTTACTCTCCCTGTAACTCGGTGTCCCTGTCACTCTCTCTGTAACTCTGTGTCTCTGTTACTCTCTCTGTAACTCGGTGTCCCTGTTACTCTCCCTGTAACTCGGTGTCCCTGTTACTCTCCCTGTAACTCGGTGTCCCTGTCACTCTCTCTGTAACTCGGTGTCCCTGTTACTCTCCCTGTAACTCGGTGTCCCTGTTACTCTCCCTGTAGCTCGGTGTCCCTGTTACTCTCCCTGTAACTCGGTGTCCCTGTTACTCTCCCTGTAACTCGGTGTCCCTGTTACACTCCCTGTAACTTGGTGTCCCTGTTACTCTCGCTGTAACACGGTGTCCCTGTTACTCTCCCTGTAACACGGTGTCCCTGTTACTCTCCCTGTAACTCGGTGTCCCTGTTACTCTCCCTGTAACTCGGTGTCCCTGTTACTCTCCCTGTAACTCGGTGTCCCTGTTACTCCCCCTGTAACTCGGTGTCCCTGTTACTCTCCCTGTTACTCGGTGTCCCTGTTACTCTCCCTGTAACTCGGTGTCCCTGTTACTCTCCCTGTAACTCGTTGTCTCTGTTACTCTCCCTGTAACGCCCTGTCCCTGTTACTCTCCCAGTAGTTCGGTGTCCCTGTTACTCTCCCTTTAACTCGGTGTCCCTGTTAGTCTCTCTGTAACACGGTGTCCCTGTTACTCTCCCTGTAACTCGGTGTCGCTGTTACTCTCTGTAACTCGGTGTCCCTGTTACTCTCCCTGTAACACGGTGTCTCTGTTACTCTCTATGTAACTCGGTGTCTCTGTTACTCTCCCTGTAACTCGGTGTCTCTGTTACTCTCTCTGTAACTCGGTGTCCCTGTTACTCTCTCTGTAACTCAGTGTCCCTGTTACTCTCCCTGTAACTCCCTGTCCCTGTTAATCTCCCTGTAACTCGGTGTCCCTGTTACTCTCCCTGTAACTCGGTGTCCCTGTTACTCTCCCTGTAACACGGTGTCTCTGTTACTCTCGCTGTAACTCGGTGTCCCTGTTACTCTCCCTGAAACACGGTGTCCCTGTTACTCTCCCAGTAACACGGTGTCCCTGTTACTCTCCCTGTAACTCGGTGTCCCTGTTACTCTCCCTGTAACTCGGTGTCCCTGTTACTCTCCCTGTAACTCGGTGTCCCTGTTAATCTCCATGTAACTCGGTGTCCCTGTTACTCTCCCTGTAACTCGGTGTCCCTTTTACTCTCCCTGTAACTCGGTGTCTCTGTTACTCTCCCTGTAACTCGGTGTCTCTATTACTCTCCCTGTAACTCGGTGTCCCTGTTACTCTCCCTGTAACTCGGTGTCCCTGTTACTCTCCCTGTAACTCAGTGTCCCTGTTACTCCCCCTGTAACTCAGTGTCCCTATTACTCCCCCTGTAACTCGGTGTCCCTGTTACTCTCCCTGTAACTCGGTGTCCCTGTTACTCTCGCTGTAACTCGGTGTCCCTATTACTCCCCCTGTAACTCGGTGTCTCTGTTACTCTCCCTGTAACTCGGTGTCCCTGTTACTCTCGCTGTAACTCGGTGTCCCTGTTACTCTCGCTGTAACTCGGTGTCCCTGTTACTCTCCCTGTAACTCGTTGTCTCTGTTTCTC
Organism: Scyliorhinus torazame; assembly: GCF_047496885.1. NCBI lineage: Eukaryota > Metazoa > Chordata > Chondrichthyes > Carcharhiniformes > Scyliorhinidae > Scyliorhinus > Scyliorhinus torazame. The sequence goes on from NC_092715.1 coordinate 12,406,504, forward strand.
TCCCTGTAACTCACTGTCCCTGTTACTCTCCCTGTAACTCGCTGTCCCTGTTACTCTCCCTGTAACTCGGTGTCCCTGTTACTCTCCCTGTAACACGGTGTCCCTGTTACTCTCCCTGTAACATGGTGTCTCTGTTACTCTCTCTGTAACTCGGTGTCCCTGTTACTCTCCCTGTAACTCCCTGTCCCTGTTACTCTCCCTGTAACTCGGAGTCCCTGTTACTCTCGCTGTAACTCGGTGTCCCTGTTACTCTCCCTGTAACTCGTTGTCTCTGTTTCTCTCCCTGTAACTCGCTGTCCCTGTTACTCTCCCTGTAACTCGCTGTCCCTGTTACTCTCCCTGTAACACGCTGTCCCTGTTACTCTCCCTGTAACTCGGTGTCTCTTTTACTCTCGCTGTAACTCGGTGTCCCTGTTACTCTCCCTGAAACACGGTGTCCCTGTTACTCTCCCAGTAACACGGTGTCCCTGTTACTCTCCCTGTAACTCGGTGTCCCTGTTACTCTCCCTGTAACTCGGTGTCCCTGTTACTCTCCCTGTAACTCGGTGTCCCTGTTAATCTCCATGTAACTCGGTGTCCCGTTTACTCTCCCTGTAACTCGGTGTCTCTGTTACTCTCCCTGTAACTCGGTGTCTCTGTTACTCTCCCTGTAACTCGGTGTCCCTGTTACTCTCCCTGTAACTCGGTGTCCCTGTTAATCTCCCTGTAACTCGGTGTCGCTGTTACTCTCCCTGTAACTCGGTGTCTCTATTACTCTCCCTGTAACTCGGTGTCCCTGTTACTCTCCCTGTAACTCCCTGTCCCTGTTACTCTCCCTGTAACTCGGAGTCCCTGTTACTCTCCCAGTAACTCGGTGTTCCTGTTACTCTCCCTGTAACACGGTGTCTCTGTTACTCTCCCTGTAACTCAGTGTCCCTGTTACTCTCCCTGTAACTCGGTATCTCTGTTACTCTCTCTGTAACTCGGTGTCCCTGTTACTCTCCCTGTAACTCGGTGTCCCTGTTACTCTCCCTGTAACTCGGTGTCCCTGTTACTCTCCCTGTAACTCGGTGTCTCTGTTACTCTCTCTGTAACTCGGTGTCTCTGTTACTCTCCCTGTAACTCGGTATCCCTGTTACTCTCCCTGTAACTCGGTGTCCCTGTTACTCTCCCTGTAACTCGTTGTCTCTGTTACTCTCCCTGTAACTCGGTGTCCCTGTTACTCTCCCTGTAACTCGTTGTCTCTGTTACTCTCCCTGTAACTCGGTGTCCCTGTTACTCTCTCTGTAACTCGGTGTCACTGTTACTCTCCCTGTAAATCGGTGTCTCTGTTACTCTCCCTCTAACTCGGTGCCCCTGGTTCTCTCCCTGTAACTCGGTGTCTCTGTTACTCTCCCTGTAACACGGTGTCCCTGTTACTCTCCCTGTAACACGGTGTCTCTGTTACTCTCTCTGTAACTCGGTGTCCCTGTTAGTCTCCCTGTAACACGGTGTCTCTGTTACTCTCGCTGTAACTCGGTGTCCCTGTTACTCTCCCTGTAACACGGTGTCCCTGTTACTCTCCCAGTAACACGGTGTCCCTGTTACTCTCCCTGTAACTCGGTGTCCCTGTTACTCTACCTGTAACTCGGTGTCCCTGTTACTCTCCCTGTAACTCGGTGTCCCTGTTACTCTCCATGTAACTCGGTGTCCCTGTTACTCTCCCTGTAACTCGGTGTCCCTGTTCCTCGCCCTGTAACTCGGTGTCTCTGTTACTCTCCCTGTAACTCGGTGTCCCGTTTACTCTCCCTGTAACTCGGTGTCCCTGTCACTCTCTCTGTAACTCGGTGTCCCTGTTACTCTCCTTGTAACTCGTTGTCACTGTTACTCTCCCTGTAACTCGGTGTCTCTGTTACTATCGCTGTAACTCGGTGTCCCTATTACTCTCCCTGTAACTCGGTGTCCCTGTTACTCTCCCTGTAACTCCCTGTCCCTGTTACTCTCCCTGTAACTCGGTGTCCCTGTTAATCTCCCTGTAACTCGGTGTCCCTGTTACTCTCGCTGTAACTCGGTGTCCCTGTTACTCTCCCTGTAACACGGTGTCCCTGTTACTCTCCCTGTAACTCGGTGTCTCTGTTACTCTCCCTGTAACTCGGTGTCCCTGTTACTCTCCCTGTAACACGGTGTCCCTGTTACTCTCCCTGTAGCTCGGTGTCCCTGTTACTCTCCCTGTAACACGGTGTCGCTGTTACTCTCTGTAACTCGGTGTCCCTGTTACTCTCCCTGTAACTCGGTGTCCCTGTTACTCTCTCTGTAACTCGGTGTCTCTGTTACTCTCTCTGTAACTCGGTGTCTCTGTTACTCTCTCTGTAACTCGGTGTCCCTGTTACTCTCTCTGTAACTCAGTGTCCCTGTTACTCTCCCTGTAACTCGGTGTCTCTGTTACTCTCTCTGTAACTCGGTGTCTCTGTTACTCTCTCTGTAACTCGGTGTCCCTGTTACTCTCTCTGTAACTCAGTGTCCCTGTTACTCTCCCTGTAACTCGGTGTCCCTGTTACTCTCCCTGTAACTCGGTGTCCCTGTTACTCTCCATGTAACTCGGTATCCCTGTTACTCTCCCTGTAACTCGGTGTCCCTGTTACTCTCCCTGTAACTCGTTGTCTCTGTTACTCTCCCTGTAACTCGGTGTCCCTGTTACTCTCCCTGTAACTCGTTGTCTCTGTTACTCTCCCTGTAACTCGGTGTCCCTGTTACTCTCTCTGTAACACGGTGTCCCTGTTACTCTCACTGTAACACGGTGTCTCTGTTACTCTCTCTGTAACTCGGTGTCCCTGTTAGTCTCCCTGTAACACGGTGTCTCTGTTACTCTCGCTGTAACTCGGTGTCCCTGTTACTCTCCCTGTAACACGGTGTCCCTGTTACTCTCCCAGTAACACGGTGTCCCTGTTACTCTCCCTGTAACTCGGTGTCCCTGTTACTCTACCTGTAACTCGGTGTCCCTGTTACTCTCCCTGTAACTCGGTGTCCCTGTTACTCTCCATGTAACTCTGTGTCCCTGTTACTCTCCCTGTAACTCGGTGTCCCTGTTACTCTCCCTGTAACTCGTTGTCTCTGTTCCTCGCCCTGTAACTCGGTGTCTCTGTTACTCTCCTTGTAACTCGGTGTCCCTGTTACTCTCCCTGTAACACGGTGTCCCTGTTACTCTCCCTGTAGCTCGGTGTCCCTGTTACTCTCCCTGTAACACGGTGTCGCTGTTACTCTCTGTAACTCGGTGTCCCTGTTACTCTCCCTGTAACACGGTGTCTCTGTTACTCTCTCTGTAACTCGGTGTCTCTGTTACTCTCCCTGTAACTCGGTGTCTCTGTTACTCTCTCTGTAACTCGGTGTCCCTGTTACTCTCTCTGTAACTCAGTGTCCCTGTTACTCTCCCTGTAACTCGGTGTCCCGTTTACTCTCCCTGTAACTCGGTGTCCCTGTCACTCTCTCTGTAACTCGGTGTCCCTGTTACTCTCCCTGAAACACGGTGTCCCTGTTACTCTCCCAGTAACACGGTGTCCCTGTTACTCTCCCTGTAACTCGGTGTCCCTGTTACTCTCCCTGTAACTCGGTGTCCCTGTTACTCTCCCTGTAACTCGGTGTCCCTGTTAATCTCCATGTAACTCGGTGTCCGTGTTACTCTCCTTGTAACTCGGTGTCTCTGTTACTCTCCCTGTAACTCGGTGTCTCTGTTACTCTCCCTGTAACTCGGTGTCCCTGTTAATCTCCATGTAACTCGGTGTCGCTGTTACTCTCCCTGTAACTCGGTGTCTCTATTACTCTCCCTGTAACTCGGTGTCCCTGTTACTCTCCCTGTAACTCCCTGTCCCTGTTACTCTCCCTGTAACTCGGAGTCCCTGTTACTCTCCCAGTAACTCGGTGTTCCTGTTACTCTCCCTGTAACACGGTGTCTCTGTTACTCTCCCTGTAACTCAGTGTCCCTGTTACTCTCCCTGTAACTCGGTATCTCTGTTACTCTCTCTGTAACTCGGTGTCCCTGTTACTCTCCCTGTAACTCGGTGTCCCTGTTACTCTCCCTGTAACTCGGTGTCCCTGTTACTCTCCCTGTAACTCGGTGTCTCTGTTACTCTCTCTGTAACTCGGTGTCTCTGTTACTCTCCCTGTAACTCGGTATCCCTGTTACTCTCCCTGTAACTCGGTGTCCCTGTTACTCTCCCTGTAACTCGTTGTCTCTGTTACTCTCCCTGTAACTCGGTGTCCCTGTTACTCTCCCTGTAACTCGTTGTCTCTGTTACTCTCCCTGTAACTCGGTGTCCCTGTTACTCTCTCTGTAACTCGGTGTCACTGTTACTCTCCCTGTAAATCGGTGTCTCTGTTACTCTCCCTCTAACTCGGTGCCCCTGGTTCTCTCCCTGTAACTCGGTGTCTCTGTTACTCTCCCTGTAACACGGTGTCCCTGTTACTCTCCCTGTAACACGGTGTCTCTGTTACTCTCTCTGTAACTCGGTGTCCCTGTTAGTCTCCCTGTAACACGGTGTCTCTGTTACTCTCGCTGTAACTCGGTGTCCCTGTTACTCTCCCTGTAACACGGTGTCCCTGTTACTCTCCCAGTAACACGGTGTCCCTGTTACTCTCCCTGTAACTCGGTGTCCCTGTTACTCTACCTGTAACTCGGTGTCCCTGTTACTCTCCCTGTAACTCGGTGTCCCTGTTACTCTCCATGTAACTCGGTGTCCCTGTTACTCTCCCTGTAACTCGGTGTCCCTGTTACTCTCTCTGTAACTCGGTGTCCCTGTTACTCTCCTTGTAACTCGTTGTCACTGTTACTCTCCCTGTAACTCGGTGTCTCTGTTACTATCGCTGTAACTCGGTGTCCCTATTACTCTCCCTGTAACTCGGTGTCCCTGTTACTCTCCCTGTAACTCCCTGTCCCTGTTACTCTCCCTGTAACTCGGTGTCCCTGTTACTCTCGCTGTAACTCGGTGTCCCTGTTACTCTCCCTGTAACACGGTGTCCCTGTTACTCTCCCTGTAACTCGGTGTCTCTGTTACTCTCCCTGTAACTCGGTGTCCCTGTTACTCTCCCTGTAACACGGTGTCCCTGTTACTCTCCCTGTAGCTCGGTGTCCCTGTTACTCTCCCTGTAACACGGTGTCGCTGTTACTCTCTGTAACTCGGTGTCCCTGTTACTCTCCCTGTAACACGGTGTCTCTGTTACTCTCTCTGTAACTCGGTGTCTCTGTTACTCTCCCTGTAACTCGGTGTCCCTGTTACTCTCCCTGTAACTCGGTGTCCCTGTTACTCTCTCTGTAACTCGGTGTCCCTGTTACTCTCTCTGTAACTCAGTGTCCCTGTTACTCTCCCTGTAACTCGGTGTCCCTGTTACTCTCCCTGTAACTCGGTGTCCCTGTTACTCTCCATGTAACTCGGTATCCCTGTTACTCTCCCTGTAACTCGGTGTCCCTGTTACTCTCCCTGTAACTCGTTGTCTCTGTTACTCTCCCTGTAACTCGGTGTCCCTGTTACTCTCCCTGTAACTCGTTGTCTCTGTTACTCTCCCTGTAACTCGGTGTCCCTGTTACTCTCTCTGTAACACGGTGTCCCTGTTAATCTCACTGTAACACGGTGTCTCTGTTACTCTCTCTGTAACTCGGTGTCCCTGTTACTCTCCCTGTAACTCGGTGTCTCTGTTACTCTCTCTGTAACTCGGTGTCCCTGTTAGTCTCCCTGTAACACGGTGTCTCTGTTACTCTCGCTGTAACTCGGTGTCCCTGTTACTCTCCCAGTAACACGGTGTCCCTGTTACTCTCCCTGTAACTCGGTGTCCCTGTTACTCTACCTGTAACTCGGTGTCCCTGTTACACTCCCTGTAACACGGTGTCCCTGTTACTCTCCCTGTAACTCGGTGTCCCTGTTACTCTACCTGTAACTCGGTGTCCCTGTTACTCTCCCTGTAACTCGGTGTCCCTGTTACTCTCCATGTAACTCTGTGTCCCTGTTACTCTCCCTGTAACTCGGTGTCCCTGTTACTCTCCCTGTAACTCGTTGTCTCTGTTCCTCGCCCTGTAACTCGGTGTCTCTGTTACTCTCCTTGTAACTCGGTGTCGCTGTTACTCTCCCTGTAACTCGGTGTCTCTGTTACTCTCCCTGTAACTCGGTGTCCCTGTTACTCTCCCTGTAACTCGGTGTCCCTGTTACTCTCCATGTAACTCGGTGTCCCTGTTACTCTCCCTGTAACTCGGTGTCTCTGTTACTCTCCCTGTAACTCGGTGTCCCTGTTACTCTCCCTGTAACTCGGTGTCCCTGTTACTCTCCATGTAACTCTGTGTCCCTGTTACTCTCCCTGTAACTCGGTGTCCCTGTTACTCTCCCTGTAACTCGTTGTCTCTGTTCCTCGCCCTGTAACTCGGTGTCTCTGTTACTCTCCCTGTAACTCGGTGTTCCTGTTACTCTCCTTGTAACTCGGTGTCCCGTTTACTCTCCCTGTAACATGGTGTCTCTGTTACTCTCCCTGTAACTCGGTGTCCCTGTCACTCTCTCTGTAACTCGGTGTCCCTGTTACTCTCCCTGTAACTCGGTGTCACTGTTACTCTCCCTGTATCTCGGTGTCTCTGTTACTCTCCCTGTAACTCGGTGTCCCTGTTACTCTCCCTGTAACTCGGTGTCCCTGTTACTCTCCCTGTAACTCCCTGTCCCTGTTACTCTCCCTGTAACTCGGTGTCCCTGTTACTCTCGCTGTAACTCGGTGTCCCTGTTACTCTCCCTGTAACACGGTGTCCCTGTTACTCTCCCTGTAACTCGGTGTCTCTGTTACTCTCCCTGTAACTCGGTGTCCCTGTTACTCTCCCTGTAACACGGTGTCCCTGTTACTCTCCCTGTAGCTCGGTGTCCCTGTTACTCTCCCTGTAACACGGTGTCGCTGTTACTCTCTGTAACTCGGTGTCCCTGTTACTCTCCCTGTAACTCGGTGTCCCTGTTACTCTCCCTGTAACTCGGTGTCTCTGTTACTCTCTCTGTAACTCGGTGTCTCTGTTACTCTCCCTGTAACTTGGTGTCTCTGTTACTCTCTCTGTAACTCGGTGTCCCTGTTACTCTCTCTGTAACTCAGTGTCCCTGTTACTCTCCCCGTAACTCCCTGTCCCTGTTAATCTCCCTGTAACTCGGAGTCCCTGTTACACTCCCTGTAACACGGTGTCCCTGTTACACTCCCTGTAACTCGGTGTCCCTGTTACTCTCCCTGTAACTCGGTGTCCCTGTTACTCTCCCTGTAACACGGTGTCTCTGTTACTCTCGCTGTAACTCGGTGTCCCTGTTACTCTCCCTGAAACATGGTGTCCCTGTTACTCTCCCAGTAACACGGTGTCCCTGTTACTCTCCCTGTAACTCGGTGTCCCTGTTACTCTCCCTGTAACTCGGTGTCCCTGTTACTCTCCCTGTAACTCGGTGTCCCTGTTAATCTCCATGTAACTCGGTGTCCCTGTTACTCTCCCTGTAACTCGGTGTCCCTTTTACTCTCCCTGTAACTCGGTGTCTCTGTTACTCTCCCTGTAACTCTGTGTCTCTATTACTCTCCCTGTAACTCGGTGTCCCTGTTACTCTCCCTGTAACTCGGTGTCCCTGTTACTCTCCCTGTAACTCAGTGTCCCTGTTACTCCCCCTGTAACTCAGTGTCCCTATTACTCCCCCTGTAACTCGGTGTCCCTGTTACTCTCCCTGTAACTCGGTGTCCCTGTTACTCTCGCTGTAACTCGGTGTCCCTATTACTCTCCCTGTAACTCGGTGTCCCTGTTACTCTCGCTGTAACTCGGTGTCCCTGTTACTCTCCCTGTAACTCGTTGTCTCTGTTTCTCTCCCTGTAACTCGCTGTCCCTGTTACTCTCCCTGTAACTCGCTGTCCCTGTTACTCTCCCTGTAACTCGGTGTCCCTGTTACTCTCCCTGTAACTCGTTGTCTCTGTTTCTCTCCCTGTAACACGCTGTCCCTGTTACTCTCCCTGTAACTCGCTGTCCCTGTTACTCTCCCTGTAACTCGCTGTCCCTGTTACTCTCCCTGTAACTCGGTGTCTCTGTTACTCTCGCTGTAACTCGGTGTCCCTGTTACTCTCCCTGAAACACGGTGTCCCTGTTACTCTCCCAGTAACACGGTGTCCCTGTTACTCTCCCTGTAACTCGGTGTCCCTGTTACTCTCCCTGTAACTCGGTGTCCCTGTTACTCTCCCTGTAACTCGGTGTCCCTGTTAATCTCCATGTAACTCGGTGTCCCTGTTACTCTCCCTGTAACTCGGTGTCCCTGTTACTCTCCCTGTAACTCAGTGTCCCTGTTACTCCCCCTGTAACTCAGTGTCCCTATTACTCCCCCTGTAACTCGGTGTCCCTGTTACTCTCCCTGTAACTCGGTGTCCCTGTTACTCTCGCTGTAACTCGGTGTCCCTATTACTCTCCCTGTAACTCGGTGTCCCTGTTACTCTCGCTGTAACTCGGTGTCCCTGTTACTCTCCCTGTAACTCGTTGTCTCTGTTTCTCTCCCTGTAACTCGCTGTCCCTGTTACTCTCCCTGTAACTCGCTGTCCCTGTTACTCTCCCTGTAACTCGGTGTCCCTGTTACTCTACCTGTAACACGGTGTCCCTGTTACTCTCCCTGTAACATGGTGTCTCTGTTACTCTCTCTGTAACTCGGTGTCCCTGTTACTCTCCCTGTAACTCCCTGTCCCTGTTACTCTCCCTGTAACTCGGAGTCCCTGTTACTCTCCCAGTAACTCGGTGTTCCTGTTACTCTCCCTGTAACACGGTGTCTCTGTTACTCTCCCTGTAACTCGGTGTCTCTATTACTCTCCCTGTAACTCGGTGTCCCTGTTACTCTCGCTGTAACTCGGTGTCCCTATTACTCTCCCTGTAACTCGGTGTCCCTGTTACTCTCGCTGTAACTCGGTGTCCCTGTTACTCTCCCTGTAACTCGTTGTCTCTGTTTCTCTCCCTGTAACTCGCTGTCCCTGTTACTCTCCCTGTAACTCGCTGTCCCTGTTACTCTCCCTGTAACTCGGTGTCCCTGTTACTCTCCCTGTAACACGGTGTCCCTGTTACTCTCCCTGTAACATGGTGTCTCTGTTACTCTCTCTGTAACTCGGTGTCCCTGTTACTCTCCCTGTAACTCCCTGTCCCTGTTACTCTCCCTGTAACTCGGAGTCCCTGTTACTCTCCCAGTAACTCGGTGTTCCTGTTACTCTCCCTGTAACACGGTGTCTCTGTTACTCTCCCAGTAACTCGGTGTTCCTGTTACTCTCCCTGTAACTCGGTGTCTCTGTTACTCTCTCTGTAACTCGGTGTCCCTGTTACTCTCTCTGTAACTCGGTGTCCCTGTTACTCTCCCTGTAACTCGGTGTCCCTGTTACTCTCCCTGTAACTCGGTGTCCCAGTTACTCTCCCTGTAACTCCGTGTCTCTGTTACTCTCCCTGTAACTCGGTGTCCCTGTTACTCTCCCTGTAACACGGTGTCCCTGTTAATCTCCCTGTAACACGGTGTCCCTGTTACTCTCCCTGTAACTCGGTGTCCCTGTTACTCTCCCTGTAACTCGGTGTCCCTGTTACTCTCCCTGTAACTCGGTGTCCCTGTTACTCTCCATGTAACTCGGTATCCCTGTTACTCTCCCTGTAACTCGGTGTCCCTGTTACTCTCCCTGTAACTCGTTGTCTCTGTTACTCTCCCTGTAACTCGGTGTCCCTGTTACTCTCCCTGTAACTCGTTGTCTCTGTTACTCTCCCTGTAACTCCGTGTCCCTGTTACTCTCTCTGTAACTCGGTGTCACTGTTACTCTCCCTGTAAATCGCTGTCTCTGTTACTCTCCCTGTAACACGGTGTCCCTGTTAGTCTCCCTGTAACACGGTGTCTCTGTTACTCTCGCTGTAACTCGGTGTCCCTGTTACTCTCCCTGTAACACGGTGTCCCTGTTACTCTCCCAGTAACACGGTGTCCCTGTTACTCTCCCTGTAACTCGGTGTCCCTGTTACTCTCCATGTAACTCGGTGTCCCGGTTAGTCTCCCTGTAACACGGTGTCTCTGTTACTCTCGCTGTAACTCGGTGTCCCTGTTACTCTCCCTGTAACACGGTGTCCCTGTTACTCTACCTGTAACTCGGTGTCCCTGTTACTCTCCCTGTAACTCGGTGTCCCTGTTACTCTCCATGTAACTCGGTGTCTCTGTTCCTCGCCCTGTAACTCGGTGTCTCTGTTACTCTCCCTGTAACTCGGTGTCTCTGTTACTCTCCCTGTAACTCGGTGTCCCTGTTAGTCTCCCTGTAACACGGTGTCTCTGTTACTCTCGCTGTAACTCGGTGTCCCTGTTACTCTCCCTGTAACTCGGTGTCTCTGTTACTCTCCCTGTAACTCGGTGTCTCTGTTACTCTCCCTGTAACACGGTGTCCCTGTTACTCTCCCAGTAACACGGTGTCCCTGTTACTCTCCCTGTAACTCGGTGTCCCTGTTACTCTCCATGTAACTCGGTGTCCCGGTTAGTCTCCCTGTAACACGGTGTCTCTGTTACTCTCGCTGTAACTCGGTGTCTCTGTTACTCTCCCTGTAACTCGGTGTCCCTGTTACTCTCCCTGTAACTCGGTGTCCCTGTTACTCTCGCTGTAACTCAGTGTCCCTGTTACTCTCCCTGTAACACGGTGTCCCTGTTACTCTCCCTGTAACTCGGTGTCCCTGTTACTCTCCCTGTAACACGGTGTCCCTGTTACTCTCGCTGTAAATCAGTGTCCCTGTTACTCTCCCTGTAACACGGTGTCCCTGTTACTCTCCCTGTAACTCGGTGTCTCTGTTACTCTCCCTGTAACTCGGTGTCCCTGTTACTCTCCCTGTAACACGGTGTCCCTGTTACTCTCCCTGTAGCTCGGTGTCCCTGTTACTCTCCCTGTAACTCGGTGTCTCTGTTACTCTCCCTGTAATTCGGTGTCTCTGTTACTCTCCCTGTAACTCGGTGTCCCTGTTACTCTCCCTGTAACTCGGTGTCCCTGTTACTCTCGCTGTAAGTCGGTGTCTCTGTTACTCTCCCTGTAACTCGGTGTCCCTGTTACTCTCCCTGTAACTCGGTGTCCCTGTTACTCTCCCTGTAACTCGGTGTCTCTGTTACTCTCCCTGTAACTCGGTGTCCCTGTTACTCTCCCTGTAACTCGGTGTCCCTTTTACTCTCCCTGTAACTCCCTGTCCCTGTTACTCTCCCTGTAACTCGGTGTCCCTGTTACTCTCGCTGTAACTCGGTGTCCCTGTTAATCTCCATGTAACTCGGTGTCCCTGTTACTCTCCCTGTAACTCAGTGTCCCTGTTACTCCCCCTGTAACTCAGTGTCCCTATTACTCCCCCTGTAACTCGGTGTCCCTGTTACTCTCCCTGTAACTCGGTGTCCCTGTTACTCTCGCTGTAACTCGGTGTCCCTATTACTCTCCCTGTAACTCTGTGTCCCTGTTAATCTCCCTGTAACTCGGTGTCTCTGTTACTCTCCCTGTAACTCGGTGTCCCTGTTACTCTCCCTGTAACTCGGTGTCCCTGTTACTCTCCCTGTAACTCGGTGTCCCTATTACTCTCCCTGTAACTCTGTGTCCCTGTTAATCTCCCTGTAACTCGGTGTCTCTGTTACTCTCCCTGTAACACGGTGTCCCTGTTACTCTCCCTGTAACTCGGTGTCCCTGTTACTCTCCCTGTAACTCGGTGTCCCTGTTACTCTCTCTGTAACTCGGTGTCCCCGTTACTCTCCCTGTAACTCGGTGTCCCTGTTACTCTCCCTGTAACTCGGTGTCTCTGTTACTCTCCCTGTAACTCGGTGTCCCTGTTACTCTCCCTGTAACTCGGTGTCTCTGTTACTCCCCCTGTAACTCGGTGTCCCTGTTACTCTCCCTGTAACTCGGTGTCCCTGTTACTCTCCCTGTAACTCGGTGTCTCTGTTACTCTCCCTGTAACTCGGTGTCTCTGTTACTCTCCCTGTAACTCGGTGTCTCTGTTACTCTCCCTGTAACTCGGTGTCCCTGTTACTCTCCCTGTAACTCGGTGTCTCTGTTACTCCCCCTGTAACTCGGTGTCCCTGTTACTCTCCCTGTAACTCGGTGTCTCTGTTACTGTCCCTGTAACTCGGTGTCTCTGTTACTCTCCCTGTAACTCGGTCTCCCTGTAACTCTCCCTGTAACTCGGTGTCCCTGTTACTCTCCCTGTAACTCGGTGTCCCTGTTACTCTCCCTGTAACTCGTTGTCTCTGTTACTCTCCCTGTAACTCGGTGTCCCTGTTACTCTCCCTGTAACTCGTTGTCTCTGTTACTCTCCCTGTAACTCCGTGTCCCTGTTACTCTCTCTGTAACTCGGTGTCACTGTTACTCTCCCTGTAAATCGCTGTCTCTGTTACTCTCCCTGTAACACGGTGTCCCTGTTACTCTCCCTGTAACACGGTGTCTCTGTTACTCTCTCTGTAACTCGGTGTCCCTGTTAGTCTCCCTGTAACACGGTGTCTCTGTTACTCTCGCTGTAACTCGGTGTCCCTGTTACTCTCCCTGTAACACGGTGTCCCTGTTACTCTCCCAGTAACACGGTGTCCCTGTTACTCTCCCTGTAACTCGGTGTCCCTGTTACTCTCCATGTAACTCGGTGTCCCGGTTAGTCTCCCTGTAACTCGGTGTCCCTGTTACTCTCCCTGTAACTCGGTGTCTCTGTTACTCTCGCTGTAACTCGGTGTCCCTGTTACTCTCCCTGTAACTCGGTGTCTCTGTTACTCTCGCTGTAACTCGGTGTCCCTGTTACTCTCCCTGTAACACGGTGTCCCTGTTACTCTACCTGTAACTCGGTGTCCCTGTTACTCTCCCTGTAACTCGGTGTCCCTGTTACTCTCCATGTAACTCGGTGTCCCTGTTACTCTCCCTGTAACTCGGTGTCCCTGTTACTCTCCCTGTAACTCGGTGTCTCTGTTCCTCGCCCTGTAACTCGGTGTCTCTGTTACTCTCCCTGTAACACGGTGTCTCTGTTACTCTCTCTGTAACTCGGTGTCCCTGTTAGTCTCCCTGTAACACGGTGTCTCTGTTACTCTCCCTGTAACACGGTGTCTCTGTTACTCTCCCTGTAACTCGGTGTCTCTGTTACTCTCCCTGTAACACGGTGTCTCTGTTACTCTCTCTGTAACTCGGTGTCCCTGTTAGTCTCCCTGTAACACGGTGTCTCTGTTACTCTCGCTGTAACTCGGTGTCCCTGTTACTCTCCCTGTAACACGGTGTCTCTGTTACTCTCCCTGTAACACGGTGTCTCTGTTACTCTCCCTGTAACACGGTGTCCCTGTTACTCTCCCAGTAACACGGTGTCCCTGTTACTCTCCCTGTAACTCGGTGTCCCTGTTACTCTCCATGTAACTCGGTGTCCCGGTTAGTCTCCCTGTAACACGGTGTCTCTGTTACTCTCGCTGTAACTCGGTGTCCCTGTTACTCTCCCTGTAACACGGTGTCCCTGTTACTCTACCTGTAACTCGGTGTCCCTGTTACTCTCCCTGTAACTCGGTGTCCCTGTTACTCTCCATGTAACTCGGTGTCCCTGTTACTCTCCCTGTAACTCGGTGTCCCTGTTACTCTCCCTGTAACTCGGTGTCCCTGTTACTCTCCATGTAACTCGGTGTCCCTGTTACTCTCCATGTAACTCGGTGTCCCTGTTACTCTCCATGTAACTCGGTGTCCCTGTTACTCTCGCTGTAACTCGGAGTCCCTGTTACTCTCCCTGTAACTCGGTGTCTCTGTTACTCTCCCTGTAACTCGGTGTCCCGTTTACTCTCCCTGTAACTCGGTGTCTCTGTTACTCTCCCTGTAACTCGGTGTCCCTGTCACTGTCTCTGTAACTCGGTGTCCCTGTTACTCTCCCTGTAACTCGGTGTCACTGTTACTCTCCCTGTAACTCGGTGTCTCTGTTACTCTCCCTGTAACTCGGTGTCCCTGTTACTCTCCCTGTAACTCGGTGTCCCTGTTACTCTCGCTGTAACTCAGTGTCCCTGTTACTCTCCCTGTAACACGGTGTCCCTGTTACTCTCCCTGTAACTCGGTGTCCCTGTTACTCTCCCTGTAACACGGTGTCCCTGTTACTCTCGCTGTAACTCAGTGTCCCTGTTACTCTCCCTGTAACACGGTGTCCCTGTTACTCTCCCTGTAACTCGGTGTCTCTGTTACTCTCCCTGTAACTCGGTGTCCCTGTTACTCTCCCTGTAACACGGTGTCCCTGTTACTCTCCCTGTAGCTCGGTGTCCCTGTTACTCTCCCTGTAACTCGGTGTCTCTGTTACTCTCCCTGTAATTCGGTGTCTCTGTTACTCTCCCTGTAACTCGGTGTCCCTGTTACTCTCCCTGTAACTCGGTGTCCCTGTTACTCTCCCTGTAACTCGGTGCCCCTGTTACTCTCCCTGTAACTCGGTGTCCCTGTTACTCTCGCTGTAAGTCGGTGTCTCTGTTACTCTCCCTGTAACTCGGTGTCCCTGTTACTCTCCCTGTAACTCGGTGTCCCTGTTACTCTCCCTGTAACTCGGTGTCTCTGTTACTCTCCCTGTAACTCGGTGTCCCTGTTACTCTCCCTGTAACTCGGTGTCCCTTTTACTCTCCCTGTAACTCCCTGTCCCTGTTACTCTCCCTGTAACTCGGTGTCCCTGTTACTCTCGCTGTAACTCGGTGTCCCTGTTAATCTCCATGTAACTCGGTGTCCCTGTTACTCTCCCTGTAACTCGGTGTCCCTGTTAATCTCCCTGTAACTCAGTGTCCCTGTTACTCCCCCTGTAACTCAGTGTCCCTATTACTCCCCCTGTAACTCGGTGTCCCTGTTACTCTCCCTGTAACTCGGTGTCCCTGTTACTCTCGCTGTAACTCGGTGTCCCTATTACTCTCCCTGTAACTCTGTGTCCCTGTTAATCTCCCTGTAACTCGGTGTCTCTGTTACTCTCCCTGTAACTCGGTGTCCCTGTTAATCTCCCTGTAACTCGGTGTCTCTGTTACTCTCCCTGTAACTCGGTGTCCCTGTTAATCTCCCTGTAACTCGGTGTCTCTGTTACTCTCCCTGTAACTCGGTGTCTCTGTTACTCTCTCTGTAACTCGGTGTCTCTGTTACTCTCCCTGTAACTCGGTGTCTCTGTTACTCTCCCTGTAACTCGGTGTCCCTGTTACTCTCCCTGTAACTCGGTGTCCCTGTTACTCTCCCTGTAACTCGGTGTCCCTATTACTCTCCCTGTAACTCTGTGTCCCTGTTAATCTCCCTGTAACTCGGTGTCTCTGTTACTCTCCCTGTAACACGGTGTCCCTGTTACTCTCCCTGTAACTCGGTGTCCCTGTTACTCTCCCTGTAACTCGGTGTCCCTGTTACTCTCTCTGTAACTCGGTGTCCCCGTTACTCTCCCTGTAACTCGGTGTCTCTGTTACTCTCTCTGTAATTCGGTGTCCCTGTTACTCTCCCTGTAACTCGGTGTCTCTGTTACTCTCCCTGTAACTCGGTGTCCCTGTTACTCTCCCTGTAACTCGGTGTCTCTGTTACTCCCCCTGTAACTCGGTGTCCCTGTTACTCTCCCTGTAACTCGGTGTCCCTGTTACTCTCCCTGTAACTCGGTGTCTCTGTTACTCTCCCTGTAACTCGGAGTCCCTGTTACTCTCCCTGTAACTCGGTGTCTCTGTTACTCTCCCTGTAACTCGGTGTCTCTGTTACTCTCCCTGTAACTCGGTGTCTCTGTTACTCTCCCTGTAACTCGGTGTCCCTGTTACTCTCCCTGTAACTCGGTGTCTCTGTTACTCCCCCTGTAACTCGGTGTCCCTGTTACTCTCCCTGTAACTCGGTGTCTCTGTTACTGTCCCTGTAACTCGGTGTCTCTGTTACTCTCCCTGTAACTCGGTCTCCCTGTAACTCTCCCTGTAACTCGGTGTCCCTGTTACTCTCCCTGTAACTCGGTGTCTCTGTTACTCTCCCTGTAACTCGGTGTCCCTGTTACTCTCCCTGTAACTCGGTGTCTCTGTTACTCTCCCTGTAACTCGGTGTCCCTGTTACTCTCCCTGTAACACGGTGTCCCTGTTACTCTCCCTGTAACACGGTGTCCCTGTTACTCTCCCTGTAACTCAGTGTCCCTGTTACTCTCCCTGTAACTCGGTGTCCCTGTTACTCTCCCTGTAACTCGGTGTCCCTGTTACTCTCTCTGTAACTCGGTGTCCCTGTTACTCCCCCTGTAACTCGGTGTCCCTGTTACTCTCCCTGTAACTCGGTGTCCCTGTTACTCCCCCTGTAACTCGGTGTCCCTGTTACTCTCCCTGTAACTCGGTGTCCCTGTTACTCCCCCTGTAACTCGGTGTCCCTGTTACTCTCCCTGTAACTCAGTGTCCCTGTTACTCTCCCTGTAACTCGGTGTCCCTGGTACTCTCCCTGTAACTCGGTGTCTCTGTTACTCTCCCTGTAACTCCCTGTCCCTGTTACTCTCCCTGTAACTCGGTGTCTCTGTTACTCTCCCTGTAACTCGGTGTCCCTGTTACTCTCCCTGTAACACGGTGTCCCTGTTACTCTCCCTGTAACACGATGTCTCTGTTACTCTCTCTGTAACTCGGTGTCCCTGTTAGTCTCCCTGTAACACGGTGTCTCTGTTACTCTCGCTGTAACTCGGTGTCCCTGTTACTCTCCATGTAACACGGTGTCCCTGTTACTCTCCCTGTAACTCGGTGTCCCTGTTACTCTCCCTGTAACTCGTTGTCTCTGTTACTCTCCCTGTAACGCCCTGTCCCTGTTACTCTCCCTGTAGTTCGGTGTCCCTGTTACTCTCCCTGTAACTCGGTGTCCCTGTTACTCTCCCTGTAACTCGGTGTCCCTGTTACTCTCCCTGAATCTCGGTGTCCCTGTTAATCTCCATGTAACTCGGTGTCCCTGTTACTCTCCCTGTAACTCGGTGTCTCTGTTACTCTCCCTGTAACTCGGTGTCTCTATTACTCTCCCTGTAACTCGGTGTCCCTGTTACTCTCCCTGTAACTCGGTGTCCCTGTTACTCTCCCTGAATCTCGGTGTCCCTGTTAATCTCCATGTAACTCGGTGTCCCTTTTACTCTCCCTGTAACTCGGTGTCTCTGTTACTCTCCCTGTAACTCGGTGTCTCTGTTACTCTCCCTGTAACTCGGTGTCTCTGTTACTCTCCCTGTAACTCGGTGTCCCTGTTACTCTCCCTGAATCTCGGTGTCCCTGTTAATCTCCATGTAACTCGGTGTCCCTTTTACTCTCCCTGTAACTCGGTGTCTCTGTTACTCTCCCTGTAACTCGGTGTCTCTATTACTCTCCCTGTAACTCGGTGTCTCTGTTACTCTCCCTGTAACTCGGTGTCCCTGTTACTCTCCCTGAATCTCGGTGTCCCTGTTAATCTCCATGTAACTCGGTGTCCCTTTTACTCTCCCTGTAACTCGGTGTCTCTGTTACTCTCCCTGTAACTCGGTGTCTCTATTACTCTCCCTGTAACTCGGTGTCCCTGTTACTCTCCCTGTAACTCGGTGTCCCTGTTACTCTCCCTGTAACTCAGTGTCCCTGTTACTCCCCCTGTAACTCAGTGTCCCTATTACTCTCCCTGTAACTCGGTGTCCCTGTTACTCTCCCTGTAACTCGGTGTCCCTGTTACTCTCGCTGTAACTCGGTGTCCCTATTACTCTCCCTGTAACTCGGTGTCCCTGTTACTCTCGCTGTAACTCGGTGTCCCTGTTACTCTCCCTGTACCTCGTTGTCTCTGTTTCTCTCCCTGTAACTCGCTGTCCCTGTTACTCTCCCTGTAACTCGCTGTCCCTGTTACTCTCCCTGTAACTCGGTGTCCCTGTTACTCTCCCTGTAACACGGTGTCCCTGTTACTCTCCCTGTAACATGGTGTCTCTGTTACTCTCTCTGTAACTCGGTGTCCCTGTTACTCTCCCTGTAACTCCCTGTCCCTGTTACTCTGCCTGTAACTCGGAGTCCCTGTTACTCTCGCTGTAACTCGGTGTCCCTGTTACTCTCCCTGTAACTCGGTGTCCCTGTTAATCTCCATGTAATTCGGTGTCCCTGTTAATCTCCCTGTAACTCGGTGTCTCTATTACTCTCTCTGTAACTCGGTGTCCCTGTTACTCTCCCAGTAACTCGGTGTTCCTGTTACTCTCGCTGTAACTCGGTGTCCCTGTTACTCTCCCTGTAACTCGGTGTCTCTGTTACTCTCCCTGTAACTCGGTGTCCCTGTTACTCTCCCTGTAACTCGGTGTCTCTATTACTCTCCCTGTAACTCGGTGTCCCTGTTACTCTCCCTGTAACTCGGTGTCCCTGTTACTCTCCCTGTAACTCAGTGTCCCTTTTACTCCCCCTATAACTCTGTGTCCCTATTACTCCCCCTGTAACTCGGTGTCCCTGTTACTCTCCCTGTAACTCGGTCTCTCTGTTACTCTCGCTGTAACTCGGTGTCCCTATTACTCTCCCTGTAACTCGGTGTCCCTGTTACTCTCGCTGTAACTCGGTGTCCCTGTTACTCTCCCTGTAACTCGTTGTCTCTGTTTCTCTCCCTGTAACTCGCTGTCCCTGTTACTCTCCCTGTAACTCGCTGTCCCTGTTACTCTCCCTGTAACTCGGTGTCCCTGTTACTCTCCCTGTAACACGGTGTCCCTTTTATTCTCCCTGTAGCATGGTGTCTCTGTTACTCTCTCTGTAACTCGGTGTCCCTGTTACTCTCCCTGTAACTCCCTGTCCCTGTTACTCTCCCTGTAACTCGGTGTCTCTGTTACTCTCCCTGTAACACGGTGTCCCTGTTACTCTCCCTGTAACACGGTGTCTCTGTTACTCTCCCTGTAACTCAGTGTCCCTGTTACTCTCCCTGTAACTCGGTGTCTCTGTTACTCTCCCTGTAACTCGGTGTCCCTGTTACTCTCTCTGTAACTCGGTGTCCCTGTTACTCTCCCTGTAACTCGGTGTCCCTGTTACTCTCCCTGTAACTCGGTGTCCCTGTTACTCTCCCTGTAACTCCGTGTCTCTGTTACTCTCCCTGTAACTCGGTGTCCCTGTTACTCTCCCTGTAACTCGGTGTCCCTGTTACTCTCCCTGTAACTCCATGTCTCTGTTACTCTCCCTGTAACTCGGTGTCCCTGTTACTCTCCCTGTAACTCGGTGTCCCTGTTACTCTCCCTGTAACTCGTTGTCCCTGTTACTCTCCCTGTAACTCGTTGTCTCTGGTACTCTCCCTGTAACTCTGTGTCACTGTTACTCTCCCTGTAAATCGGTGTCTCTGTTACTCTCCCTGTAACTCGGTGTCTCTGTTACTCTCCCTGTAACACGGTGTCTCTGTTACTCTCTCTGTAACTCGGTGTCCCTGTTAGTCTCCCTGTAACACGGTGTCTCTGTTACTCTCCCTGTAACACGGTGTCCCTGTTACTCTCCCTGTAACACGGTGTCTCTGTTACTCTCCCTGTAACTCGGTGTCTCTGTTACTCTCCCTGTAACTCGGTGTCCCTGTTACTCTCCCTGTAACACGGTGTCCCTGTTACTCTCCCTGTAACACGATGTCCCTGTTACTCTCCCTGTAACTCGGTGTCTCTGTTACTCTCCCTGTAACACGGTGTCTCTGTTACTCTCTCTGTAACTCGGTGTCCCTGTTAGTCTCCCTGTAACACGGTGTCTCTGTTACTCTCCCTGTAACACGGTGTCCCTGTTACTCTCCCTGTAACACGGTGTCTCTGTTACTCTCTCTGTAACTCGGTGTCCCTGTTAGTCTCCCTGTAACACGGTGTCTCTGTTACTCTCGCTGTAACTCGGTGTCCCTGTTACTCTCCCTGTAACACGGTGTCCCTGTTACTCTCCCAGTAACACGGTGTCCCTGTTACTCTCCCTGTAACTCGGTGTCCCTGTTACTCTCCCTGTAACTCGGTGTCCCTGTTACTCTCCATGTAACACGGTGTCTCTGTTACTCTCCCTGTAACTCGGTGTCCCTGTTACTCTCCCTGTAACACGGTGTCCCTGTTACTCTCCCTGTAACACGATGTCCCTGTTACTCTCCCTGTAACTCGGTGTCCCTGTCACTCTCTCTGTAACTCGGTGTCCCGTTTACTCTCCCTGTAACTCGGTGTCTCTGTTACTCTCCCTGTAACTCGGTGTCTCTGTTACTCTCCCTGTAACTCGGTGTCCCTGTCACTCTCTCTGTAACTCGGTGTCCCTGTTACTCTCCCTGTAACTCGGTGTCCCTGTTACTCTCCCTGTAACTCGGTGTCTCTGTTACTCTCCCTGTAACTCGGTGTCTCTGTTACTCTCCCTGTAACTCGGTGTCCCTGTCACTCTCTCTGTAACTCCCTGTCCCTGTTACACTCCCTGTAACTCGGTGTCCCTGTTACTCTCCCTGTAACTCCCTGTCCCTGTTACACTCCCTGTAACTCCCTGTCCCTGTTACACTCCCTGTAACTCCCTGTCTCTGTTACTCTCCCTGTAACTCGGTGTCCCTGTTACTCTCCCAGTAACACGGTGTCCCTGTTACTCTCCCTTTAACTCGGTGTCTCTGTTACTCTCTCTTTAACTCGGTGTCCCTGTTACTCTCTCTGTAACTCGGTGTCCCTGTTACTCTCCCTGTAACTCGGTGTCTCTGTTACTCTCCCTGTAACTCGGTGTCCCTGTTACTCTCCCTGTAACTCGGTGTCCCTGTTACTCTCCCTGTAACTCGGTGTCCCTGTTACTCCCCCTGTAACTCGGTGTCCCTGTTACTCTCCCTGTAACTCGGTGTCCCTGTTACTCTCCCTGTAACTCGGTGTCCCTGTTACTCTCCCTGTAACTCGTTGTCTCTGTTACTCTCCCTGTAACGCCCTGTCCCTGTTACTCTCCCTGTAGTTCGGTGTCACTGTTACTCTCCCTTTAACTCGGTGTCCCTGTTAGTCTCTCTGTAACACGGTGTCCCTGTTACTCTCCCTGTAACACGGTGTCGCTGTTACTCTCTGTAACTCGGTGTCCCTGTTACTCTCCATGTAACACGGTGTCTCTGTTACTCTCTCTGTAACTCGGTGTCTCTGTTACTCTCCCTGTAACTCGGTGTCTCTGTTACTCTCTCTGTAACTCGATGTCCCTGTTACTCTCTCTGTAACTCAGTGTCCCTGTTACTCTCCCTGTAACTCCCTGTCCCTGTTAATCTCCCTGTAACTCGGAGTCCCTGTTACTCTCCCTGTAACACGGTGTCCCTGTTACACTCCCTGTAACACGGTGTCTCTGTTACTCTCGCTGTAACTTGGTGTCCCTGTTACTCTCCCTGAAACACGGTGTCCCTGTTACTCTCCCAGTAACACGGTGTCCCTGTTACTCTCCCTGTAACTCGGTGTCCCTGTTACTCTCCCTGTAACTCGGTGTCCCTGTTACTCTCCCTGTAACTCGGTGTCCCTGTTAATCTCCATGTAACTCGGTGTCCCTGTTACTCTCCCTGTAACTCGGTGTCTCTGTTACTCTCCCTGTAACTCGGTGTCTCTATTACTCTCTTTGTAACTCGGTGTCCCTGTTACTCTCCCTGTAACTCGGTGTCCCTGTTACTCTCCCTGTAACTCGGTGTCCCTGTTACTCCCCCTGTCACTCAGTGTCCCTATTACTCCCCCTGTAACTCGGTGTCCCTGTTACTCTCCCTGTAACTCGGTGTCCCTGTTACTCTCCCTGTAACTCGGTGTCCCTATTACTCTCCCTGTAACTCGGTGTCCCTGTTACTCTCCCTGTAACTCGGTGTCCCTGTTACTCTCCCTGTAACTCGGTGTCCCTGTTAATCTCCATGTAACTCGGTGTCCCTGTTACTCTCCCTGTAACTCGGTGTCTCTGTTACTCTCCCTGTAACTCGGTGTCTCTATTACTCTCTTTGTAACTCGGTGTCCCTGTTACTCTCCCTGTAACTCGGTGTCCCTGTTA
Organism: Scyliorhinus torazame; assembly: GCF_047496885.1. Taxonomy (NCBI): domain Eukaryota; kingdom Metazoa; phylum Chordata; class Chondrichthyes; order Carcharhiniformes; family Scyliorhinidae; genus Scyliorhinus; species Scyliorhinus torazame. The sequence goes on from NC_092715.1 coordinate 12,428,331, forward strand.
CTCTCCCTGTAACTCGGTGTCCCTGTTACTCCCCCTGTCACTCAGTGTCCCTATTACTCCCCCTGTAACTCGGTGTCCCTGTTACTCTCCCTGTAACTCGGTGTCCCTGTTACTCTCCCTGTAACTCGGTGTCCCTATTACTCTCCCTGTAACTCGGTGTCCCTGTTACTCTCGCTGTAACTCGGTGTCCCTGTTACTCTCCCTGTAACTCGTTGTCTCTGTTTCTCTCCCTGTAACTCGGTGTCCCTGTTACTCTCGCTGTAACACGGTGTTCCTGTTACTCTCCCTGTAACTCCCTGTCCCTGTTAATCTCCCTGTAACTCAGTGTCCCTGTTACTCTCTCTGTAACTCGGTGTCCCTGTTACTCTCCCTGTAACTCGGTGTCCCTATTACTCTCCCTGTAACTCGGTGTCCCTGTTACTCTCGCTGTAACACGGTGTTCCTGTTACTCTCCCTGTAACTCCCTGTCCCTGTTAATCTCCCTGTAACTCAGTGTCCCTGTTACTCTCTCTGTAACTCGGTGTCCCTGTTACTCTCCCTGTAACTCGGTGTCCCTATTACTCTCCCTGTAACTCGGTGTCCCTGTTACTCTCCCTGTAACTCGGTGTCCCTATTACTCTCCCTGTAACTCGGTGTCCCTATTACTCTCCCTGTAACTCGGTGTCCCTGTTACTCTCCCTGTAACTCGGTGTCCCTGTTACTCTCCCTGTAACACGGTGTCCTTGTTACTCTCCCTGTAACTCGCTGTCCCTGTTACTCTCCCTGTAACACGGTGTCCCTGTTACTCTCCCTGTAACTCGCTGTCCCTGTTACTCTCCCTGTAACTCGTTGTCTCTGTTTCTCTCCCTGTAACTCGGTGTTCCTGTTACTCTCCCTGTAACTCGGTGTCCCTGTTACACTCCCTGTAACTCGGTGTCGCTGTTACTCTCCCTGTAACACGGTGTCCCTGTTACTCTCCCTGTAACTCGCTGTCCCTGTTACTCTCCCTGTAACTCGGTGTCCCTGTTACTCTCCCTGTAACACGGTGTCTCTGTTACTCTCTCTGTAACTCGGTGTCCCTGTTACTCTCGCTGTAATTCGGTGTCCCTGTTACTCTCCCTGTAACTCGGTGTCTCTGTTACTCTCGCTGTAACTCGTTGTCTCTGTTACTCTCCCTGTAACTCGGTGTCCCTATTACTCTCCCTGTAACATGGTGTCTCTGTTACTCTCTCTGTAACTCGGTGTCCCTGTTACTCTCCCTGTAACTCGGTGTCCCTATTACTCTCCCTGTAACATGGTGTCTCTGTTACTCTCTCTGTAACTCGGTGTCCCTATTACTCTCCCTGTAACATGGTGTCTCTGTTACTCTCCCTGTAACTCGGTGTCCCTATTACTCTCCCTGTAACTCGGTGTCCCTGTTACTCTCCCTGTAACTCGGTGTCCCTGTTACTCTCCCTGTAACATGGTGTCTCTGTTACTCTCCCTGTAACTCGGTGTCCCTATTACTCTCCCTGTAACTCGGTGTCCCTGTTACTCTCCCTGTAACTCGGTGTCACTGTTACTCTCCCTGTAACTCGGTGTCCCTATTACTCTCCCTGTAACATGGTGTCTCTGTTACTCTCTCTGTAACTCGGTGTCCCTGTTACTCTCCCTGTAACTCCCTGTCCCTGTTACTCTCCATGTAAATCGGTGTCCCTGTTACTCTCCCTGTAACTCCCTGTCTCTGTTACTCTCCCTGTAACTCGGTGACCCTGTTACTCTCCCTGTAACTCGGTGTCCCTGTTAGTCTCCCTGTAACACGGTGTCTCTGTTACTCTCTCTGTAACTCGGTGTCCCTGTTACTCTCCCTGTAACTCGGTGTCTCTGTTACTCTCCCTGTAACTCGGTGACCCTGTTACTCTCCCTGTAACTCGGTGTCCCTGTTAGTCTCCCTGTAACACGGTGTCTCTGTTACTCTCTCTGTAACTCGGTGTCCCTGTTACTCTCCCTGTAACTCGGTGTCTCTGTTACTCTCCCTGTAACTCGGTGTCCCTGTTAGTCTCCCTGTAACACGGTGTCTCTGTTACTCTCTCTGTAACTCGGTGTCCCTGTTACTCTCCCTGTAACACGGTGTCCCTGTTACTCTCCCTGTAACACGGTGTCTCTGTTACTCTCCCTGTAACTCGGTGTCCCTGTTACTCTCCCTGTAACTCGGTGTCCCTGTTACTCTCCCTGTAACTCGGTGTCCCTGTTACTCTCCCTGTAACTCGTTGTCTCTGTTACTCTCCCTGTAACTCGTTGTCTCTGTTACTCTCCCTGTAGTTCGGTGTCCCTGTTACTCTCCCTTTAACTCGGTGTCCCTGTTAGTCTCTCTGTAACACGGTGTCGCAGTTACTCTCTGTAACTCGGTGTCCCTGTTACTCTCCCTGTAACACGGTGTCTCTGTTGCTCTCCCTGTAACTCGGTGTCTCTGTTACTCTCCCTGTAACTCAGTGTCCCGTTTACTCTCCCTGTAACTCGGTGTCCCTGTTACTCTCCCTGTAACTCGGTGTCTCTGTTACTCTCTCTGTAACTCGGTGTCTCTGTTACTCTCCCTGTAACTCGGTGTCTCTGTTTCTCTCTCTGTAACTCGGTGTCCCTGTTACTCTCTCTGTAACTCAGTGTCCCTGTTACTCTCCCTGTAACTCCCTGTCCCTGTTAATCTCCCTGTAACTCGGAGTCCCTGTTACTCTCCCTGTAACACGGTGTCCCTGTTTCTCTCCCTGTAACTCGGTGTCTCTGTTACTCTCTCTGTAACTCGGTGTCCCTGTTACTCTCCCTGTAACACGGTGTCTCTGTTACTCTCTCTGTAACTCGGTGTCCCTGTTACTCTCCCTGTAACTCGGTGTCCCTGTTACTCTCCCTGAAACACGGTGTCCCTGTTACTCTCCCAGTAACACGGTGTCCCTGTTACTCTCCCTGTAACTCGGTGTCCCTGTTACTCTCCCTGTAACTCGGTCTCCCTGTTACTCTCCCTGTAACTCGTTGTCCCTGTTACTCTCCCTGTAACTCAGTGTCCCTGTTACTCCCCCTGTAACTCAGTGTCCCTATTACTCCCCCTGTAACTCGGTGTCCCTGTTACTCTCCCTGTAACTCGGTGTCCCTGTTACTCTCGCTGTAACTCGGTGTCCCTGTTACTCTCCCTGTAACTCGGTGTCCCTGTTACTCTCTCTGTAACTCGGTGTCTCTGTTACTCTCTCTGTAACTCGGTGTCCCTGTTACTCTCTCTGTAACTCGGTGTCCCTGTTACTCTCTCTGTAACTCGGTGTCCCTGTTACTCTCCCAGTAACACGGTGTCCCTGTTACTCTCCCTGTAACTCGGTGTCCCTGTTACTCTCCCTGTAACACGGTGTCCCTGTTACACTCCCTGTAACACGGTGTCCCTGTTACACTCCCTGTAACACGGTGTCTCTGTTACTCTCTCTGTAACTCGGTGTCCCTGTTACTCTCTCTGTAACTCGGTGTCCCTGTTACTCTCTCTGTAACTCGGTGTCCCTGTTACTCTCCCAGTAACACGGTGTCCCTGTTACTCTCCCTGTAACTCGGTGTCCCTGTTACTCTCCCTGTAACACGGTGTCCCTGTTACACTCCCTGTAACACGGTGTCCCTGTTACACTCCCTGTAACACGGTGTCTCTGTTACTCTCTCTGTAACTCGGTGTCCCTGTTACTCTCCCTGTAACTCGGTGTCCCTGTTACTCTCCCTGTAACTCGGTGTCCCTGTTACTCTCCCTGTAACTCGGTGTCCCTGTTAATCTCCATGTAACTCGGTGTCCCTGTTACTCTCCATGTAACTCGGTGTCTCTGTTACTCTCCCTGTAACTCGGTGTCTCTGTTACTCTCCCTGTAACTCGGTGTCCCTGTTACTCTCCCTGTAACTCGGTGTCCCTGTTACTCTCCCTGAAACACGGTGTCCCTGTTACTCTCCCAGTAACACGGTGTCTCTGTTACTCTCCCTGTAACTCGGTGTCCCTGTGACTCTCCCTGTAACTCGGTGTCCCTGTTACTCTCCCTGTAACTCGGTGTCCCTGTTACTCTCCCTGTAACTCGGTGTCCCTGTTAATCTCCATGTAACTCGGTGTCCCTGTTACTCTCCCTGTAACTCGGTGTCCCTTTTACTCTCCCTGTAACTCGGTGTCTCTGTTACTCTCCCTGTAACTCGGTGTCTCTATTACTCTCCCTGTAACTCGGTGTCCCTGTTACTCTCCCTGTAACTCGGTGTCCCTGTTACTCCCCCTGTCACTCAGTGTCCCTATTACTCCCCCTGTAACTCGGTGTCCCTGTTACTCTCCCTGTAACACGGTGTCCCTGTTACTCTCCCTGTAACTCGGGGTCCCTGTTACTCTCCCTGTAACTCGGTGTCCCTGTTACTCTCCCTGTAACTCGGTGTCCCTGTTACTCTCCCTGTAACTCGGTGTCCCTGTTACTCTCCCTGTAACTCGGTGTCCCTGTTACTCTCCCTGTAACTCGGTGTCCCTGTTACTCTCCCTGTAACTCGGTGTCCCTGTTAATCTCCATGTAACTCGGTGTCCCTGTTACTCTCCCTGTAACTCGGTGTCCCTTTTACTCTCCCTGTAACTCGGTGTCTCTGTTACTCTCCCTGTAACTCGGTGTCTCTATTACTCTCCCTGTAACTCGGTGTCCCTGTTACTCTCCCTGTAACTCGGTGTCCCTGTTACTCCCCCTGTCACTCAGTGTCCCTATTACTCCCCCTGTAACTCGGTGTCCCTGTTACTCTCCCTGTAACACGGTGTCCCTGTTACTCTCCCTGTAACTCGGGGTCCCTGTTACTCTCCCTGTAACTCGGTGTCCCTGTTACTCTCCCTGTAACTCGGTGTCCCTGTTACTCTCCCTGTAACTCGGTGTCCCTGTTACTCTCCCTGTAACTCGGTGTCCCTGTTACTCTCCCTGTAACTCGGTGTCCCTGTTACTCCCCCTGTCACTCAGTGTCCCTATTACTCCCCCTGTAACTCGGTGTCCCTGTTACTCTCCCTGTAACACGGTGTCCCTGTTACTCTCCCTGTAACTCGGGGTCCCTGTTACTCTCCCTGTAACTCGGTGTCCCTGTTACTCTCCCTGTAACTCGGTGTCTCTGTTACTCTCCCTGTAACTCGGAGTCGCTGTTACTCTCCCTCTAACTCGGTGCCCCTGTTACTCTCCCATTAAGTCGGTGTTCCTGTTACTCTCCCTGTAACACGGTGTCCCTGTTACTCTCCCTGTAACTCAGTGTCCCTGTTACTCTCCCTCTAACTCGGTGCCCCTGTTACTCTCCCATTAAGTCGGTGTTCCTGTTACTCTCTGTAACTCGGTGTCCCTGTTACTCTCCCTGTAACTCGGAGTCCCTGTTACTCTCCCATTAAGTCGGTGTTCCTGTTACTCTCCCTGTAACACGGTGTCCCTGTTACTCTCCCTGTAACTCGGTGTCCCTGTTACTCTCGCTGTAACTCGGTGTCCCTGTTACTCTCCCTGTAACTCGGTGTCTCTGTTACTCTCCCTGTAACTCGGTGTCCCTGTTACTCTCCCTGTAACACGGTGTCCCTGTTACTCTCCCTGTAACTCGGTGTCCCTGTTACTCTCGCTGTAACTCGGTGTCCCTGTTCCTCTCCCTGTAACACGGTGTCCCTGTTACTCTCCCTGTAACTCGGTGTCCCTGTTACTCTCGCTGTAACTCGGTGTCCCTGTTACTCTCCCTGTAACTCGGTGTCTCTGTTACTCTCCCTGTAACTCGGTGTCCCTGTTACTCTCCCTGTAACTCGGTGTCTCTGTTACTCTCCCTGTAACTCGGTGTCCCTGTTACTCTCCCTGTAACTCGGTGTCCCTGTTACTCTCCCTGTAACTCGGAGTCCCTGTTACTCTCCCATTAAGTCGGTGTTCCTGTTACTCTCCCATTAAGTCGGTGTCCCTGTTACTCTCCCTGTAACTCGGTGTCTCTGTTACTCTCCCTGTAACTCGGTGTCCCTGTTACTCTCCCTGTAACTCGGTGTCCCTGTTACTCCCCCTGTAACTCGGTGTCTCTGTTACTCTCTCTGTAACTCGGTGTCCCTGTTACTCTCTCTGTAACTCGGTGTCTCTGTTACTCTCTCTGTAACTCGGTGTCTCTGTTACTCTCCCTGTAACTCGGTGTTCCTGTTACTCTCCCATTAAGTCGGTGTCCCTGTTACTCTCCCTGTAACTCGGTGTCTCTGTTACTCTCCCTGTAACTCGGTGTCCCTGTTACTCTCTCTGTAACTCGGTGTCTCTGTTACTCTCCCTGTAACTCGGTGTCCCTGTTACTCTCGCTGTAACTCGGTGTCCCTGTTACTCTCCCTGTAACACGGTGTCCCTGTTACTCTCCCTGTAACTCGGTGTCCCTGTTACTCTCGCTGTAACTCGGTGTCCCTGTTACTCTCCCTGTAACTCGGTGTCTCTGTTACTCTCCCTGTAACTCGGTGTCCCTGTTACTCTCCCTGTAACTCGGTGTCTCTGTTACTCTCCCTGTAACTCGGTGTCCCTGTTACTCTCCCTGTAACTCGGTGTCCCTGTTACTCTCCCTGTAACTCGGAGTCCCTGTTACTCTCCCATTAAGTCGGTGTTCCTGTTACTCTCCCTGTAACTCGGTGTCTCTGTTACTCTCCCTGTAACTCGGTGTCTCTGTTACTCTCCCTGTAACACGGTGTCCCTGTTACTCTCCCTGTAACTCGGTGTCCCTGTTACTCTCCCTGTAACTCGGTGTCTCTGTTACTCTCCCTGTAACACGGTGTCCCTGTTACTCTCCCTGTAACTCGGTGTCCCTGTTACTCTCCCTGTAACTCGGTGTCTCTGTTACTCTCCCTGTAACTCGGAGTCGCTGTTACTCTCCCTGTAACTCGGTGTCTCTGTTACTCTCCCTGTAACTCGGTGTCTCTGTTACTCTCCCTGTAACTCGGTGTCTCTGTTACTCTCCCTGTAACTCGGTGTCCCTGTTACTCTCCCAGTAACACGGTGTCCCTGTTACTCTCCCTGTAACTCGGTGTCCCTGTTACTCTCCCTGTAACTCGGTGTCCCTGTTACTCTCCCAGTAACACGGTGTCCCTGTTACTCTCTCTGTAACTCGGTGTCCCTGTTACTCTCCCTGTAACTCGGTGTCCCTGTTACTCTCGCTGTAACTCGGTGTCTCTGTTACTCTCCCTGTAACTCGGTGTCTCTGTTACTCTCCCAGTAACACGGTGTCCCTGTTACTCTCCCTGTAACTCGGTGTCTCTGTTACTCTCCCTGTAACTCGGTGTCCCTGTTACTCTCTCTGTAACTCGGTGTCTCTGTTACTCTCCCTGTAACTCGGTGTCCCTGTTACTCTCCCAGTAACACGGTGTCCCTGTTACTCTCCCTGTAACTCGGTGTCCCTGTTACTCTCCCTGTAACTCGGAGTCGCTGTTACTCTCCCTGTAACTCGGTGTCTCTGTTACTCTCCCTGTAACTCGGTGTCTCTGTTACTCTCTCTGTAACTCGGAGTCCCTGTTACTCTCCCATTAAGTCGGTGTTCCTGTTACTCTCCCTGTAACTCAGTGTCCCTGTTACTCTCCCTGTAACTCGGTGTCGCTGTTACTCTCCCTGTAACTCGGTGTCTCTGTTACTCTCTCTGTAACTCGGTGACCCTGTTACTCTCGCTGTAACTCCCTGTCTCTGTTACTCTCCCTGTAACTCGGAGTCCCTGTTACTCTCCCTGTAACTCGGTGTCCCTGTTACTCTCCCTGTAACTCCCTGTCTCTGTTACTCTCCCTGTAACTCGGTGTCTCTGTTACTCTCCCTGTAACTCGGTGTCCCTGTTACTCTCCCTGTAACTCGGTGTCTCTGTTACTCTCCCTGTAACTCGGTGTCCCTGTTACTCTCCCTGTAACTCCCTGTCTCTGTTACTCTCCCTGTAACTCGGTGTCTCTGTTACTCTCCCTGTAACTCGGTGTCCCTGTTACTCTCCCTGTAACACGGTGTCCCTGTTACTCTCGCTGTAACTCGGTGTCCCTGTTACTCTCCCTGTAACTCGGTGTCCATGTTACTCTCCCTGTAACTCGTTGTCTCTGTTACTCTCACTGTAACTCGTTGTCTCTGTTACTCTCCCTGTAGTTCGGTGTCCCTGTTACTCTCCCTTTAACTCGGTGTCCCTGTTAGTCTCTCTGTAACACGGTGTCGCTGTTACTCTCTGTAACTCGGTGTCCCTGTTACTCTCCCTGTAACACGGTGTCTCTGTTACTCTCTCTGTAACTCGGTGTCTCTGTTACTCTCCCTGTAACTCGGTGTCCCTGTTACTCTCCCTGTAACTCGGTGTCCCTGTTAGTCTCTCTGTAACACGGTGTCGCTGTTACTCTCTGTAACTCGGTGTCCCTGTTACTCTCCCTGTAACTCGGTGTCCCTGTTACTCTCTCTGTAACTCAGTGTCCCTGTTACTCTCCCTGTAACTCCCTGTCCCTGTTAATCTCCCTGTAACTCGGAGTCCCTGTTACTCTCCCTGTAACTCGGAGTCCCTGTTACTATCTCTGTAACTCGGTGTCTCTGTTACTCTCCCTGTAACACGGTGTCTCTGTTACTCTCGCTGTAACTCGGTGTCCCTGTTACTCTCCCTGAAACACGGTGTCCCTGTTACTCTCCCAGTAACACGGTGTCCCTGTTACTCTCCCTGTAACTCGGTGTCCCTGTTACTCTCCCTGTAACTCGGTCTCCCTGTTACTCTCCCTGTAACTCATTGTCCCTGTTAATCTCCATGTAACTCGGTGTCCCTGTTACTCTCCCTGTAACTCGGTGTCCCTGTTACTCTCCCTGTAACACGGTGTCCCTGTTACTCTCCCTGTAACTCGGTGTCTCTGTTACTCTCTCTGTAACTTGGTGTCCCTGTTACTCTCCCTGTAACACGGTGTCTCTGTTACTCTCGCTGTAACTCGGTGTCCCTGTTACTCTCCCTGAAACACGGTGTCCCTGTTACTCTCCCAGTAACACGGTGTCCCTGTTACTCTCCCTGTAACTCGGTGTCCCTGTTACTCTCCCTGTAACTCGGTGTCCCTGTTACTCTCCCTGTAACTCGTTGTCCCTGTTAATCTCCATGTAACTCGGTGTCCCTGTTACTCTCCCTGTAACTCGGTGTCCCTGTTACTCTCCCTGTAACTCAGTGTCCCTGTTACTCCCCCTGTAACTCAGTGTCCCTATTAGTCCCCCTGTAACTCGGTGTCCCTGTTACTCTCCCTGTAACTCGGTGTCCCTGTTACTCTCGCTGTAACTCGGTGTCCCTGTTACTCTCCCTGTAACTCGGTGTCCCTGTTACTCTCTCTGTAACTCGATGTCTCTGTTACTCTCTCTGTAACTCGGTGCCCCTGTTACTCTCTCTGTAACTCGGTGTCCCTGTTACTCTCTCTGTAACTCGGTGTCCCTGTTACTCTCCCAGTAACACGGTGTCCCTGTTACTCTCCCTGTAACTCGGTGTCCCTGTTACTCTCCCTGTAACACGGTGTCCCTGTTACACTCCCTGTAACACGGTGTCTCTTTTACTCTCTCTGTAACTCGGTGTCCCTGTTACTCTCCCTGTAACACGGTGTCTCTGTTACTCTCGCTGTAACTCGGTGTCCCTCTTACTCTCCCAGTAACACGGTGTCCCTGTTACTCTCCCTGTAACTCGGTGTCCCTGTTACTCTCCCTGTAACTCGGTGTCCCTGTTACTCTCCCTGTAACTCGGTGTCCCTGTTAATCTCCATGTAACTCGGTGTCTCTGTTACTCTCCCTGTAACTCGGTGTCCCTGTTACTCTCCCAGTAACACGGTGTCCCTGTTACTCTCCCTGTAACTCGGTGTCCCTGTTACTCTCCCTGTAACTCGGTGTCCCTGTTACTCTCCCTGTAACTCGGTGTCCCTGTTACTCTCCATGTAACTCGGTGTCTCTGTTACTCTCCCTGTAACTCGGTGTCTCTGTTACTCTCCCTGTAACTCGGTGTCTCTATTACTCTCCCTGTAACTCGGTGTCTCTGTTACTCTCCCTGTAACTCGGTGTCACTGTTACTCTCCCTTTAACTCGGTGTCCCTGTTACTCTCCCTGTAACTCGGTGTCCCTGTTACTCTCCCTGTAACTCGGTGTCCCTGTTACTCTCCCTGTAACTCGGTGTCTCTGTACTCTCCCTGTAACACGGTGTCCCTGTTACTCTCCCTGTAACTCGGTGTCCCTGTTACTCTCCCTGAAACACTGTGTCCCTGTTACTCTCCCAGTAACACGGTGTCTCTGTTACTCTCCCTGTAACTCGGTGTCCCTGTTACTCTCCCTGTAACTCGGTGTCCCTGTTACTCTCCCTGTAACTCGGTGTCCCTGTTACTCTCCCTGTAACTCGGTGTCCCTGTTAATCTCCATGTAACTCGGTGTCCCTGTTACTCTCCCTGTAACTCGGTGTCCCTTTTACTCTCCCTGTAACTCGGTGTCTCTGTTACTCTCCCTGTAACTCGGTGTCTCTATTACTCTCTCTGTAACTCGGTGTCCCTGTTTCTCTCCCTGTAACTCGGTGTCCCTGTTACTCCCCCTGTCACTCAGTGTCCCTATTACTCCCCCTGTAACTCGGTGTCCCTGTTACTCTCCCTGTAACTCGGTGTCCCTGTTACTCTCCCTGTAACTCGGTGTCCCTATTACTCTCCCTGTAACTCGGTGTCCCTGTTACTCTCGCTGTAACTCGGTGTCCCTGTTACTCTCCCTGTAACTCGTTGTCTCTGTTTCTCTCCCTGTAACTCCTTGTCCCTGTTACTCTCCCTGTAACTCGGTGTCCCTGTTACTCTCCCTGTAACTCCCTGTCTCTGTTACTCTCCCTGTAACTCGGAGTCCCTGTTACTTTCCCTGTAACTCGGTGTCCCTGTTACTCTCCCTGTAACACGGTGTCCCTGTTACTCTGCCTGTAACACGGTCTCTCTGTTAATCTCTCTGTAACTCGGTGTCCCTGTTAGTCTCCCTGTAACACGGTGTCTCTGTTACTCTCGCTGTAACTCGGTGTCCCTGTTACTCTCCCTGTAACACGGTGTCCCTGTTACTCTCCCAGTAACACGGTGTCCCTGTTACTCTCCCTGTAACTCGGTGTCCCTGTTACTCTCCCTGTAACTCGGTGTTCCTGTTACTCTCCATGTAACTCGGTGTCCCTGTTACTCTCCCTGTAACTCGGTGTCCCTGTTACTCTCCCTGTAACTCGGTGTCTCTGTTACTCTCTCTGTAACTCGGTGTCTCTGTTACTCTCCCTGTAACTCAGTGTCTCTGTTACTCTCCCTGTAACTCGGTGTCCCTGTTACTCTCCCTGTAACTCGGTGTCCCTGTTACTCTCCCTGTAACTCGGTGTCCCTGTTACTCTCCCTGTAACTCGTTGTCTCTGTTACTCTCCCTGTAACTCGTTGTCTCTGTTACTCTCCCTGTAGTTCGGTGTCCCTGTTACTCTCCCTTTAACTCGGTGTCCCTGTTACTCTCCCTGTAACTCGGTGTCCCTGTTACTCTCCCTGTAACTCGGTGTCTCTGTTACTCTCTCTGTAACTCGGTGTCTCTGTTACTCTCCCTGTAACTCGGTGTCTCTGTTACTCTCCCTGTAACTCGGTGTCTCTGTTACTCTCTCTGTAACTCAGTGTCCCTGTTACTCTCCCTGTAACTCCCTGTCCCTGTTAATCTCCCTGTAACTCGGAGTCCCTGTTACTCTCCCTGTAACTCGGAGTCCCTGTTACTCTCTCTGTAACTCGGTGTCCCTGTTACTCTCCCTGTAACACGGTGTCTCTGTTACTCTCCCTGTAACTCGGTGTCCCTGTTACTCTCCCAGTAACACGGTGTCCCTGTTACTCTCCATGTAACACGGTGTCCCTGTTACTCTCCCAGTAACACGGTGTCCCTGTTACTCTCCCTGTAACTCGGTGTCCCTGTTACTCTCCCTGTAACTCGGTGTTCCTGTTACTCTCCATGTAACTCGGTGTCCCTGTTACTCTCCCTGTAACTCGGTGTCCCTGTTACTCTCCCTGTAACTCGGTGTCCCTGTTACTCTCCCTGTAACTCGGTGTTCCTGTTACTCTCCATGTAACTCGGTGTCCCTGTTACTCTCCCTGTAACTCGGTGTCCCTGTTACTCTCCCTGTAACTCGGTGTCCCTGTTACTCTCCATGTAACTCGGTGTCCCTGTTACTCTCCCGGTAACTCGGTGTCCCTGTTAGTCTCTCTGTAACACGGTGTCCCTGTTACTCTCCCTGTAACACGGTGTCTCTGTTACTCTCCCTGTAACTCGGTGTCTCTGTTACTCTCCCTGTAACTCGGTGTCTCTGTTACTCTCCCTGTAACTCGGTGTCTCTGTTACTCTCTCTGTAACTCGGTGTCTCTGTTACTCTCTCTGTAACTCAGTGTCCCTGTTACTCTCCCTGTAACTCCCTGTCCCTGTTAATCTCCCTGTAACTCGGAGTCCCTGTTACTCTCCCTGTAACTCGGAGTCCCTGTTACTCTCTCTGTAACTCGGTGTCCCTGTTACTCTCCCTGTAACACGGTGTCTCTGTTACTCTCCCTGTAACTCGGTGTCCCTGTTACTCTCCCAGTAACACGGTGTCCCTGTTACTCTCCATGTAACACGGTGTCCCTGTTACTCTCCCAGTAACACGGTGTCCCTGTTACTCTCCCTGTAACTCGGTGTCCCTGTTACTCTCCCTGTAACTCGGTGTTCCTGTTACTCTCCATGTAACTCGGTGTCCCTGTTACTCTCCCTGTAACTCGGTGTCCCTGTTACTCTCCCTGTAACTCGGTGTCCCTGTTACTCTCCCTGTAACTCGGTGTTCCTGTTACTCTCCATGTAACTCGGTGTCCCTGTTACTCTCCCTGTAACTCGGTGTCCCTGTTACTCTCCCTGTAACTCGGTGTCCCTGTTACTCTCCATGTAACTCGGTGTCCCTGTTACTCTCCCGGTAACTCGGTGTCCCTGTTAGTCTCTCTGTAACACGGTGTCCCTGTTACTCTCCCTGTAACACGGTGTCTCTGTTACTCTCCCTGTAACTCGGTGTCTCTGTTACTCTCCCTGTAACTCGGTGTCTCTGTTACTCTCCCTGTAACTCGGTGTCTCTGTTACTCTCTCTGTAACTCGGTGTCTCTGTTACTCTCTCTGTAACTCGGTGTCCCTGTTACTCTCCCTGTAACTCGGTGTCTCTGTTACTCTCTCTGTAACTCGGTGTCCCTGTTACTCTCCCTGTAACACGGTGTCTCTGTTACTCTCCCTGTAACTCGGTGTCTCTGTTACTCTCCCTGTAACTCGGTGTCTCTGTTACTCTCCCTGTAACTCGGTGTCCCTGTTAGTCTCTCTGTAACACGGTGTCGCTGTTACTCTCTGTAACTCGGTGTCCCTGTTACTCTCCCTGTAACACGGTGTCTCTGTTACTCTCTCTGTAACTCGGTGTCTCTGTTACTCTCCCTGTAACTCGGTGTCTCTGTTACTCTCTCTGTAACTCGGTGTCCCTGTTACTCTCCCTGTAACTCCCTGTCCCTGTTAATCTCCCTGTAACTCGGAGTCCCTGTTACTCTCCCTGTAACTCGGAGTCCCTGTTACTAACTCTGTAACTCGGTGTCCCTGTTACTCTCCCTGTAACACGGTGTCTCTGTTACTCTCGCTGTAACTCGGTGTCCCTGTTACTCTCCCTGAAACACGGTGTCCCTGTTACTCTCCCAGTAACACGGTGTCCCTGTTACTCTCCCTGTAACTCGGTGTCCCTGTTACTCTCCCTGTAACTCGGTCTCCCTGTTACTCTCCCTGTAACTCATTGTCCCTGTTAATCTCCATGTAACTCGGTGTCCCTGTTACTCTCCCTGTAACTCGGTGTCCCTGTTACTCTCCCTGTAACACGGGGTCCCTGTTACTCTCCCTGTAACTCGGTGTCTCTGTTACTCTCTCTGTAACTCGGTGTCCCTGTTACTCTCCCTGTAACACGGTGTCTCTGTTACTCTCGCTGTAACTCGGTGTCCCTGTTACTCTCCCTGAAACACGGTGTCCCTGTTACTCTCCCAGTAACACGGTGTCCCTGTTACTCTCCCTGTAACTCGGTGTCCCTGTTACTCTCCCTGTAACTCGGTCTCCCTGTTACTCTCCCTGTAACTCGTTGTCCCTGTTAATCTCCATGTAACTCGGTGTCCCTGTTACTCTCCCTGTAACTCGGTGTCCCTGTTACTCTCCCTGTAACTCAGTGTCCCTGTTACTCCCCCTGTAACTCAGTGTCCCTATTAGTCCCCCTGTAACTCGGTGTCCCTGTTACTCTCCCTGTAACTCGGTGTCCCTGTTACTCTCGCTGTAACTCGGTGTCCCTGTTACTCTCCCTGTAACTCGGTGTCCCTGTTACTCTCTCTGTAACTCGATGTCTCTGTTACTCTCTCTGTAACTCGGTGCCCCTGTTACTCTCCCTGTAACTCGGTGTCCCTGTTAATCTCCCTGTAATTCGGTGTCTCTGTTACTCTCCCTGTAACTCGGTGTCCCTGTTACTCTCTCTGTAACTCGGTGTCTCTGTTACTCTCTCTGTAACTCGGTGTCCCTGTTACTCTCTCTGTAACTCGGTGTCCCTGTTACTCTCCCAGTAACACGGTGTCCCTGTTACTCTCCCTGTAACTCGGTGTCCCTGTTACTCTCCCTGTAACACGGTGTCCCTGTTACACTCCCTGTAACATGGTGTCTCTTTTACTCTCTCTGTAACTCGGTGTCCCTGTTACTCTCCCTGTAACACGGTGTCTCTGTTACTCTCGCTGTAACTCGGTGTCCCTGTTACTCTCCCAGTAACACGGTGTCCCTGTTACTCTCCCTGTAACTCGGTGTCCCTGTTACTCTCCCTGTAACTCGGTGTCCCTGTTACTCTCCCTGTAACTCGGTGTCCCTGTTAATCTCCATGTAACTCGGTGTCTCTGTTACTCTCCCTGTAACTCGGTGTCCCTGTTACTCTCCCAGTAACACGGTGTCCCTGTTACTCTCCCTGTAACTCGGTGTCCCTGTTACTCTCCCTGTAACTCGGTGTCCCTGTTACTCTCCCTGTAACTCGGTGTCCCTGTTACTCTCCATGTAACTCGGTGTCTCTGTTACTCTCCCTGTAACTCGGTGTCTCTGTTACTCTCCCTGTAACTCGGTGTCTCTATTACTCTCCCTGTAACTCGGTGTCCCTGTTACTCTCCCTGTAACTCGGTGTCCCTGTTACTCTCCCTGAAACACGGTGTCCCTGTTACTCTCCCAGTAACACGGTGTCTCTGTTACTCTCCCTGTAACTCGGTGTCCCTGTTACTCTCCCTGTAACTCGGTGTCCCTGTTACTCTCCCTGTAACTCGGTGTCCCTGTTACTCTCCCTGTAACTCGGTGTCCCTGTTACTCTCCCTGTAACTCGGTGTCCCTGTTACTCTCCCTGTAACTCGGTGTCCCTGTTACTCTCCCTGTAACTCGGTGTCCCTGTTACTCTCCCTGTAACTCGGTGTCCCGGTTAGTCTCCCTGTAACTCGGTGTCTCTGTTACTCTCTCTGTAACTCGGTGTCCCTGTTACTCTCCCTGTAACTCGGTGTCCCTGTTACTCCCCCTGTCACTCAGTGTCCCTATTACTCCCCCTGTAACTCGGTGTCCCTGTTACTCTCCCTGTAACTCGGTGTCCCTGTTACTCTCCCTGTAACTCGGTGTCCCTATTACTCTCCCTGTAACTCGGTGTCCCTGTTACTCTCGCTGTAACTCGGTGTCCCTGTTACTCTCCCTGTAACTCGTTGTCTCTGTTTCTCTCCCTGTAACTCCTTGTCCCTGTTACTCTCCCTGTAACTCGCTGTCCCTGTTACTCTCCCTGTAACTCGGTGTCCCTGTTACTCTCCCTGTAACACGGTGTCCCTATTACTCTCCCTGTAACATGGTGTCTCTGTTACTCTCTCTGTAACTTGGTGTCCCTGTTACTCTCCCTGTAACTCCCTGTCCCTGTTACTCTCCCTGTAACTCGGAGTCCCTGTTACTCTCCCATTAAGTCGGTGTTCCTGTTACTCTCCCTGTAACACGGTGTCTCTGTTACTCTCCCTTTAATTCGCTGTCGCTGTTACTCTCCCTGTAACTCGGTGTCCCTGTTACTCTCTCTGTAACTCGGTGTCCCTGTTACTCTCCCTGTAACTCCCTGTCTCTGTTACTCTCGCTGTAACTCGGTGTCCCTGTTACTCCCCCTGTAACTCGTTGTCTCTGTTTCTCTCCCTGTAACTCCTTGTCCCTGTTACTCTCCCTGTAACTCGCTGTCCCTGTTACTCTCCCTGTAACTCGGTGTCCCTGTTACTCTCCCTGTAACACGGTGTCCCTGTTACTCTCCCTGTAACTCGCTGTCCCTGTTACTCTCGCTGTAACTCGGTGTCCCTGTTACTCTCCCAGTAACACGGTGTCCCTGTTACTCTCCCTGTAACTCGGTGTCCGTGTTACTCTCCCTGTAACTCGGTGTTCCTGTTACTCTCCATGTAACTCGGTATCCCTGTTACTCTCCCTGTAACTCGGTGTCCCTGTTACTCCCCCTGTAACTCAGTGTCCCTATTAGTCCCCCTGTAACTCGGTGTCTCTGTTACTCTCCCTGTAACTCGGTGTCCCTATTACTCTCGCTGTAACTCGGTGTCCCTGTTACTCTCCCTGTAACTCGGTGTCCCTGTTACTCTCTCTGTAACTCGGTGTCTCTGTTACTCTCTCTGTAACTCGGTGTCCCTGTTACTCTCGCTGTAACTCGGTGTCCCTGTTACTCTCTCTGTAACTCGGTGTCCCTGTTACTCTCCCAGTAACACGGTGTCCCTGTTACTCTCCCTGTAACTCGGTGTCCCTGTTACTCTCCCTGTAACACGGTGTCTCTGTTACTCTCTCTGTAACTCGGTGTCCCTGTTACTCTCTCTGTAACTCGGTGTCCCTGTTACTCTCTCTGTAACTCGGTGTCTCTGTTACTCTCCCTGTAACTCGGTGTCCCTGTTACTCTCCCAGTAACACGGTGTCCCTGTTACTCTCCATGTAACTCGGTGTCCCTGTTACACTCCCTGTAACACGGTGTCTCTTTTACTCTCTCTGTAACTCGGTGTCCCTGTTACTCTCCCTGTAACACGGTGTCTCTGTTACTCTCGCTGTAACTCGGTGTCCCTGTTACTCTCCCAGTAACTCGGTGTCCCTGTTACTCTCCCTGTAACACGGTGTCTCTGTTACTCTCGCTGTAACTCGGTGTCCCTGTTACTCTCCCAGTAACTCGGTGTCCCTGTTACTCTCCCTGTAACTCGGTGTCCCTGTTACTCTCCCTGTAACTCGGTGTCTCTGTTACTCTCCCTGTAACTCGGTGTCTCTATTACTCTCCCTGTAACTCGGTGTCCCTGTTACTCTCCCTGTAACTCGGTGTCCCTGTTACTCTCCCTGAAACACGGTGTCCCTGTTACTCTCCCAGTAACACGGTGTCTCTGTTACTCTCCCTGTAACTCGGTGTCCCTGTTACTCTCCCTGTAACTCGGTGTCCCTGTTACTCTCCCTGTAACTCGGTGTCCCTGTTACTCTCCCTGTAACTCGGTGTCCCTGTTAATCTCCATGTAACTCGGTGTCCCTGTTACTCTCCCTGTAACTCGGTGTCCCTTTTACTCTCCCTGTAACTCGGTGTCTCTGTTACTCTCCCTGTAACTCGGTGTCTCTATTACTCTCTCTGTAACTCGGTGTCCCTGTTACTCTCCCTGTAACTCGGTGTCCCTGTTACTCCCCCTGTCACTCAGTGTCCCTATTACTCCCCCTGTAACTCGGTGTCCCTGTTACTCTCCCTGTAACTCGGTGTCCCTATTACTCTCCCTGTAACTCGGTGTCCCTGTTACTCTCGCTGTAACTCGGTGTCCCTGTTACTCTCCCTGTAACTCGTTGTCTCTGTTTCTCTCCCTGTAACTCCTTGTCCCTGTTACTCTCCCTGTAACTCGCTGTCCCTGTTACTCTCCCTGTAACTCGTTGTCTCTGTTTCTCTCCCTGTAACTCCTTGTCCCTGTTACTCTCCCTGTAACTCGCTGTCCCTGTTACTCTCCCTGTAACTCGGTGTCCCTGTTACTCTCCCTGTAACACGGTGTCCCTATTACTCTCCCTGTAACATGGTGTCTCTGTTACTCTCTCTGTAACTCGGTGTCCCTGTTACTCTCCCTGTAACTCGGTGTCCCTGTTACTTTCCCTGTAACTCGGTGTCCCTGTTACTCTCCCTGTAACACGGTGTCCCTGTTACTCTGCCTGTAACACGGTGTCTCTGTTAATCTCTCTGTAACTCGGTGTCCCTGTTAGTCTCCCTGTAACTCGGTGTCCCTGTTACTCTCCCTGTAACTCGGTGTCTCTGTTACTCTCGCTGTAACTCGGTGTCCCTGTTACTCTCCCAGTAACTCGGTGTCCCTGTTACTCTCCCAGTAACTCGGTGTCTCTGTTACTCTCCCTGTAACTCGGTGTCCCTGTTACTCTCCCTGTAACTCGGTGTCCCTGTTACTCTCCCTGTAACTCGGTGTCCCTGTTACTCTCCCTGTAACTCGGTGTCCCTGTTACTCTCCCTGTAACTCGGTGTTCCTGTTACTCTCCATGTAACTCGGTGTCCCTGTTACTCTCCCTGTAACTCGGTGTCCCTGTTACTCTCCCTGTAACTCGGTGTCCCTGTTACTCTCCCTGTAACTCGGTGTTCCTGTTACTCTCCATGTAACTCAGTGTCTCTGTTACTCTCCCTGTAACTCGGTGTCCCTGTTACTCTCCCTGTAACTCGGTGTCCCTGTTACTCTCCCTGTAACTCGGTGTCCCTGTTACTCTCCCTGTAACTCGTTGTCTCTGTTACTCTCCCTGTAACTCGTTGTCTCTGTTACTCTCCCTGTAGTTCGGTGTCCCTGTTACTCTCCCTTTAACTCGGTGTCCCTGTTAGTCTCTCTGTAACACGGTGTCGCTGTTACTCTCTGTAACTCGGTGTCCCTGTTACTCTCCCTGTAACACGGTGTCTCTGTTACTCTCTCTGTAACTCGGTGTCCCTGTTACTCTCTCTGTAACTCGGTGTCTCTGTTACTCTCTCTGTAACTCGGTGTCTCTGTTACTCTCCCTGTAACTCGGTGTCTCTGTTACTCTCTCTGTAACTCCCTGTCCCTGTTACTCTCCCTGTAACTCGGTGTCTCTGTTACTCTCTCTGTAACTCGGTGTCCCTGTTACTCTCCCTGTAACTCGGTGTCCCTGTTACTCTCTCTGTAACTCGGTGTCCCTGTTACTCTCTCTGTAACTCAGTGTCCCTGTTACTCTCCCTGTAACTCCCTGTCCCTGTTAATCTCCCTGTAACTCGGAGTCCCTGTTACTCTCCCTGTAACTCGGAGTCCCTGTTACTCTCTCTGTAACTCGGTGTCCCTGTTACTCTCCCTGTAACACGGTGTCTCTGTTACTCTCGCTGTAACTCGGTGTCCCTGTTACTCTCCCTGAAACACGGTGTCCCTGTTACTCTCCCAGTAACACGGTGTCCCTGTTACTCTCCCTGTAACTCGGTGTCCCTGTTACTCTCCCTGTAACTCGGTCTCCCTGTTACTCTCCCTGTAACTCATTGTTCCTGTTAATCTCCATGTAACTCGGTGTCCCTGTTACTCTCCCTGTAACTCGGTGTCCCTGTTACTCTCCCTGTAACTCAGTGTCCCTGTTACTCCCCCTGTAACTCGGTGTCCCTGTTACTCTCCCTGTAACTCGTTGTCCCTGTTACTCTCGCTGTAACTCGGTGTCCCTGTTACTCTCCCTGTAACTCGGTGTCCCTGTTACTCTCCCTGTAACACGGTGTCCCTGTTACACTCCCTGTAACACGGTGTCTCTGTTACTCTCTCTGTAAATCGGTGTCCCTGTTACTCTCCCTGTAACACGGTGTCTCTGTTACTCTCGCTGTAACTCGGTGTCCCTGTTACTCTCCCTGAAACACGGTGTCCCTGTTACCCTCCCAGTAACACGGTGTCCCTGTTACTCTCCCTGTAACTCGGTGTCCCTGTTACTCTCCCTGTAAATCGGTGTCCCTGTTACTCTCCCTGTAACTCGGTGTCCCTGTTACTCTCCCTGTAACTCGGTGTCCCTGTTAATCTCCATGTAACTCGGTGTCCCTGTTACTCTCCATGTAACTCTCCCTGTAACTCGGTGTCTCTGTTACTCTCCCTGTAACTCGGTGTCCCTGTTACTCTCGCTGTAACTCGGTGTCCCTATTACTCTCCCTGTAACTCGGTGTCCCTGTTACTCTCGCTGTAACTCGGTGTCCCTGTTACTCTCCCTGTAACTCGTTGTCTCTGTTTCTCTCCCTGTAACTCGCTGTCCCTGTTACTCTCCCTGTAACTCGCTGTCCCTGGTACTCTCCCTGTAACTCGGTGTCTCTGTTACTCTCCCTTTAACACGGTGTCCCTGTTACTCTCCCTATATCTCAGTTTCCCTGTTACTCTCCCTGTAACACGGTGTCTCTGTTACTCTCTCTGTAACTCGGTGGCCCTGTTACTCTCCCTGTAACTCGGTGTCCCTGTTACTCTCCCTGTAACACGATGTCTCTGTTACTCTCCCTGTAACACGGTGCCCCTGTTACTCTCCCTGTAACTCAATGTCCCTGTTACTCTCCCTGTAACATGGTATCCCTGTTACTCTCCCTGTAAATCGGTGTTCCTCTTACTCCCCCTGTAACTCGGTGTCCCTGTTACTCTCGCTGTAAATCGGTATCCCTGTTACTCTCCCTGTAACTCGGTGTCTCTGTTACTCTCACTGTAACTCGGTGTCTCTGTTACTCTCGCTGTAACTCGGTGTCCCTGTTACTCTCTCTGTAACTCGGTGTCTCTGTTACTCTCACTGTAACTCGGTGTCTCTGTTACTCTCCCTGTAACACGGTGTCCCGTTTACTCTCCCTGTAACTCGGTGTCCCTGTTACTCTCTCTGTAACTCGGTGTCCCTGTTACTCTCTCTGTAATTCCCTGTCCCTGTTACTCTCCCTGTAATTCCCTGTCCCTGTTACTCTCCCTGTAACTCGGAGTCGCTGTTACTCTCCCAGTAACTCGGTGTTCCTGTTACTCTCCCTGTAAGACGGTGGCCCTGTTACTCTCCCTGTAACTCAGTGTCCCTGTTACTCTCCCTGTAACTCGGTGTCTCTGTTACTCTCTCTGTATCTCGATGTCCCTGTTACTCTCTCTGTAACTCGGTGCCCCTGTTACTCTCCCTGTAACTCGTTGTCCCTGTTACTCTCCCTGTAACTCGGTGTCCCTGTTACTCTCCCTGTAACTCCGTGTCTCTGTTACTCTCCCTGTTACTCGGTGTCTCTGTTTCTCTCCCTGTAACTCGGTCTCTCTGTTACTCTCCCTGTAACTCGTTGTCCCTGTTACTCTCCCTGTAACTTGGTGTCCCTGTTACTCTCCCTGTAACTCGGTGTTCCTGTTACTCTCCCTGTAACTCGGTGTCCCTGTTACTCTCCCTGTAACTCCCTGTCCCTGTTACTCTCCCTGTAACTCGGAGTCCCTGTTACTCTCCCAGTAACTCGGTGTTCCTGTTACTCTCCGTGTAACACGGTGTCCCTGTTACTCTCCCTGTAACACGGTGTCTCTGTTACTCTCTCCGTAACTCGGTGTCCCTGTTACTCTCTCTGTAACTCGGTGTCCCTGTTACTCTCCCTGTAACTCGGTGTCCCTGTTACTCTCCTTGTAACTCGGTGTCCCTGTTACTCTCCCTGTAACTCGGTGTCCCTGTTAATCTACCTGTAACACGGTGTTCCTGTTACTCTCCCTGTAACACGGTGTCGCTGTTACTCTCCCTGTAACTCGGTGTCCCTGTTACTCTCCCTGTAACTCGGTGTCTCTCTTACTCTCTCTGTAACTCGGTGTCCCTGTTACTCTCTCTGTAACTCGGTGTCCCTGTTACTCTCCCTGTAACTCCCTGTCCCTTTTACTCTCCCTGTAACTCGGAGTCCCTGTTACTCTCCCAGTAACTCGGTGTTCCTGTTACTCTCCGTGTAACACGGTGTCCCTGTTACTCTCCCTGTAACACGGTGTCTCTGTTACTCTCTCTGTAACTCGGTGTCTCGGTTACTCTCCCTGTAACACGGTGTCTCTGTTACTCTCCCTGTAACTCGGTTTCCCGATTACTCTTCCTGTAACTCGGTGTCTCTGTTACTCTCTCTGTAACTCGGTGTGCCTGTTACTCTCCCTGTAACACGGTGTCCCTGTTACTCTCCCTGTAACACGGTGTCCCTGTTACTCTCCCTGTAACACGGTGTCTCTGTTACTCTCCCTGTAACACGGTGTCCCTGTTACTCTCCCTGTAACTCGGTTTCCCTGTTACTCTCCCTGTAACACGGTGTCTCTGTTACCCTCTCTGTAACTCGGTGTACCTGTTACTCTCCCTGTAACATGTTGTCCCTGTTACTCTCCCTGTAACACAATGTCTCTGTTACTCTCCCTGTAACACGGTTTCCCTGTTACTCTCCCTGTAACTCGGTGTCCCTGTTACTCTCCCTGTAACTCGGTGTCCCTGTTACTCTCCCTGTAACTCAGTGTCCCTGTTACTCTCTCTGTAACTCGGTGTCCCTGTTACTCTCCCTGTAACTCGGTGTCCGTGTTACTCTCCTTGTAACTCGGTGTCCCTGTTACTCTCCCTGTAACTCGGTGTCCCTGTTACTCTCCCTGTAACACGGTGTCGCTGTTACTCTCCCTGTAACTCGGTGTCTCTCTTACTCTCTCTGTAACTCGGTGTCCCTGTTACTCTCTCTGTAACTCGGTGTCCCTGTTACTCTCCCTGTAACTCCCTGTCCCTGTTACTCTCCCTGTAACTCGGTGTTCCTCTGACTCTCCTTGTAACTCGGTGTTCCTGTTACTCGCCCTTTAAATCGGTGTCTCTGTTACTCTCCCTGTAACTCTGTGTCCCTGTTAATCTTCCTGTAACTCGGTGTCCCTGTTACTCTCCCTGTAACTCTGTGTCCCTGTTAATCTTCCTGTAACTCGGTGTCCCTTTTACTCTCCCTGTAACTCGGTGTCCCTGTTACTCTCCATGTAACTCGGTGTCCCTGTTACTCTACCTGTAACTCGGTGTCCCTGTTACTCTCCCTGTAACTCGGTGTCCCTGTTACTCTCGCTGTAACTCGGTGTCCCTGTTACTCTCCCTGTAACACGGTGTCCCTGTTACTCTCGCTGTAACTCGGTGTCCCTGTTACTCGCTGTAACTCGGTGTCCCTGTTACTCTCCCTGTAACTCGCTGTCCCTGTTACTCTCCCTGTAACTTGGTGTCCCTGTTAATCTCCCTGTAACTCGGTGTTCCTGTTACTCTCCCTGTAACTCGGTGTCTCTGTACTCTCCCTGTAACTCCCTGTCCCTGTTACTCTCCCTGTAACTCCCTGTCCCTGTTCCTCTCGCTGTAACTCCCTGTCCCTGTTACTCTCCCTGTAACACTGTGTCCCTGTTACTCTCCCTGTAACACGGTGTCCCTGTTACTCTCCATGTAACTCGGTGTCCCTGTTACTCTCCCTGTAAATCGGTGTTCCTCTTACTCCCCCTGTAACTCGGTGTCCCTGTTACTCTCGCTGTAAATCGGTATCCCTGTTACTCTCCCTGTAACTCGGTGTCCCTGTTACTCTCGCTGTAACTCGGTGTCTCTGTTACTCTCTCTGTAACTCGGTGTCTCTGTTACTCTCCCTGTAACTCGGTGTCCCTGTTACTCTCTCTGTAACTCGGTGTCGCTGTTACTCTCTCTGTAACTCGGTGTCCCTGTTACTCTCCCTGTAACTCGGAGTCGCTGTTACTCTCCCAGTAACTCGGTGTTCCTGTTACTCTCCCTGTAAGACGGTGGCCCTGTTACTCTCCCTGTAACTCAGTGTCCCTGTTACTCTCCCTGTAACTCGGTGTCTCTGTTACTCTCTCTGTATCTCGATGTCACTGTTACTCTCTCTGTAACTCGGTGCCCCTGTTACTCTCCCTGTAACTCGGTGTCCCTGTTACTCTCCCTGTAACTCGGTGTCCCTGTTACTCTCCCTGTAACTCCGTGTCTCTGTTACTCTCCCTGTAACTCGGTGTCTCTGTTTCTCTCCCTGTAACTCGGTGTCTCTGTTACTCTCCCTGTAACTCGTTGTCCCTGTTACTCTCCCTGTAACTCGGTGTCCCTGTTACTCTCCCTGTAACTCGGTGTTCCTGTTACTCTCCCTGTAACTCGGTGTCCCTGTTACTCTCCCTGTAACTCCCTGTCCCTGTTACTCTCCCTGTAACTCGGAGTCCCTGTTATTCTCCCAGTAACTCGGTGTTCCTGTTACTCTCCGTGTAACACGGTGTCCCTGTTACTCTCCCTGTAACACGGTGTCTCTGTTACTCTCCCTGTAACTCGGTGTCCCTGTTACTCTCCCTGTAACTCGGTGTCTCTCTTACTCTCTCTGTAACTCGGTGTCCCTGTTACTCTCTCTGTAACTCGGTGTCCCTGTTACTCTCCCTGTAACTCCCTGTCCCTTTTACTCTCCCTGTAACTCGGAGTCCCTGTTACTCTCCCAGTAACTCGGTGTTCCTGTTACTCTCCGTGTAACACGGTGTCCCTGTTACTCTCCCTGTAACACGGTGTCTCTGTTACTCTCTCTGTAACTCGGTGTCCCTGTTACTCTCCCTGTAACACGGTGTCTCGGTTACTCTCCTGTAACACGGTGTCTCTGTTACTCTCCCTGTAACTCGGTTTCCCTATTACTCTTCCTGTAACATGCTGTCTCTGTTACTCTCTCTGTAACTCGGTGTCCCTGTTACTCTCCCTGTAACACGGTGTCTCAGTTACTCTCCCTGTAACACGGTGTCCCTGTTACTCTCCCTGTAACTCGGTTTCCCTGTTACTCTCCCTGTAACACGGTGTCTCTGTTACTCTCTCTGTAACTCGGTGTGCCTGTATCTCTCCCTGTAACTCGTTGTCCCTGTTACTCTCCCTGTAACACAATGTCTCTGTTACTCTCCCTGTAACACGGTTTCCCTGTTACTCTCCCTGTAACTCGGTGTCACTGTTACTCTCCCTGTAACTCGGTGTCCCTGTTACTCTCCCTGTAACTCAGTGTCCCTGTTACTCTCTCTGTAACTCGGTGTCCCTGTTACTCTCCCTGTAACTCGGTGTCCGTGTTACTCTCCTTGTAACTCGGTGTCCCTGTTACTCTCCCTGTAACTCGGTGTCCCTGTTACTCTCCCTGTAACACGGTGTCGCTGTTACTCTCCCTGTAACTCGGTGTCTCTCTTACTCTCTCTGTAACTCGGTGTCCCTGTTACTCTCCCTGTAACTCCCTGTCCCTGTTACTCTCCCTGTAACTCCCTGTCCCTGTTACTCTCCCTGTAACTCGGTGTTCCTCTGACTCTCCTTGTAACTCGGTGTTCCTGTTACTCTCCCTTTAAATCGGTGTCTCTGTTACTCTCCCTGTAACTCTGTGTCCCTGTTAGTCTTCCTGTAACTCGGTGTCCCTGTTACTCTCCCTGTAACTCTGTGTCCCTGTTAATCTTCCTGTAACTCGGTGTCCCTTTTACTCTCCCTGTAACTCGGTGTCCCTGTTACTCTCCATGTAACTCGGTGTCCCTGTTAATCTACCTGTAACTCGGTGTCCCTTTTACTCTCCCTGTAACTCGGTGTCCCTGTTACTCTCCATGTAACTCGGTGTCCCTGTTACTCTACCTGTAACTCGGTGTCCCTGTTACTCTCCCTGTAACTCGGTGTCTCTGTTACTCTCCCTGTAACACGGTGTCCCTGTTACTCTCGCTGTAACTCGGTGTCCCTGTTACTCGCTGTAACTCGGTGTCCCTGTTGCTCTCCCTGTAACTCGCTGTCCCTGTTACTCTCCCTGTAACTTGGTGTCCCTGTTAATCTCCCTGTAACTCGGTGTTCCTGTTACTCTCGCTGTAACTCGGTGTCCCTTTTACTCTCCCTGTAACTCCCTGTCCCTGTTACTCTCGCTGTAACTCCCTGTCCCTGTTACTCTCCCTGTAACACTGTGTCCCTGTTACTCTCCCTGTAACACGGTGTCCCTGTTACTCTCCCTGTAACTCGGTGTCTCTGTCACTCTCCCTGTAAATCGGTGTTCCTCTTACTCCCTCTGTAACTCGGTGTCCCTGTTACTCTCGCTGTAAATCGGTATCCCTGTTACTCTCCCTGTAACTCGGTGTCTCTGTTACTCTCTCTGTAACTCGGTGTCGCTGTTACTCTCCCTGTAACTCGGTGTCCCTGTTACTCTCCCTGTAATTCCCTGTCCCTGTTACTCTCCCTGTAACTCGGTGTCTCTGTTACTCTCTCTGTAACTCGGTGTCTCTGTTACTCTCCCTGTAACTCGGTGTCCCTGTTACTCTCTCTGTAACTCGGTGTCCCTGTTACTCTCCCTGTAACTCGGAGTCGCTGTTACTCTCCCAGTAACTCGGTGTTCCTGTTACTCTCCCTGTAAGACGGTGTTCCTGTTACTCTCCCTGTAACTCGGTGTCCCTGTTACTCTCCCTGTAACTCGGTGTCTCTGTTACTCTCCCTGTAACTCGGTGTCCCTGTTACTCTCCCTGTAACTCGGTGTCTCTGTTACTCTCTCTGTATCTCGATGTCACTGTTACTCTCTCTGTAACTCGGTGCCCCTGTTACTCTCCCTGTAACTCGGTGTCCCTGTTACTCTCCCTGTAACTCGGTGTCCCTGTTACTCTCCCTGTAACTCCGTGTCTCTGTTACTCTCCCAGTAACTCGGTGTTCCTGTTACTCTCCCTGTAAGACGGTGTTCCTGTTACTCTCCCTGTAACTCGGTGTCCCTGTTACTCTCCCTGTAACTCGGTGTCTCTGTTACTCTCCCTGTAACTCAGTGTCCCTGTTACTCTCCCTGTAACTCGGTGTCTCTGTTACTCTCTCTGTATCTCGATGTCACTGTTACTCTCTCTGTAACTCGGTGCCCCTGTTACTCTCCCTGTAACTCGGTGTCCCTGTTACTCTCCCTGTAACTCGGTGTCCCTGTTACTCTCCCTGTAACTCCGTGTCTCTGTTACTCTCCCTGTAACTCGGTGTCTCTGTTACTCTCCCTGTAACTCGTTGTCCCTGTTACTCTCCCTGTAACTCGATGTCCCTGTTACTCTCCCTGTAACTCGGTGTTCCTGTTACTCTCCCTGTAACTCGGTGTCCCTGTTACTCTCCCTGTAACTCCCTGTCCCTGTTACTCTCCCTGTAACTCGGAGTCCCTGTTACTCTCCCAGTAACTCGGTGTTCCTGTTACTCTCCGTGTAACACGGTGTCCCTGTTACTCTCCCTGTAACACGGTGTCACTGTTACTCTCTCCGTAACTCGGTGTCCCTGTTACTCTCTCTGTAACTCGGTGTCCCTGTTACTCTCCCTGTAACTCGGTGTCCCTGTTACTCTCCTTGTAACTCGGTGTCCCTGTTACTCTCCCTGTAACTCGGTGTCCCTGTTAATCTCCCTGTAACTCGGTGTCCCTGTTACTCTCCCTGTAACTCGGTGTCCCTGTTAATCTCCCTGTAACTCAGTATCCCTGTTACTCTCCCTGTAACACGGTGTCCCTGTTACTCTCCCTGTAACACGGTGTCGCTGTTACTCTCCCTGTAACTCGGTGTCCCTGTTACTCTCCCTGTAACTCGGTGTCTCTCTTACTCTCTCTGTAACTCGGTGTCCCTGTTACTCTCTCTGTAACTCTGTGTCCCTGTTACTCTCCCTGTAACTCCCTGTCCCTTTTACTCTCCCTGTAACTCGGAGTCCCTGTTACTCTCCCAGTAACTCGGTGTCCCTGTTACTCTCCCAGTAACACGGTGTCCCTGTTACTCTCCCTGTAACTCGGTGTCCCTGTTACTCTCCCTGTAACTCGGTGTTCCTGTTACTCTCCATGTAACTCGGTGTCCCTGTTACTCTCCCTGTAACTCGGTGTCCCTGTTACTCTCCATGTAACTCGGTGTCCCTGTTACTCTCCCTGTAACTCGGTGTCCCTGTTACTCTCCCTGTAACTCGTTGTCTCTGTTACTCTCCCTGTAACTCGTTGTCTCTGTTACTCTCCCTGTAGTTCGGTGTCCCTGTTACTCTCCCTTTAACTCGGTGTCCCTGTTAGTCTCTCTGTAACACGGTGTCGCTGTTACTCTCTGTAACTCGGTGTCCCTGTTACTCTCCCTGTAACACGGTGTCTCTGTTACTCTCTCTGTAACTCGGTGTCTCTGTTACTCTCCCTGTAACTCGGTGTCTCTGTTACTCTCTCTGTAACTCGGTGTCCCTGTTACTCTCTCTGTAACTCAGTGTCCCTGTTACTCTCCCTGTAACTCCCTGTCCCTGTTAATCTCCCTGTAACTCGGAGTCCCTGTTACTCTCCCTGTAACTCGGAGTCCCTGTTACTCTCTCTGTAACTCGGTGTCCCTGTTACTCTCCCTGTAACACGGTGTCTCTGTTACTCTCGCTGTAACTCGGTGTCCCTGTTACTCTCCCTGAAACACGGTGTCCCTGTTACTCTCCCAGTAACACGGTGTCCCTGTTACTCTCCCTGTAACTCGGTGTCCCTGTTACTCTCCCTGTAACTCGGTCTCCCTGTTACTCTCCCTGTAACTCATTGTTCCTGTTAATCTCCATGTAACTCGGTGTCCCTGTTACTCTCCCTGTAACTCGGTGTCCCTGTTACTCTCCCTGTAACTCAGTGTCCCTGTTACTCCCCCTGTAACTCGGTGTCCCTGTTACTCTCCCTGTAACTCGTTGTCCCTGTTACTCTCGCTGTAACTCGGTGTCCCTGTTACTCTCCCTGTAACTCGGTGTCCCTGTTACTCTCCCTGTAACACGGTGTCCCTGTTACACTCCCTGTAACACGGTGTCCCTGTTACTCTCCCTGTAACTCGTTGTCCCTGTTACTCTCGCTGTAACTCGGTGTCCCTGTTACTCTCCCTGTAACTCGGTGTCCCTGTTACTCTCCCTGTAACACGGTGTCTCTGTTACTCTCTCTGTAACTCGGTGTCCCTGTTACTCTCCCTGTAACACGGTGTCTCTGTTACTCTCGCTGTAACTCGGTGTCCCTGTTACTCTCCCTGAAACACGGTGTCCCTGTTACTCTCCCAGTAACACGGTGTCCCTGTTACTCTCCCTGTAACTCGGTGTCCCTGTTACTCTCCCTGTAAATCGGTGTCCCTGTTACTCTCCCTGTAACTCGGTGTCCCTGTTACTCTCCCTGTAACTCGGTGTCCCTGTTACTCTCCCTGTAAATCGGTGTCCCTGTTACTCTCCCTGTAACTCGGTGTCCCTGTTACTCCCCCTGTAACTCGGTGTCCCTGTTAATCTCCATGTAACTCGGTGTCCCTGTTACTCTCCATGTAACTCTCCCTGTAACTCGGTGTCTCTGTTACTCTCCCTGTAACT
Source organism: Scyliorhinus torazame (assembly GCF_047496885.1). Lineage (NCBI taxonomy): Eukaryota > Metazoa > Chordata > Chondrichthyes > Carcharhiniformes > Scyliorhinidae > Scyliorhinus > Scyliorhinus torazame. Next base: position 12,457,580 of record NC_092715.1, read on the forward strand.
CGGTGTCCCTGTTACTCTCGCTGTAACTCGGTGTCCCTATTACTCTCCCTGTAACTCGGTGTCCCTGTTACTCTCGCTGTAACTCGGTGTCCCTGTTACTCTCCCTGTAACTCGTTGTCTCTGTTTCTCTCCCTGTAACTCGCTGTCCCTGTTACTCTCCCTGTAACTCGCTGTCCCTGGTACTCTCCCTGTAACTCGGTGTCTCTGTTACTCTCCCTGTAACTCGGTGTCCCTGTTACTCTCCCTATATCTCAGTTTCCCTGTTACTCTCCCTGTAACACGGTGTCTCTGTTACTCTCTCTGTAACTCGGTGGCCCTGTTACTCTCCCTGTAACTCGGTGTCCCTGTTACTCTCCCTGTAACACGATGTCTCTGTTACTCTCCCTGTAACACGGTGCCCCTGTTACTCTCCCTGTAACTCAATGTCCCTGTTACTCTCCCTGTAACATGGTATCCCTGTTACTCTCCCTGTAAATCGGTGTTCCTCTTACTCCCCCTGTAACTCGGTGTCCCTGTTACTCTCGCTGTAAATCGGTATCCCTGTTACTCTCCCTGTAACTCGGTGTCTCTGTTACTCTCACTGTAACTCGGTGTCTCTGTTACTCTCCCTGTAACTCGGTGTCCCTGTTACTCTCCCAGTAACTCGGTGTCCCTGTTAATCTCCATGTAACTCGGTGTCCCTGTTACTCTCTCTGTAACTCGGTGTCCCTGTTACTCTCTCTGTAATTCCCTGTCCCTGTTACTCTCCCTGTAATTCCCTGTCCCTGTTACTCTCCCTGTAACTCGGAGTCGCTGTTACTCTCCCAGTAACTCGGTGTTCCTGTTACTCTCCCTGTAAGACGGTGGCCCTGTTACTCTCCCTGTAACTCAGTGTCCCTGTTACTCTCCCTGTAACTCGGTGTCTCTGTTACTCTCTCTGTATCTCGATGTCCCTGTTACTCTCTCTGTAACTCGGTGCCCCTGTTACTCTCCCTGTAACTCGGTGTCCCTGTTACTCTCCCTGTAACTCGGTGTCCCTGTTACTCTCCCTGTAACTCCGTGTCTCTGTTACTCTCCCTGTAACTCGGTGTCTCTGTTTCTCTCCCTGTAACTCGGTCTCTCTGTTACTCTCCCTGTAACTCGTTGTCCCTGTTACTCTCCCTGTAACTCGGTGTCCCTGTTACTCTCCCTGTAACTCGGTGTTCCTGTTACTCTCCCTGTAACTCGGTGTCCCTGTTACTCTCCCTGTAACTCCCTGTCCCTGTTACTCTCCCTGTAACTCGGAGTCCCTGTTACTCTCCCAGTAACTCGGTGTTCCTGTTACTCTCCGTGTAACACGGTGTCCCTGTTACTCTCCCTGTAACACGGTGTCTCTGTTACTCTCTCCGTAACTCGGTGTCCCTGTTACTCTCTCTGTAACTCGGTGTCCCTGTTACTCTCCCTGTAACTCGGTGTCCCTGTTACTCTCCTTGTAACTCGGTGTCCCTGTTACTCTCCCTGTAACTCGGTGTCCCTGTTAATCTACCTGTAACACGGTGTTCCTGTTACTCTCCCTGTAACACGGTGTCGCTGTTACTCTCCCTGTAACTCGGTGTCCCTGTTACTCTCCCTGTAACTCGGTGTCTCTCTTACTCTCTCTGTAACTCGGTGTCCCTGTTACTCTCTCTGTAACTCGGTGTCCCTGTTACTCTCCCTGTAACTCCCTGTCCCTTTTACTCTCCCTGTAACTCGGAGTCCCTGTTACTCTCCCAGTAACTCGGTGTTCCTGTTACTCTCCGTGTAACACGGTGTCCCTGTTACTCTCCCTGTAACATGGTGTCTCTGTTACTCTCTCTGTAACTCGGTGTCCCTGTTACTCTCCCTGTAACACGGTGTCTCGGTTACTCTCCCTGTAACACGGTGTCTCTGTTACTCTCCCTGTAACTCGGTTTCCCTATTACTCTTCCTGTAACTCGGTGTCTCTGTTACTCTCTCTGTAACTCGGTGTGCCTGTTACTCTCCCTGTAACACGGTGTCCCTGTTACTCTCCCTGTAACACGGTGTCCCTGTTACTCTCCCTGTAACACGGTGTCTCTGTTACTCTCCCTGTAACACGGTGTCCCTGTTACTCTCCCTGTAACTCGGTTTCCCTGTTACTCTCCCTGTAACACGGTGTCTCTGTTACCCTCTCTGTAACTCGGTGTACCTGTTACTCTCCCTGTAACTCGTTGTCCCTGTTACTCTCCCTGTAACACAATGTCTCTGTTACTCTCCCTGTAACACGGTTTCCCTGTTACTCTCCCTGTAACTCGGTGTCCCTGTTACTCTCCCTGTAACTCGGTGTCCCTGTTACTCTCCCTGTAACTCAGTGTCCCTGTTACTCTCTCTGTAACTCGGTGTCCCTGTTACTCTCCCTGTAACTCGGTGTCCGTGTTACTCTCCTTGTAACTCGGTGTCCCTGTTACTCTCCCTGTAACTCGGTGTCCCTGTTACTCTCCCTGTAACACGGTGTCGCTGTTACTCTCCCTGTAACTCGGTGTCTCTCTTACTCTCTCTGTAACTCGGTGTCCCTGTTACTCTCTCTGTAACTCGGTGTCCCTGTTACTCTCCCTGTAACTCGGTGTTCCTCTGACTCTCCTTGTAACTCGGTGTTCCTGTTACTCGCCCTTTAAATCGGTGTCTCTGTTACTCTCCCTGTAACTCTGTGTCCCTGTTAATCTTCCTGTAACTCGGTGTCCCTGTTACTCTCCCTGTAACTCTGTGTCCCTGTTAATCTTCCTGTAACTCGGTGTCCCTTTTACTCTCCCTGTAACTCGGTGTCCCTGTTACTCTCCATGTAACTCGGTGTCCCTGTTACTCTACCTGTAACTCGGTGTCCCTGTTACTCTCCCTGTAACTCGGTGTCCCTGTTACTCTCGCTGTAACTCGGTGTCCCTGTTACTCTCCCTGTAACACGGTGTCCCTGTTACTCTCGCTGTAACTCGGTGTCCCTGTTACTCGCTGTAACTCGGTGTCCCTGTTACTCTCCCTGTAACTCGCTGTCCCTGTTACTCTCCCTGTAACTTGGTGTCCCTGTTAATCTCCCTGTAACTCGGTGTTCCTGTTACTCTCCCTGTAACTCGGTGTCTCTGTACTCTCCCTGTAACTCCCTGTCCCTGTTACTCTCCCTGTAACTCCCTGTCCCTGTTCCTCTCGCTGTAACTCCCTGTCCCTGTTACTCTCCCTGTAACACTGTGTCCCTGTTACTCTCCCTGTAACACGGTGTCCCTGTTACTCTCCATGTAACTCGGTGTCCCTGTTACTCTCCCTGTAAATCGGTGTTCCTCTTACTCCCCCTGTAACTCGGTGTCCCTGTTACTCTCCCTGTAACTCGGTGTCCCTGTTACTCTCTCTGTAACTCGGTGTCGCTGTTACTCTCTCTGTAACTCGGTGTCTCTGTTACTCTCTCTGTAACTCGGTGTCTCTGTTACTCTCCCTGTAACTCGGTGTCCCTGTTACTCTCTCTGTAACTCGGTGTCGCTGTTACTCTCTCTGTAACTCGGTGTCCCTGTTACTCTCCCTGTAACTCGGAGTCGCTGTTACTCTCCCAGTAACTCGGTGTCTCTGTTACTCTCTCTGTAACTCGGTGTCGCTGTTACTCTCTCTGTAACTCGGTGTCCCTGTTACTCTCCCTGTAACTCGGTGTCTCTGTTACTCTCTCTGTAACTCGGTGTCTCTGTTACTCTCCCTGTAACTCGGTGTCCCTGTTACTCTCTCTGTAACTCGGTGTCGCTGTTACTCTCTCTGTAACTCGGTGTCCCTGTTACTCTCCCTGTAACTCGGAGTCGCTGTTACTCTCCCAGTAACTCGGTGTTCCTGTTACTCTCCCTGTAAGACGGTGGCCCTGTTACTCTCCCTGTAACTCAGTGTCCCTGTTACTCTCCCTGTAACTCGGTGTCTCTGTTACTCTCTCTGTATCTCGATGTCACTGTTACTCTCTCTGTAACTCGGTGCCCCTGTTACTCTTCCTGTAACTCGGTGTCCCTGTTACTCTCCCTGTAACTCGGTGTCCCTGTTACTCTCCCTGTAACTCCGTGTCTCTGTTACTCTCCCTGTAACTCGGTGTCTCTGTTACTCTCCCTGTAACTCGGTGTCTCTGTTTCTCTCCCTGTAACTCGGTGTCTCTGTTACTCTCCCTGTAACTCGTTGTCCCTGTTACTCTCCCTGTAACTCGGTGTCTCTGTTACTCTCCCTGTAACTCGTTGTCCCTGTTACTCTCCCTGTAACTCGGTGTCTCTGTTTCTCTCCCTGTAACTCGGTGTCTCTGTTACTCTCCCTGTAACTCGTTGTCCCTGTTACTCTCCCTGTAACTCGGTGTCCCTGTTACTCTCCCTGTAACTCGTTGTCCCTGTTACTCTCCCTGTAACTCGGTGTCTCTGTTACTCTCCCTGTAATTCGGTGTCTCTGTTACTCTCCCTGTAACTCGGTGTTCCTGTTACTCTCCCTGTAACTCGGTGTCCCTGTTACTCTCCCTGTAACTCCCTGTCCCTGTTACTCTCCCTGTAACTCGGAGTCCCTGTTACTCTCCCAGTAACTCGGTGTTCCTGTTACTCTCCGTGTAACACGGTGTCCCTGTTACTCTCCCTGTAACACGGTGTCTCTGTTACTCTCCCTGTAACTCGGTGTCCCTGTTACTCTCCCTGTAACTCGGTGTCTCTCTTACTCTCTCTGTAACTCGGTGTCCCTGTTACTCTCTCTGTAACTCGGTGTCCCTGTTACTCTCCCTGTAACTCCCTGTCCCTTTTACTCTCCCTGTAACTCGGAGTCCCTGTTACTCTCCCAGTAACTCGGTGTTCCTGTTACTCTCCGTGTAACACGGTGTCCCTGTTACTCTCCCTGTAACACGGTGTCTCTGTTACTCTCTCTGTAACTCGGTGTCCCTGTTACTCTCCCTGTAACTCGGAGTCGCTGTTACTCTCCCTGTAACTCGGTGTCTCTCTTACTCTCCCTGTAACTCGGAGTCGCTGTTACTCTCTCTGTAACTCGGTGTCCCTGTTACTCTCCCTGTAACTCGGTGTCCCTGTTACTCTCCCTGTAACTCCCTGTCCCTTTTACTCTCCCTGTAACTCGGAGTCCCTGTTACTCTCCCAGTAACTCGGTGTTCCTGTTACTCTCCGTGTAACACGGTGTCCCTGTTACTCTCCCTGTAACACGGTGTCTCGGTTACTCTCCTGTAACACGGTGTCTCTGTTACTCTCCCTGTAACTCGGTTTCCCTATTACTCTTCCTGTAACATGCTGTCTCTGTTACTCTCTCTGTAACTCGGTGTCCCTGTTACTCTCCCTGTAACACGGTGTCTCTGTTACTCTCCCTGTAACACGGTGTCCCTGTTACTCTCCCTGTAACTCGGTTTCCCTGTTACTCTCCCTGTAACACGGTGTCTCTGTTACTCTCTCTGTAACTCGGTGTGCCTGTATCTCTCCCTGTAACTCGTTGTCCCTGTTACTCTCCCTGTAACACAATGTCTCTGTTACTCTCCCTGTAACACGGTTTCCCTGTTACTCTCCCTGTAACTCGGTGTCACTGTTACTCTCCCTGTAACTCGGTGTCCCTGTTACTCTCCCTGTAACTCAGTGTCCCTGTTACTCTCTCTGTAACTCGGTGTCCCTGTTACTCTCCCTGTAACTCGGTGTCCGTGTTACTCTCCTTGTAACTCGGTGTCCCTGTTACTCTCCCTGTAACTCGGTGTCCCTGTTACTCTCCCTGTAACACGGTGTCGCTGTTACTCTCCCTGTAGCTCGGTGTCTCTCTTACTCTCTCTGTAACTCGGTGTCCCTGTTACTCTCCCTGTAACTCCCTGTCCCTGTTACTCTCCCTGTAACTCCCTGTCCCTGTTACTCTCCCTGTAACTCGGTGTTCCTCTGACTCTCCTTGTAACTCGGTGTTCCTGTTACTCTCCCTTTAAATCGGTGTCTCTGTTACTCTCCCTGTAACTCTGTGTCCCTGTTAATCTTCCTGTAACTCGGTGTCCCTGTTACTCTCCCTGTAACTCTGTGTCCCTGTTAATCTTCCTGTAACTCGGTGTCCCTTTTACTCTCCCTGTAACTCGGTGTCCCTGTTACTCTCCATGTAACTCGGTGTCCCTGTTACTCTACCTGTAACTCGGTGTCCCTGTTACTCTCCCTGTAACTCGGTGTCTCTGTTACTCTCCCTGTAACACGGTGTCCCTGTTACTCTCGCTGTAACTCGGTGTCCCTGTTACTCGCTGTAACTCGGTGTCCCTGTTACTCTCCCTGTAACTCGCTGTCCCTGTTACTCTCCCTGTAACTTGGTGTCCCTGTTAATCTCCCTGTAACTCGGTGTTCCTGTTACTCTCGCTGTAACTCGGTGTCCCTTTTACTCTCCCTGTAACTCCCTGTCCCTGTTACTCTCGCTGTAACTCCCTGTCCCTGTTACTCTCCCTGTAACACTGTGTCCCTGTTACTCTCCCTGTAACACGGTGTCCCTGTTACTCTCCCTGTAACTCGGTGTCTCTGTCACTCTCCCTGTAAATCGGTGTTCCTCTTACTCTCTCTGTAACTCGGTGTCCCTGTTACTCTCCCTGTAACTCGGTGTCTCTGTTACTCTCTCTGTAACTCGGTGTCGCTGTTACTCTCTCTGTAACTCGGTGTCCCTGTTACTCTCCCTGTAATTCCCTGTCCCTGTTACTCTCCCTGTAACTCGGTGTCTCTGTTACTCTCTCTGTAACTCGGTGTCCCTGTTACTCTCTCTGTAACTCGGTGTCTCTGTTACTCTCCCTGTAACTCGGTGTCTCTGTTACTCTCTCTGTAACTCGGTGTCTCTGTTACTCTCTCTGTAACTCGGTGTCCCTGTTACTCTCTCTGTAACTCGGTGTCCCTGTTACTCTCTCTGTAACACGGTGTCTCTGTTACTCTCCCTGTAACTCGGTGTCCCTGTTACTCTCTCTGTAACTCGGTGTCCCTGTTACTCTCCCTGTAACTCGGAGTCGCTGTTACTCTCCCAGTAACTCGGTGTTCCTGTTACTCTCCCTGTAAGACGGTGTTCCTGTTACTCTCCCTGTAACTCGGTGTCCCTGTTACTCTCCCTGTAACTCGGTGTCTCTGTTACTCTCCCTGTAACTCGGTGTCCCTGTTACTCTCCCTGTAACTCGGTGTCTCTGTTACTCTCTCTGTATCTCGATGTCACTGTTACTCTCTCTGTAACTCGGTGCCCCTGTTACTCTCCCTGTAACTCGGTGTCCCTGTTACTCTCCCTGTAACTCGGTGTCCCTGTTACTCTCCCTGTAACTCCGTGTCTCTGTTACTCTCCCAGTAACTCGGTGTTCCTGTTACTCTCCCTGTAAGACGGTGTTCCTGTTACTCTCCCTGTAACTCGGTGTCCCTGTTACTCTCCCTGTAACTCGGTGTCTCTGTTACTCTCCCTGTAACTCAGTGTCCCTGTTACTCTCCCTGTAACTCGGTGTCTCTGTTACTCTCTCTGTATCTCGATGTCACTGTTACTCTCTCTGTAACTCGGTGCCCCTGTTACTCTCCCTGTAACTCGGTGTCCCTGTTACTCTCCCTGTAACTCGGTGTCCCTGTTACTCTCCCTGTAACTCCGTGTCTCTGTTACTCTCCCTGTAACTCGGTGTCTCTGTTACTCTCCCTGTAACTCGTTGTCCCTGTTACTCTCCCTGTAACTCGATGTCCCTGTTACTCTCCCTGTAACTCGGTGTTCCTGTTACTCTCCCTGTAACTCGGTGTCCCTGTTACTCTCCCTGTAACTCCCTGTCCCTGTTACTCTCCCTGTAACTCGGAGTCCCTGTTACTCTCCCAGTAACTCGGTGTTCCTGTTACTCTCCGTGTAACACGGTGTCCCTGTTACTCTCCCTGTAACACGGTGTCACTGTTACTCTCTCCGTAACTCGGTGTCCCTGTTACTCTCTCTGTAACTCGGTGTCCCTGTTACTCTCCCTGTAACTCGGTGTCCCTGTTACTCTCCTTGTAACTCGGTGTCCCTGTTACTCTCCCTGTAACTCGGTGTCCCTGTTAATCTCCCTGTAACTCGGTGTCCCTGTTACTCTCCCTGTAACTCGGTGTCCCTGTTAATCTCCCTGTAACTCAGTATCCCTGTTACTCTCCCTGTAACACGGTGTCCCTGTTACTCTCCCTGTAACACGGTGTCGCTGTTACTCTCCCTGTAACTCGGTGTCCCTGTTACTCTCCCTGTAACTCGGTGTCTCTCTTACTCTCTCTGTAACTCGGTGTCCCTGTTACTCTCTCTGTAACTCTGTGTCCCTGTTACTCTCCCTGTAACTCCCTGTCCCTTTTACTCTCCCTGTAACTCGGAGTCCCTGTTACTCTCCCAGTAACTCGGTGTTCCTGTTACTCTCCGTGTAACACGGTGTCCCTGTTACTCTCCCTGTAACTCCCTGTCCCTTTTACTCTCCCTGTAACTCGGAGTCCCTGTTACTCTCCCAGTAACTCGGTGTTCCTGTTACTCTCCGTGTAACACGGTGTCTCTGTTACTCTCTCTGTAACTCGGTGTCCCTGTTACTCTCCCTGTAACACGGTGTCTCGGTTACTCTCCCTGTAACACGGTGTCTCTGTTACTCTCCCTGTAACTCGGTTTCCCTGTTACTCTTCCTGTAACATGCTGTCTCTGTTACTCTCTCTGTAACTCGGTGTCCCTGTTACTCTCCCTGTAACACGGTGTCCCTGTTACTCTCCCTGTAACACGGTGTCTCTGTTACTCTCCCTGTAACACGGTGTCTCTGTTACTCTCCCTGTAACACGGTGTCCCTGTTACTCTCCCTGTAACTCGGTTTCCCTGTTACTCTCCCTGTAACACGGTGTCTCTGTTACTCTCTCTGTAACTCGGTGTGCCTGTTACTCTCCCTGTAACTCGTTGTCCCTGTTACTCTCCCTGTCACACAATGTCTCTGTTACTCTCCCTGTAACACGGTTTCCCTGTTACTCTCCCTGTAACTCGGTGTCCCTGTTACTCTCCCTGTAACTCGGTGTCCCTGTTACTCTCCCTGTAACTCAGTGTCCCTGTTACTCTCTCTGTAACTCGGTGTCCCTGTTACTCTCCCTGTAACTCGGTGTCCGTGTTACTCTCCTTGTAACTCGGTGTCCCTGTTACTCTCCCTGTAACTCGGTGTCCGTGTTACTCTCCTTGTAACTCGGTGTCCCTGTTACTCTCCCTGTAACTCGGTGTCCCTGTTACTCTCCCTGTAACTCGGTGTCCCTGTTACTCTCCCTGTAACTCAGTGTCCCTGTTACTCTCCCTGTAACTCGGTGTCTCTCTTACTCTCTCTGTAACTCGGTGTCCCTGTTACTCTCTCTGTAACTCGGTGTCCCTGTTACTCTCCCTGTAACTCCCTGTCCCTGTTACTCTCCCTGTAACTCGGTGTTCCTCTGACTCTCCTTGTAACTCGGTGTTCCTGTTACTCTCCCTTTAAATCGGTGTCTCTGTTACTCTCCCTGTAACTCCCTGTCCCTGTTACTCTCCCTGTAACTCGGTGTTCCTCTGACTCTCCTTGTAACTCGGTGTTCCTGTTACTCTCCCTTTAAATCGGTGTCTCTGTTACTCTCCCTGTAAGTCGGTGTCCCTGTTAATCTTCCTGTAACTCGGTGTCCCTTTTACTCTCCCTGTAACTCGGTGTCCCTGTTACTCTCCATGTAACTCGGTGTCCCTGTTACTCTCTCTGTAACTCGGTGTCCCTGTTACTCTCCCTGTAACTCGGTGTCCCTGTTACTTTCCCTGTAACTTGGTGTCCCTGTTAATCTCCCTGTAACTCGGTGTTCCTTTTACTCTCCCTGTAACTCGGTGTCTCAGTACTCTCCCTGTAACTCCCTGTCCCTGTTACTCTCCCTGTAACTCCCTGTCCCTGTAACTCTCCCTGTAACTCGGTGTTCCTCTGACTCTCCCTGTAACACTGTGTCCCTGTTACTCTCCCTGTAACACGGTGTCCCTGTTACTCTCCCTGTAACTAGGTGTCTCTGTCACTCTCCCTGTAACTCGGTGTCCCTGTTACTCTCTCTGTAACACGGTGTCCCTGTTACTCCTTCTGTAACTCGGAGTCCCTGTTACTCTCCCAGTAACTCGGTGTTCCTGTTACTCTCCGTGTAACAAGGTGTCCCTGTTACTCTCCCTGTAACACGGTGTCTCTGTTACTCTCTCCGTAACTCGGTGTCCCTGTTACTCTCTCTGTAACTCGGTGTCCCTGTTACTCTCCCTGTAACTCGGTGTCCCTGTTACTCTCCTTGTAACTCGGTGTCCCTGTTACTCTCCCTGTAACTCGGTGTCCCTGTTACTCTCCCTGTAACTCGTTGTCTCTGTTACTCTCTCCGTAACTCGGTGTCCCTGTTACTCTCTCTGTAACTCGGTGTCCCTGTTACTCTCCTTGTAACTCGGTGTCCCTGTTACTCTCCCTGTAACTCGGTGTCTCTGTTACTCTCCCTGTAACTCGGTGTCTCTGTTTCTCTCCCTGTAACACGGTGTCCCTGTTAATCTCCCTGTAACTCGGTGTCCCTGTTACTCTCCCTGTAACTCGGTGTCCCTGTTAATCTCCCTGTAACTCGGTATCCCTGTTACTCTCCCTGTAACACGGTGTCCCTGTTACTCTCCCTGTAACACGGTGTCGCTGTTACTCTCCCTGTAACTCGGTGTCCCTGTTACTCTCCCTGTAACTCGGTGTCTCTCTTACTCTCTCTGTAACTCGGTGTCCCTGTTACTCTCTCTGTAACTCGGTGTCCCTGTTACTCTCCCTGTAACTCCCTGTCCCTTTTACTCTCCCTGTAACTCGGAGTCCCTGTTACTCTCCCAGTAACTCGGTGTTCCTGTTACTCTCCGTGTAACACGGTGTCCCTGTTACTCTCCCTGTAACTCCCTGTCCCTTTTACTCTCCCTGTAACTCGGAGTCCCTGTTACTCTCCCAGTAACTCGGTGTTCCTGTTACTCTCCGTGTAACACGGTGTCTCTGTTACTCTCTCTGTAACTCGGTGTCCCTGTTACTCTCCCTGTAACACGGTGTCCCTGTTACTCTCCCTGTAACACGGTGTCTCTGTTACTCTCCCTGTAACACGGTGTCTCTGTTACTCTCCCTGTAACACGGTGTCCCTGTTACTCTCCCTGTAACTCCCTGTCCCTGTTACTCTCCCTGTAACTCGGTGTTCCTCTGACTCTCCTTGTAACTCGGTGTTCCTGTTACTCTCCCTTTAAATCGGTGTCTCTGTTACTCTCCCTGTAACTCTGTGTCCCTGTTAATCTTCCTGTAACTCGGTGTCCCTGTTACTCTCCCTGTAACTCGGTGTCCCTGTTACTCTCCATGTAACTCGGTGTCCCTGTTAATCTACCTGTAACTCGGTGTCCCTTTTACTCTCCCTGTAACTCGGTGTCCCTGTTACTCTCCATGTAACTCGGTGTCCCTGTTACTCTACCTGTAACTCGGTGTCCCTGTTACTCTCCCTGTAACTCGGTGTCTCTGTTACTCTCCCTGTAACACGGTGTCCCTGTTACTCTCGCTGTAACTCGGTGTCCCTGTTACTCTCCCTGTAACTCGGTGTCCCTGTTACTCTCCCTGTAACTCGCTGTCCCTGTTACTCTCCCTGTAACTTGGTGTCCCTGTTAATCTCCCTGTAACTCGGTGTTCCTGTTACTCTCGCTGTAACTCGGTGTCCCTTTTACTCTCCCTGTAACTCCCTGTCCCTGTTACTCTCGCTGTAACTCCCTGTCCCTGTTACTCTCCCTGTAACACTGTGTCCCTGTTACTCTCCCTGTAACACGGTGTCCCTGTTACTCTCCCTGTAACTCGGTGTCTCTGTCACTCTCCCTGTAAATCGGTGTTCCTCTTACTCCCTCTGTAACTCGGTGTCCCTGTTACTCTCGCTGTAAATCGGTATCCCTGTTACTCTCCCTGTAACTCGGTGTCTCTGTTACTCTCTCTGTAACTCGGTGTCGCTGTTACTCTCTCTGTAACTCGGTGTCCCTGTTACTCTCCCTGTAATTCCCTGTCCCTGTTACTCTCCCTGTAACTCGGTGTCTCTGTTACTCTCTCTGTAACTCGGTGTCTCTGTTACTCTCCCTGTAACTCGGTGTCCCTGTTACTCTCTCTGTAACTCGGTGTCCCTGTTACTCTCCCTGTAACTCGGAGTCGCTGTTACTCTCCCAGTAACTCGGTGTTCCTGTTACTCTCCCTGTAAGACGGTGTTCCTGTTACTCTCCCTGTAACTCGGTGTCCCTGTTACTCTCCCTGTAACTCGGTGTCTCTGTTACTCTCCCTGTAACTCGGTGTCCCTGTTACTCTCCCTGTAACTCGGTGTCTCTGTTACTCTCTCTGTATCTCGATGTCACTGTTACTCTCTCTGTAACTCGGAGTCGCTGTTACTCTCCCAGTAACTCGGTGTTCCTGTTACTCTCCCTGTAAGACGGTGTTCCTGTTACTCTCCCTGTAACTCGGTGTCCCTGTTACTCTCCCTGTAACTCGGTGTCTCTGTTACTCTCCCTGTAACTCGGTGTCCCTGTTACTCTCCCTGTAACTCGGTGTCTCTGTTACTCTCTCTGTATCTCGATGTCACTGTTACTCTCTCTGTAACTCGGTGCCCCTGTTACTCTCCCTGTAACTCGGTGTCCCTGTTACTCTCCCTGTAACTCGGTGTCCCTGTTACTCTCCCTGTAACTCCGTGTCTCTGTTACTCTCCCAGTAACTCGGTGTTCCTGTTACTCTCCCTGTAAGACGGTGTTCCTGTTACTCTCCCTGTAACTCGGTGTCCCTGTTACTCTCCCTGTAACTCGGTGTCTCTGTTACTCTCCCTGTAACTCAGTGTCCCTGTTACTCTCCCTGTAACTCGGTGTCTCTGTTACTCTCTCTGTATCTCGATGTCACTGTTACTCTCTCTGTAACTCGGTGCCCCTGTTACTCTCCCTGTAACTCGGTGTCCCTGTTACTCTCCCTGTAACTCGGTGTCCCTGTTACTCTCCCTGTAACTCCGTGTCTCTGTTACTCTCCCTGTAACTCGGTGTCTCTGTTACTCTCCCTGTAACTCGTTGTCCCTGTTACTCTCCCTGTAACTCGATGTCCCTGTTACTCTCCCTGTAACTCGGTGTTCCTGTTACTCTCCCTGTAACTCGGTGTCCCTGTTACTCTCCCTGTAACTCCCTGTCCCTGTTACTCTCCCTGTAACTCGGAGTCCCTGTTACTCTCCCAGTAACTCGGTGTTCCTGTTACTCTCCGTGTAACACGGTGTCCCTGTTACTCTCCCTGTAACACGGTGTCACTGTTACTCTCTCCGTAACTCGGTGTCCCTGTTACTCTCTCTGTAACTCGGTGTCCCTGTTACTCTCCCTGTAACTCGGTGTCCCTGTTACTCTCCTTGTAACTCGGTGTCCCTTTTACTCTCCCTGTAACTCGGTGTCCCTGTTAATCTCCCTGTAACTCGGTGTCCCTGTTACTCTCCCTGTAACTCGGTGTCCCTGTTAATCTCCCTGTAACTCAGTATCCCTGTTACTCTCCCTGTAACACGGTGTCCCTGTTACTCTCCCTGTAACACGGTGTCGCTGTTACTCTCCCTGTAACTCGGTGTCCCTGTTACTCTCCCTGTAACTCGGTGTCTCTCTTACTCTCTCTGTAACTCGGTGTCCCTGTTACTCACTCTGTAACTCTGTGTCCCTGTTACTCTCCCTGTAACTCCCTGTCCCTTTTACTCTCCCTGTAACTCGGAGTCCCTGTTACTCTCCCAGTAACTCAGTGTTCCTGTTACTCTCCGTGTAACACGGTGTCCCTGTTACTCTCCCTGTAACTCCCTGTCCCTTTTACTCTCCCTGTAACTCGGAGTCCCTGTTACTCTCCCAGTAACTCGGTGTTCCTGTTACTCTCCGTGTAACACGGTGTCTCTGTTACTCTCTCTGTAACTCGGTGTCCCTGTTACTCTCCCTGTAACACGGTGTCTCGGTTACTCTCCCTGTAACACGGTGTCTCTGTTACTCTCCCTGTAACTCGGTTTCCCTGTTACTCTTCCTGTAACATGCTGTCTCTGTTACTCTCTCTGTAACTCGGTGTCCCTGTTACTCTCCCTGTAACACGGTGTCCCTGTTACTCTCTCTGTAACTCGGTGTCTCTGTTACTCTCCCTGTAACTCGGTGTCCCTGTTACTCTCCCTGTAACACGGTGTCCCTGTTACTCTCCCTGTAACTCAGTGTCCCTGTTACTCTCCCTGTAACACGGTGTCTCTGTTACTCTCCCTGTAACACGGTGTCTCTGTTACTCTCCCTGTAACACGGTGTCCCTGTTACTCTCCCTGTAACTCGGTTTCCCTGTTACTCTCCCTGTAACACGGTGTCTCTGTTACTCTCTCTGTAACTCGGTGTGCCTGTTACTCTCCCTGTAACTCGTTGTCCCTGTTACTCTCCCTGTCACACAATGTCTCTGTTACTCTCCCTGTAACACGGTTTCCCTGTTACTCTCCCTGTAACTCGGTGTCCCTGTTACTCTCCCTGTAACTCGGTGTCCCTGTTACTCTCCCTGTAACTCAGTGTCCCTGTTACTCTCTCTGTAACTCGGTGTCCCTGTTACTCTCCCTGTAACTCGGTGTCCGTGTTACTCTCCTTGTAACTCGGTGTCCCTGTTACTCTCCCTGTAACTCGGTGTCCCTGTTACTCTCCCTGTAACACGGTGTCGCTGTTACTCTCCCTGTAACTCGGTGTCTCTCTTACTCTCTCTGTAACTCGGTGTCCCTGTTAGTCTCCCTGTAACACAATGTCTCTGTTACTCTCCCTGTAACACGGTTTCCCTGTTACTCTCCCTGTAACTCGGTGTCTCTCTTACTCTCCCTGTAACTCGTTGTCCCTGTTACTCTCCCTGTAACACAATGTCTCTGTTACTCTCCCTGTAACACGGTTTCCCTGTTACTCTCCCTGTAACTCGGTGTCCCTGTTACTCTCCCTGTAACTCGGTGTCCCTGTTACTCTCCCTGTAACTCAGTGTCCCTGTTACTCTCTCTGTAACTCGGTGTCCCTGTTACTCTCCCTGTAACTCCCTGTCCCTGTTACTCTCCCTGTAACTCGGTGTTCCTCTGACTCTCCTTGTAACTCGGTGTTCCTGTTACTCTCCCTTTAAATCGGTGTCTCTGTTACTCTCCCTGTAACTCTGTGTCCCTGTTAATCTTCCTGTAACTCGGTGTCCCTGTTACTCTCCCTGTAACTCTGTGTCCCTGTTAATCTTCCTGTAACTCGGTGTCCCTGTTACTCTCCCTGTAACTCGGTGTCCCTGTTACTCTCCATGTAACTCGGTGTCCCTGTTACTCTACCTGTAACTCGGTGTCCCTGTTACTCTCCCTGTAACTCGGTGTCCCTGTTACTCTCGCTGTAACTCGGTGTCCCTGTTACTCTCCCTGTAACACGGTGTCCCTGTTACTCTCGCTGTAACTCGGTGTCCCTGTTACTCGCTGTAACTCGGTGTCCCTGTTACTCTCCCTGTAACTCGGTGTCCCTGTTACTCTCCCTGTAACTTGGTGTCCCTGTTAATCTCCCTGTAACTCGGTGTTCCTTTTACTCTCCCTGTAACTCGGTGTCTCTGTACTCTCCCTGTAACTCCCTGTCCCTGTTACTCTCCCTGTAACTCCCTGTCCCTGTTACTCTCGCTGTAACTCCCTGTCCCTGTTACTCTCCCTGTAACACTGTGTCCCTGTTACTCTCCCTGTAACACGGTGTCCCTGTTACTCTCCCTGTAACTCGGTGTCTCTGTCACTCTCCCTGTAACTCGGTGTCCCTGTTACTCTCTCTGTAACACGGTGTCCCTGTTACTCCTTCTGTAACTCGGAGTCCCTGTTACTCTCCCAGTAACTCGGTGTTCCTGTTACTCTCCGTGTAACAAGGTGTCCCTGTTACTCTCCCTGTAACACGGTGTCTCTGTTACTCTCTCCGTAACTCGGTGTCCCTGTTACTCTCTCTGTAACTCGGTGTCCCTGTTACTCTCCCTGTAACTCGGTGTCCCTGTTACTCTCCTTGTAACTCGGTGTCCCTGTTACTCTCCCTGTAACTCGGTGTCCCTGTTAATCTCCCTGTAACTCGGTGTCCCTGTTACTCTCCCTGTAACTCGGTGTCCCTGTTAATCTCCCTGTAACTCGGTATCCCTGTTACTCTCCCTGTAACACGGTGTCCCTGTTACTCTCCCTGTAACACGGTGTCGCTGTTACTCTCCCTGTAACTCGGTGTCCCTGTTACTCTCCCTGTAACTCGGTGTCTCTCTTACTCTCTCTGTAACTCTGTGTCCCTGTTACTCTCTCTGTAACTCGGTGTCCCTGTTACTCTCCCTGTAACTCCCTGTCCCTTTTACTCTCCCTGTAACTCGGAGTCCCTGTTACTCTCCCAGTAACTCGGTGTTCCTGTTACTCTCCGTGTAACACGGTGTCCCTGTTACTCTCCCTGTAACTCCCTGTCCCTTTTACTCTCCCTGTAACTCGGAGTCCCTGTTACTCTCCCAGTAACTCGGTGTTCCTGTTACTCTCCGTGTAACACGGTGTCTCTGTTACTCTCTCTGTAACTCGGTGTCCCTGTTACTCTCCCTGTAACACGGTGTCTCGGTTACTCTCCCTGTAACACGGTGTCTCTGTTACTCTCCCTGTAACTCGGTTTCCCTGTTACTCTTCCTGTAACATGCTGTCTCTGTTACTCTCTCTGTAACTCGGTGTCCCTGTTACTCTCCCTGTAACACGGTGTCCCTGTTACTCTCCCTGTAACACGGTGTCTCTGTTACTCTCCCTGTAACACGGTGTCTCTGTTACTCTCCCTGTAACACGGTGTCCCTGTTACTCTCCCTGTAACTCGGTTTCCCTGTTACTCTCCCTGTAACACGTTGTCTCTGTTACTCTCTCTGTAACTCGGTGTGCCTGTTACTCTCCCTGTAACTCGTTGTCCCTGTTACTCTCCCTGTAACACAATGTCTCTGTTACTCTCCCTGTAACACGGTTTCCCTGTTACTCTCCCTGTAACTCGGTGTCCCTGTTACTCTCCCTGTAACTCGGTGTCCCTGTTACTCTCCCTGTAACTCAGTGTCCCTGTTACTCTCTCTGTAACTCGGTGTCCCTGTTACTCTCCCTGTAACTCGGTGTCCGTGTTACTCTCCTTGTAACTCGGTGTCCCTGTTACTCTCCCTGTAACTCGGTGTCCCTGTTACTCTCCCTGTAACACGGTGTCGCTGTTACTCTCCCTGTAACTCGGTGTCTCTCTTACTCTCTCTGTAACTCGGTGTCCCTGTTACTCTCTCTGTAACTCGGTGTCCCTGTTACTCTCCCTGTAACTCCCTGTCCCTGTTACTCTCCCTGTAACTCGGTGTTCCTCTGACTCTCCTTGTAACTCGGTGTTCCTGTTACTCTCCCTTTAAATCGGTGTCTCTGTTACTCTCCCTGTAACTCTGTGTCCCTGTTAATCTTCCTGTAACTCGGTGTCCCTGTTACTCTCCCTGTAACTCTGTGTCCCTGTTAATCTTCCTGTAACTCGGTGTCCCTTTTACTCTCCCTGTAACTCGGTGTCCCTGTTACTCTCCATGTAACTCGGTGTCCCTGTTACTCTACCTGTAACTCGGTGTCCCTGTTACTCTCCCTGTAACTCGGTGTCCCTGTTACTCTCGCTGTAACTCGGTGTCCCTGTTACTCTCCCTGTAACACGGTGTCCCTGTTACTCTCGCTGTAACTCGGTGTCCCTGTTACTCGCTGTAACTCGGTGTCCCTGTTACTCTCCCTGTAACTCGCTGTCCCTGTTACTTTCCCTGTAACTTGGTGTCCCTGTTAATCTCCCTGTAACTCGGTGTTCCTTTTACTCTCCCTGTAACTCGGTGTCTCTGTACTCTCCCTGTAACTCCCTGTCCCTGTTACTCTCCCTGTAACTCCCTGTCCCTGTTACTCTCGCTGTAACTCCCTGTCCCTGTTACTCTCCCTGTAACACTGTGTCCCTGTTACTCTCCCTGTAACACGGTGTCCCTGTTACTCTCCCTGTAACTCGGTGTCTCTGTCACTCTCCCTGTAACTCGGTGTCCCTGTTACTCTCTCTGTAACACGGTGTCCCTGTTACTCTCCCTGTAACACGGTGTCTCTGTTACTCTCTCTGTAACTCGGTGTCCCTGTTACTCTCTCTGTAACTCGGTGTCCCTGTTACTCTCCCTGTAACTCGGTGTCTCTGTTACTCTCTCTGTAACTCGGTGTCTCTGTTACTCTCCCTGTAACTCGGTGTCCCTGTTACTCTCTCTGTAACTCGGTGTCCCTGTTACTCTCTCTGTAACTCGGTGTCCCTGTTACTCTCCCTGTAACTCGGAGTCGCTGTTACTCTCCCAGTAACTCGGTGTCCCTGTTACTCTCCCTGTAACTCGGTGTCCCTGTTACTCTCCCTGTAAGACGGTGGCCCTGTTACTCTCCCTGTAACTCAGTGTCCCTGTTACTCTCCCTGTAACTCGGTGTCTCTGTTACTCTCTCTGTATCTCGATGTCCCTGTTACTCTCTCTGTAACTCGGTGCCCCTGTTACTCTCCCTGTAACTCGGTGTCCCTGTTACTCTCCCTGTAACTCCGTGTCTCTGTTACTCTCCCAGTAACTCGGTGTTCCTGTTACTCTCCCTGTAAGACGGTGTTCCTGTTACTCTCCCTGTAACTCGGTGTCCCTGTTACTCTCCCTGTAACTCGGTGTCTCTGTTACTCTCCCTGTAACTCAGTGTCCCTGTTACTCTCCCTGTAACTCGGTGTCTCTGTTACTCTCTCTGTATCTCGATGTCACTGTTACTCTCTCTGTAACTCGGTGCCCCTGTTACTCTCCCTGTAACTCGGTGTCCCTGTTACTCTCCCTGTAACTCGGTGTCCCTGTTACTCTCCCTGTAACTCCGTGTCTCTGTTACTCTCCCTGTAACTCGGTGTCTCTGTTACTCTCCCTGTAACTCGTTGTCCCTGTTACTCTCCCTGTAACTCGATGTCCCTGTTACTCTCCCTGTAACTCGGTGTTCCTGTTACTCTCCCTGTAACTCGGTGTCCCTGTTACTCTCCCTGTAACTCCCTGTCCCTGTTACTCTCCCTGTAACTCGGAGTCCCTGTTACTCTCCCAGTAACTCGGTGTTCCTGTTACTCTCCGTGTAACACGGTGTCCCTGTTACTCTCCCTGTAACACGGTGTCACTGTTACTCTCTCCGTAACTCGGTGTCCCTGTTACTCTCTCTGTAACTCGGTGTCCCTGTTACTCTCCCTGTAACTCGGTGTCCCTGTTACTCTCCTTGTAACTCGGTGTCCCTTTTACTCTCCCTGTAACTCGGTGTCCCTGTTACTCTCCCTGTAACTCGGTGTCCCTGTTACTCTCCCTGTAACTCGGTGTCCCTGTTAATCTCCCTGTAACTCAGTATCCCTGTTACTCTCCCTGTAACACGGTGTCCCTGTTACTCTCCCTGTAACACGGTGTCGCTGTTACTCTCCCTGTAACTCGGTGTCCCTGTTACTCTCCCTGTAACTCGGTGTCCCTGTTACTCTCCCTGTAACTCGGTGTCCCTGTTAATCTCCCTGTAACTCAGTATCCCTGTTACTCTCCCTGTAACACGGTGTCCCTGTTACTCTCCCTGTAACACGGTGTCGCTGTTACTCTCCCTGTAACTCGGTGTCCCTGTTACTCTCCCTGTAACTCGGTGTCTCTCTTACTCTCTCTGTAACTCGGTGTCCCTGTTACTCTCTCTGTAACTCTGTGTCCCTGTTACTCTCCCTGTAACTCCCTGTCCCTTTTACTCTCCCTGTAACTCGGAGTCCCTGTTACTCTCCCAGTAACTCAGTGTTCCTGTTACTCTCCGTGTAACACGGTGTCCCTGTTACTCTCCCTGTAACTCCCTGTCCCTTTTACTCTCCCTGTAACTCGGAGTCCCTGTTACTCTCCCTGTAACTCGGTGTCTCTGTTACTCTCCCTGTAACTCGGTGTCCCTGTTACTCTCCCAGTAACTCGGTGTTCCTGTTACTCTCCGTGTAACACGGTGTCTCTGTTACTCTCTCTGTAACTCGGTGTCCCTGTTACTCTCCCTGTAACACGGTGTCTCGGTTACTCTCCCTGTAACACGGTGTCTCTGTTACTCTCCCTGTAACTCGGTTTCCCTGTTACTCTTCCTGTAACATGCTGTCTCTGTTACTCTCTCTGTAACTCGGTGTCCCTGTTACTCTCCCTGTAACACGGTGTCCCTGTTACTCTCCCTGTAACACGGTGTCTCTGTTACTCTCCCTGTAACACGGTGTCTCTGTTACTCTCCCTGTAACACGGTGTCCCTGTTACTCTCCCTGTAACTCGGTGTCTCTGTCACTCTCCCTGTAACTCGGTGTCCCTGTTACTCTCGCTGTAACTCGGTGTCCCTGTTACTCTCCCTGTAACACGGTGTCCCTGTTACTCTCGCTGTAACTCGGTGTCCCTGTTACTCGCTGTAACTCGGTGTCCCTGTTACTCTCCCTGTAACTTGGTGTCCCTGTTAATCTCCCTGTAACTCGGTGTTCCTTTTACTCTCCCTGTAACTCGGTGTCTCTGTACTCTCCCTGTAACTCCCTGTCCCTGTTACTCTCCCTGTAACTCCCTGTCCCTGTTACTCTCGCTGTAACTCCCTGTCCCTGTTACTCTCCCTGTAACACTGTGTCCCTGTTACTCTCCCTGTAACACGGTGTCCCTGTTACTCTCCCTGTAACTCGGTGTCTCTGTCACTCTCCCTGTAACTCGGTGTCCCTGTTACTCTCTCTGTAACACGGTGTCCCTGTTACTCCTTCTGTAACTCGGAGTCCCTGTTACTCTCCCAGTAACTCGGTGTTCCTGTTACTCTCCGTGTAACAAGGTGTCCCTGTTACTCTCCCTGTAACACGGTGTCTCTGTTACTCTCTCCGTAACTCGGTGTCCCTGTTACTCTCTCTGTAACTCGGTGTCCCTGTTACTCTCCCTGTAACTCGGTGTCCCTGTTACTCTCCTTGTAACTCGGTGTCCCTGTTACTCTCCCTGTAACTCGGTGTCCCTGTTAATCTCCCTGTAACTCGGTATCCCTGTTACTCTCCCTGTAACACGGTGTCCCTGTTACTCTCCCTGTAACACGGTGTCGCTGTTACTCTCCCTGTAACTCGGTGTCTCTCTTACTCTCTCTGTAACTC
Source organism: Scyliorhinus torazame (assembly GCF_047496885.1). Lineage (NCBI taxonomy): Eukaryota > Metazoa > Chordata > Chondrichthyes > Carcharhiniformes > Scyliorhinidae > Scyliorhinus > Scyliorhinus torazame. Next base: position 12,478,649 of record NC_092715.1, read on the forward strand.
GGTGTCCCTGTTACTCTCTCTGTAACTCGGTGTCCCTGTTACTCTCCCTGTAACTCCCTGTCCCTTTTACTCTCCCTGTAACTCGGAGTCCCTGTTACTCTCCCAGTAACTCGGTGTTCCTGTTACTCTCCGTGTAACACGGTGTCCCTGTTACTCTCCCTGTAACTCCCTGTCCCTTTTACTCTCCCTGTAACTCGGAGTCCCTGTTACTCTCCCAGTAACTCGGTGTTCCTGTTACTCTCCGTGTAACACGGTGTCTCTGTTACTCTCTCTGTAACTCGGTGTCCCTGTTACTCTCCCTGTAACACGGTGTCTCGGTTACTCTCCCTGTAACACGGTGTCTCTGTTACTCTCCCTGTAACTCGGTTTCCCTGTTACTCTTCCTGTAACATGCTGTCTCTGTTACTCTCTCTGTAACTCGGTGTCCCTGTTACTCTCCCTGTAACACGGTGTCCCTGTTACTCTCCCTGTAACACGGTGTCTCTGTTACTCTCCCTGTAACACGGTGTCTCTGTTACTCTCCCTGTAACACGGTGTCCCTGTTACTCTCCCTGTAACTCGGTTTCCCTGTTACTCTCCCTGTAACACGTTGTCTCTGTTACTCTCTCTGTAACTCGGTGTGCCTGTTACTCTCCCTGTAACTCGTTGTCCCTGTTACTCTCCCTGTAACACAATGTCTCTGTTACTCTCCCTGTAACACGGTTTCCCTGTTACTCTCCCTGTAACTCGGTGTCCCTGTTACTCTCCCTGTAACTCGGTGTCCCTGTTACTCTCCCTGTAACTCAGTGTCCCTGTTACTCTCTCTGTAACTCGGTGTCCCTGTTACTCTCCCTGTAACTCGGTGTCCGTGTTACTCTCCTTGTAACTCGGTGTCCCTGTTACTCTCCCTGTAACTCGGTGTCCCTGTTACTCTCCCTGTAACACGGTGTCGCTGTTACTCTCCCTGTAACTCGGTGTCTCTCTTACTCTCTCTGTAACTCGGTGTCCCTGTTACTCTCTCTGTAACTCGGTGTCCCTGTTACTCTCCCTGTAACTCCCTGTCCCTGTTACTCTCCCTGTAACTCGGTGTTCCTCTGACTCTCCTTGTAACTCGGTGTTCCTGTTACTCTCCCTTTAAATCGGTGTCTCTGTTACTCTCCCTGTAACTCTGTGTCCCTGTTAATCTTCCTGTAACTCGGTGTCCCTGTTACTCTCCCTGTAACTCTGTGTCCCTGTTAATCTTCCTGTAACTCGGTGTCCCTTTTACTCTCCCTGTAACTCGGTGTCCCTGTTACTCTCCATGTAACTCGGTGTCCCTGTTACTCTACCTGTAACTCGGTGTCCCTGTTACTCTCCCTGTAACTCGGTGTCCCTGTTACTCTCGCTGTAACTCGGTGTCCCTGTTACTCTCCCTGTAACACGGTGTCCCTGTTACTCTCGCTGTAACTCGGTGTCCCTGTTACTCGCTGTAACTCGGTGTCCCTGTTACTCTCCCTGTAACTCGCTGTCCCTGTTACTTTCCCTGTAACTTGGTGTCCCTGTTAATCTCCCTGTAACTCGGTGTTCCTTTTACTCTCCCTGTAACTCGGTGTATCTGTACTCTCCCTGTAACTCCCTGTCCCTGTTACTCTCCCTGTAACTCCCTGTCCCTGTTACTCTCGCTGTAACTCCCTGTCCCTGTTACTCTCCCTGTAACACTGTGTCCCTGTTACTCTCCCTGTAACACGGTGTCCCTGTTACTCTCCCTGTAACTCGGTGTCTCTGTCACTCTCCCTGTAACTCGGTGTCTCTGTTACTCTCTCTGTAACACGGTGTCCCTGTTACTCTCCCTGTAACACTGTGTCCCTGTTACTCTCCCTGTAACACGGTGTCCCTGTTACTCTCTCTGTAACTCGGTGTCCCTGTTAATCTCCCTGTAACTCGGTGTCCCTGTTACTCTCCCTGTAACTCCCTGTCCCTGTTACTCTCGCTGTAACTCCCTGTCCCTGTTACTCTCCCTGTAACACTGTGTCCCTGTTACTCTCCCTGTAACACGGTGTCCCTGTTACTCTCCCTGTAACTCGGTGTCTCTGTCACTCTCCCTGTAACACGGTGTCCCTGTTACTCTCTCTGTAACACGGTGTCCCTGTTACTCTCCCTGTAACACTGTGTCCCTGTTACTCTCCCTGTAACACGGTGTCCCTGTTACTCTCTCTGTAACTCGGTGTCCCTGTTAATCTCCCTGTAACTCGGTGTCTCTGTTACTCTCTCTGTAACTCGGTGTCCCTGTTACTCTCCCTGTAACTCGGTGTCTCTGTCACTCTCCCTGTAACTCGGTGTCCCTGTTACTCTCCCTGTAAGACGGTGGCCCTGTTACTCTCCCTGTAACTCGGTGTCTCTGTCACTCTCCCTGTAACACGGTGTCTCTGTTACTCTCTCTGTAACACGGTGTCTCTGTTACTCTCCCTGTAACACTGTGTCCCTGTTACTCTCCCTGTAACTCGGTGTCCCTGTTACTCTCTCTGTAACTCGGTGTCCCTGTTACTCTCCCTGTAACTCGGTGTCTCTGTCACTCTCCCTGTAACACGGTGTCTCTGTTACTCTCTCTGTAACTCGGTGTCCCTGTTACTCTCCCTGTAACTCGGTGTCTCTGTCACTCTCCCTGTAACTCGGTGTTCCTGTTACTCTCTGTAACTCGGTGTCCCTGTTACTCTCCCTGTAACACGGTGTCCCTGTTACTCTCCCTGTAACACGGTGTCTCTGTTACTCTCTCTGTAACTCGGTGTCCCTGTTACTCTCTCTGTAACTCGGTGTCCCTGTTACTCTCCCTGTAACTCGGTGTCTCTGTTACTCTCTCTGTAACTCGGTGTCTCTGTTACTCTCCCTGTAACTCGGTGTCCCTGTTACTCTCCCTGTAACTCGGTGTCTCTGTTACTCTCTCTGTAACTCGGTGTCCCTGTTACTCTCCCTGTAACTCGGTGTCTCTGTCACTCTCCCTGTAACTCGGTGTCCCTGTTACTCTCCCTGTAAGACGGTGGCCCTGTTACTCTCCCTGTAACTCGGTGTCTCTGTCACTCTCCCTGTAACACGGTGTCTCTGTTACTCTCTCTGTAACACGGTGTCTCTGTTACTCTCCCTGTAACACTGTGTCCCTGTTACTCTCCCTGTAACTCGGTGTCCCTGTTACTCTCTCTGTAACTCGGTGTCCCTGTTACTCTCCCTGTAACTCGGTGTCTCTGTCACTCTCCCTGTAACACGGTGTCTCTGTTACTCTCTCTGTAACTCGGTGTCCCTGTTACTCTCCCTGTAACTCGGTGTCTCTGTCACTCTCCCTGTAACTCGGTGTTCCTGTTACTCTCTGTAACTCGGTGTCCCTGTTACTCTCCCTGTAACACGGTGTCCCTGTTACTCTCCCTGTAACACGGTGTCTCTGTTACTCTCTCTGTAACTCGGTGTCCCTGTTACTCTCTCTGTAACTCGGTGTCCCTGTTACTCTCCCTGTAACTCGGTGTCTCTGTTACTCTCTCTGTAACTCGGTGTCTCTGTTACTCTCCCTGTAACTCGGTGTCCCTGTTACTCTCTCTGTAACTCGGTGTCCCTGTTACTCTCTCTGTAACTCGGTGTCCCTGTTACTCTCCCTGTAATTCCCTGTCCCTGTTACTCTCCCTGTAACTCGGAGTCGCTGTTACTCTCCCAGTAACTCGGTGTCCCTGTTACTCTCCCTGTAACTCGGTGTCCCTGTTACTCTCCCTGTAAGACGGTGGCCCTGTTACTCTCCCTGTAACTCAGTGTCCCTGTTACTCTCCCTGTAACTCGGTGTCTCTGTTACTCTCTCTGTATCTCGATGTCCCTGTTACTCTCTCTGTAACTCGGTGCCCCTGTTACTCTCCCTGTAACTCGGTGTCCCTGTTACTCTCCCTGTAACTCGGTGTCCCTGTTACTCTCCCTGTAACTCGGTGTCTCTGTTACTCTCCCTGTAACTCGTTGTCCCTGTTACTCTCCCTGTAACTCGGTGTCCCTGTTACTCTCCCTGTAACTCGGTGTCCCTGTTACTCTCCCTGTAACTCCCTGTCCCTGTTACTCTCCCTGTAACTCGGAGTCCCTGTTACTCTCCCAGTAACTCGGTGTTCCTGTTACTCTCCGTGTAACACGGTGTCCCTGTTACTCTCCCTGTAACACGGTGTCTCTGTTACTCTCTCCGTAACTCGGTGTCGCTGTTACTCTCTCTGTAACTCGGTGTCCCTGTTACTCTCCCTGTAACTCGGTGTCCCTGTTACTCTCCTTGTAACTCGGTGTCCCTGTTACTCTCCCTGTAACTCGGTGTCCCTGTTACTCTCTCTGTAACTCGGTGTCTCTGTTACTCTCCCTGTAACTCGGTGTCTCTGTTACTCTCCCTGTAACTCGGTGTCTCTGTTACTCCCCCTGTAACTCGGTGTCCCTGTTACTCTCCCTGTAACTCGGTGTCCCTGTTACTCTCCCTGTAACTCGGTGTCCCTGTTACTCTCCCTGTAACACGGTGTCGCTGTTACTCTCCCTGTAACTCGGTGTCTCTCTTACTCTCTCTGTAACTCGGTGTCCCTGTTACTCTCTCTGTAACTCGGTGTCCCTGTTACTCTCCCTGTAACTCCCTGTCCCTGTTACTCTCCCTGTAACTCGGTGTTCCTGTTACTCTCCCTTTAAATCGGTGTCTCTGTTACTCTCCCTGTAACTCTGTGTCCCTGTTAATCTTCCTGTAACTCGGTGTCCCTGTTACTCTCCCTGTAACTCTGTGTCCCTGTTAATCTTCCTGTAACTCGGTGTCTCTGTTACTCTCCCTGTAACACGGTGTCTCTGTTACTCTCCCTGTAACTCGGTGTCCCTTTTACTCTCCCTGTAACACGGTGTCCCTGTTACTCTCGCTGTAACTCGGTGTCCCTGTTACTCGCTGTAACTCGGTGTCCCTGTTACTCTCGCTGTAACTCGGTGTCCCTGTTACTCTCCCTGTAACTCGGTGTCTCTGTTACTCTCCCTGTAACTCGGTGTCTCTGTTACTCTCGCTGTAACTCGGTGTCTCTGTTACTCTCGCTGTAACACGGTGTCCCTGTTACTCTCGCTGTAACTCGGTGTCCCTGTTAGTCTCCCTGTAACACGGTGTCTCTGTTACTCTCGCTGTAACTCGGTGTCTCTGTTACTCTCGCTGTAACACGGTGTCCCTGTTACTCTCGCTGTAACTCGGTGTCCCTGTTACTCGCTGTAACTCGGTGTCCCTGTTACTCTCCCTGTAACTCGGTGTCCCTGTTACTCTCCCTGTAACTCGCTGTCCCTGTTACTCTCCCTGTAACTCGGTGTCCCTGTTACTCTCTCTGTAACTCGGTGTCCCTGTTACTCTCCCTGTAACTCGGTGTCCCTGTTACTCTCCCTGTAACTCGCTGTCCCTGTTACTCTCCCTGTAACTTGGTGTCCCTGTTAATCTCCCTGTAACTCGGTGTTCCTGTTACTCTCCCTGTAACTCGGTGTCTCTGTACTCTCCCTGTAACTCCCTGTCCCTGTTACTCTCCCTGTAACTCCCTGTCCCTGTTACTCTCGCTGTAACTCCCTGTCCCTGTTACTCTCCCTGTAACACTGTGTCCCTGTTACTCTCCCTATAACACGGTGTCTCTGTCACTCTCCCTGTAACTCGGTGTCCCTGTTACTCTCTCTGTAACTCGGTGTCTCTGTCACTCTCCCTGTAACTCGGTGTCCCTGTTACTCTCCCTGTAACTCGGTGTCCCTGTTACTCTCCCTGTAACTCGGTGTCCCTGTTACTCTCCCTGTAACTCGGTGTCCCTGTTACTCTCCCTGTAACTCGGTGTCCCTGTTACTCACCCTGTAACTCGCTGTCTCTATTACTCTCCCTGTAACTCCCTGTCCCTGTTACTCTCTCTGTAACTCAGTGTCCCTGTTACTCTCTCTGTAACTCGGTGTCCCTGTTACTCTCCCTGTAACTCGGTGTCTCTGTCACTCTCCCTGTAACTCGGTGTCCCTGTTACTCTCTCTGTAACACGGTGTCCCTGTTACTCTCCCTGTAACTCGGTGTCCCTGTTACTCTCCCTGGACCTCGGTGTCCCTGTTACTCTCCCTGTAACTCGGTGTCCCTGTTACTCTCCCTGTAACTCGGTGTCCCTGTTACTCTCCCTGTAACTCGGTGTCCCTGTTACTCTCCCTGTAACTTGGTGTCCCTGTTACTCTCCCTGTAACTCGGTGTCCCTGTTACTCCCCCTGTAACTCGGTGTCCCTGCTACTCTCCCTGTAACTCGGTGTCCCTGTTACTCTCCCTGTAACTCTGTGTCCCTGTTACTCTCCCTGTAACTCGGTGTCCCTGTTACTCACCCTGTAACTCGCTGTCTCTGTTACTCTCCCTGTAACTCCCTGTCCCTGTTACTCTCCCTGTAACTCGGTGTCCCTGTTACTCTCCCTGTAACTCGGTGTCCCTGTTACTCTCCCTGTAACACGGTGTCCCTGTTACTCTCCCTGTAACTCGGTGTCCCTGTTACTCTCCCTGTAACTCGGTGTCCCTGTTACTCACCCTGTAACTCGCTGTCTCTGTTACTCTCCCTGTAACTCCCTGTCCCTGTTACTCTCCCTGTAACACGGTGTCCCTGTTACTCTCCCTGTAACACGGTGTCCCTGTTACTCTCCCTGTAACTCGGTGTCTCTGTTACTCTCCCTGTAACTCGCTGTCCCTGTTACTCTCCCTGTAACACGGTGTCTCTGTTACTCTCTCTGTAACTCGGTGTCTCTGTTACTCTCCCTGTAACACGGTGTCCCTGTTACTCTCCCTGTAACTCGGTGTCCCTGTTACTCTCCCTGTAACTCGGTGTCCCTGTTACTCTCCCTGTAACTCGGTGTCCCTGTTACTCTCCCTGTAACTCGGTGTCCCTGTTACTCACCCTGTAACTCGCTGTCTCTATTACTCTCCCTGTAACTCCCTGTCCCTGTTACTCTCCCTGTAACTCGGTGTCCCTGTTACTCTCCCTGTAACTCGGTGTCCCTGTTACTCTCCCTGTAACACGGTGTCCCTGTTACTCTCCCTGTAACACGGTGTCCCTGTTACTCTCCCTGTAACTCGGTGTCTCTGTTACTCTCCCTGTAACTCAGTGTCCCTGTTACTCTCCCTGTAACTCGGTGTCCCTGATACTCTCCCTATAACTCGGTGTCTCTGTTACTCTCTCTGTAACTCGGTGTCTCTGTTACTCTCCCTGTAACTCGGTGTCTCTGTTACTCTCTCTGTAACTCGGTGTTCCTGTTACTCTCCCTGCAACTCCCTGTCCCTGTTACTCTCCCTGTAACACGGTGTCTCTGTTACTCTCCCTGTAACTCGGTGTCTCTGTTACTCTCTCTGTAACTCGGTGTTCCTGTTACTCTCTCTGTAACTCGGTGTCCCTGTTACTCTCCCTGCAACTCCCTGTCCCTGTTACTCTCCCTGTAACACGGTGTCCCTGTTACTCTCCCTGTAACACGGTGTCTCTGTTACTCTCTCTGTAACTCGGTGTTCCTGTTACTCTCCGTGTAACACGGTGTCTCTGTTACTCTCTCTGTAACTCGGTGTCCCTGTTACTCTCCCTGTAACACGGTGTCTCGGTTACTCTCCCTGTAACACGGTGTCTCTGTTACTCTCCCTGTAACTCGGTTTCCCTGTTACTCTTCCTGTAACATGCTGTCTCTGTTACTCTCTCTGTAACTCGGTGTCCCTGTTACTCTCCCTGTAACACGGTGTCCCTGTTACTCTCCCTGTAACACGGTGTCTCTGTTACTCTCCCTGTAACACGGTGTCTCTGTTACTCTCCCTGTAACACGGTGTCCCTGTTACTCTCCCTGTAACTCGGTTTCCCTGTTACTCTCCCTGTAACACGTTGTCTCTGTTACTCTCTCTGTAACTCGGTGTGCCTGTTACTCTCCCTGTAACTCGTTGTCCCTGTTACTCTCCCTGTAACACAATGTCTCTGTTACTCTCCCTGTAACACGATTTCCCTGTTACTCTCCCTGTAACTCGGTGTCCCTGTTACTCTCCCTGTAACTCGGTGTCCCTGTTACTCTCCCTGTAACTCAGTGTCCCTGTTACTCTCTCTGTAACTCGGTGTCCCTGTTACTCTCCCTGTAACTCGGTGTCCGTGTTACTCTCCTTGTAACTCGGTGTCCCTGTTACTCTCCCTGTAACTCGGTGTCCCTGTTACTCTCCCTGTAACACGGTGTCGCTGTTACTCTCCCTGTAACTCGGTGTCTCTCTTACTCTCTCTGTAACTCGGTGTCCCTGTTACTCTCTCTGTAACTCGGTGTCCCTGTTACTCTCCCTGTAACTCCCTGTCCCTGTTACTCTCCCTGTAACTCGGTGTTCCTCTGACTCTCCTTGTAACTCGGTGTTCCTGTTACTCTCCCTTTAAATCGGTGTCTCTGTTACTCTCCCTGTAACTCTGTGTCCCTGTTAATCTTCCTGTAACTCGGTGTCCCTGTTACTCTCCCTGTAACTCTGTGTCCCTGTTAATCTTCCTGTAACTCGGTGTCCCTTTTACTCTCCCTGTAACTCGGTGTCCCTGTTACTCTCCATGTAACTCGGTGTCCCTGTTACTCTACCTGTAACTCGGTGTCCCTGTTACTCTCCCTGTAACTCGGTGTCCCTGTTACTCTCGCTGTAACTCGGTGTCCCTGTTACTCTCCCTGTAACACGGTGTCCCTGTTACTCTCGCTGTAACTCGGTGTCCCTGTTACTCGCTGTAACTCGGTGTCCCTGTTACTCTCCCTGTAACTCGCTGTCCCTGTTACTCTCCCTGTAACTCCCTGTCCCTGTTACTCTCGCTGTAACTCCCTGTCCCTGTTACTCTCCCTGTAACTCCCTGTCCCTGTTACTCTCGCTGTAACTCCCTGTCCCTGTTACTCTCCCTGTAACACTGTGTCCCTGTTACTCTCCCTGTAACACGGTGTCCCTGTTACTCTCCCTGTAACTCGGTGTCTCTGTCACTCTCCCTGTAACTCGGTGTCCCTGTTACTCTCTCTGTAACACGGTGTCCCTGTTACTCTCCCTGTAACACGGTGTCTCTGTTACTCTCTCTGTAACTCGGTGTCCCTGTTACTCTCTCTGTAACTCGGTGTCTCTGTTACTCTCCCTGTAACTCGGTGTCCCTGTTACTCTCTCTGTAACTCGGTGTCTCTGTTACTCTCCCTGTAACTCGGTGTCCCTGTTACTCTCTCTGTAACTCGGTGTCCCTGTTACTCTCTCTGTAACTCGGTGTCCCTGTTACTCTCCCTGTAATTCCCTGTCCCTGTTACTCTCCCTGTAACTCGGAGTCGCTGTTACTCTCCCAGTAACTCGGTGTCCCTGTTACTCTCCCTGTAACTCGGTGTCCCTGTTACTCTCCCTGTAAGACGGTGGCCCTGTTACTCTCCCTGTAACTCAGTGTCCCTGTTACTCTCCCTGTAACTCGGTGTCTCTGTTACTCTCTCTGTATCTCGATGTCCCTGTTACTCTCTCTGTAACTCGGTGCCCCTGTTACTCTCCCTGTAACTCGGTGTCCCTGTTACTCTCCCTGTAACTCCGTGTCTCTGTTACTCTCCCAGTAACTCGGTGTTCCTGTTACTCTCCCTGTAAGACGGTGTCTCTGTTACTCTCCCTGTAACTCGTTGTCTCTGTTACTCTCCCTGTAACTCGGTGTCCCTGTTACTCTCCCTGTAACTCGGTGTCTCTGTTACTCTCCCTGTAACTCAGTGTCCCTGTTACTCTCCCTGTAACTCGGTGTCTCTGTTACTCTCTCTGTATCTCGATGTCACTGTTACTCTCTCTGTAACTCGGTGCCCCTGTTACTCTCCCTGTAACTCGGTGTCCCTGTTACTCTCCCTGTAACTCGGTGTCCCTGTTACTCTCCCTGTAACTCCGTGTCTCTGTTACTCTCCCTGTAACTCGGTGTCTCTGTTACTCTCCCTGTAACTCGTTGTCCCTGTTACTCTCCCTGTAACTCGATGTCCCTGTTACTCTCCCTGTAACTCGGTGTTCCTGTTACTCTCCCTGTAACTCGGTGTCCCTGTTACTCTCCCTGTAACTCCCTGTCCCTGTTACTCTCCCTGTAACTCGGAGTCCCTGTTACTCTCCCAGTAACTCGGTGTTCCTGTTACTCTCCGTGTAACACGGTGTCCCTGTTACTCTCCCTGTAACACGGTGTCACTGTTACTCTCTCCGTAACTCGGTGTCCCTGTTACTCTCTCTGTAACTCGGTGTCCCTGTTACTCTCCCTGTAACTCGGTGTCCCTGTTACTCTCCTTGTAACTCGGTGTCCCTTTTACTCTCCCTGTAACTCGGTGTCCCTGTTACTCTCCCTGTAACTCGGTGTCCCTGTTACTCTCCCTGTAACTCGGTGTCCCTGTTAATCTCCCTGTAACTCAGTATCCCTGTTACTCTCCCTGTAACACGGTGTCCCTGTTACTCTCCCTGTAACACGGTGTCGCTGTTACTCTCCCTGTAACTCGGTGTCCCTGTTACTCTCCCTGTAACTCGGTGTCCCTGTTACTCTCCCTGTAACTCGGTGTCCCTGTTAATCTCCCTGTAACTCAGTATCCCTGTTACTCTCCCTGTAACACGGTGTCCCTGTTACTCTCCCTGTAACACGGTGTCGCTGTTACTCTCCCTGTAACTCGGTGTCCCTGTTACTCTCCCTGTAACTCGGTGTCTCTCTTACTCTCTCTGTAACTCGGTGTCCCTGTTACTCTCTCTGTAACTCTGTGTCCCTGTTACTCTCCCTGTAACTCCCTGTCCCTTTTACTCTCCCTGTAACTCGGAGTCCCTGTTACTCTCCCAGTAACTCAGTGTTCCTGTTACTCTCCGTGTAACACGGTGTCCCTGTTACTCTCCCTGTAACTCCCTGTCCCTTTTACTCTCCCTGTAACTCGGAGTCCCTGTTACTCTCCCAGTAACTCGGTGTTCCTGTTACTCTCCGTGTAACACGGTGTCTCTGTTACTCTCTCTGTAACTCGGTGTCCCTGTTACTCTCCCTGTAACACGGTGTCTCGGTTACTCTCCCTGTAACACGGTGTCTCTGTTACTCTCCCTGTAACTCGGTTTCCCTGTTACTCTTCCTGTAACATGCTGTCTCTGTTACTCTCTCTGTAACTCGGTGTCCCTGTTACTCTCCCTGTAACACGGTGTCCCTGTTACTCTCCCTGTAACACGGTGTCTCTGTTACTCTCCCTGTAACACGGTGTCCCTGTTACTCTCCCTGTAACTCGGTGTCTCTGTTACTCTCCCTGTAACTCGGTGTCCCTGTTACTCTCGCTGTAACTCGGTGTCCCTGTTACTCTCCCTGTAACACGGTGTCTCTGTTACTCTCCCTGTAACACGGTGTCCCTGTTACTCTCCCTGTAACTCGGTGTCTCTGTCACTCTCCCTGTAACTCGGTGTCCCTGTTACTCTCGCTGTAACTCGGTGTCCCTGTTACTCTCCCTGTAACACGGTGTCCCTGTTACTCTCGCTGTAACTCGGTGTCCCTGTTACTCGCTGTAACTCGGTGTCCCTGTTACTCTCCCTGTAACTTGGTGTCCCTGTTAATCTCCCTGTAACTCGGTGTTCCTTTTACTCTCCCTGTAACTCGGTGTCTCTGTACTCTCCCTGTAACTCCCTGTCCCTGTTACTCTCCCTGTAACTCCCTGTCCCTGTTACTCTCGCTGTAACTCCCTGTCCCTGTTACTCTCCCTGTAACACTGTGTCCCTGTTACTCTCCCTGTAACACGGTGTCCCTGTTACTCTCCCTGTAACTCGGTGTCTCTGTCACTCTCCCTGTAACTCGGTGTCCCTGTTACTCTCTCTGTAACACGGTGTCCCTGTTACTCCTTCTGTAACTCGGAGTCCCTGTTACTCTCCCAGTAACTCGGTGTTCCTGTTACTCTCCCTGTTACTCGGTGTCCCTATTACTCTCCCTGTAACTCGGTGTCCCTGTTACTCTCTCTGTAACTCGGTGTCCCTGTTACTCTCCCTGTAACTCGGTGTCCCTGTTACTCTCCTTGTAACTCGGTGTCCCTGTTACTCTCCCTGTAACTCGGTGTCCCTGTTAATCTCCCTGTAACTCGGTGTCCCTGTTACTCTCCCTGTAACTCGGTGTCCCTGTTAATCTCCCTGTAACTCGGTATCCCTGTTACTCTCCCTGTAACACGGTGTCCCTGTTACTCTCCCTGTAACACGGTGTCGCTGTTACTCTCCCTGTAACTCGGTGTCCCTGTTACTCTCCCTGTAACTCGGTGTCCCTGTTACTCTCCTTGTAACTCGGTGTCCCTGTTACTCTCCCTGTAACTCGGTGTCCCTGTTAATCTCCCTGTAACTCGGTGTCCCTGTTACTCTCCCTGTAACTCGGAGTCCCTGTTACTCTCCCAGTAACTCGGTGTTCCTGTTACTCTCCGTGTAACACGGTGTCCCTGTTACTCTCCCTGTAACTCCCTGTCCCTTTTACTCTCCCTGTAACTCGGAGTCCCTGTTACTCTCCCAGTAACTCGGTGTTCCTGTTACTCTCCGTGTAACACGGTGTCTCTGTTACTCTCTCTGTAACTCGGTGTCCCTGTTACTCTCCCTGTAACACGGTGTCTCGGTTACTCTCCCTGTAACACGGTGTCTCTGTTACTCTCCCTGTAACTCGGTTTCCCTGTTACTCTTCCTGTAACATGCTGTCTCTGTTACTCTCTCTGTAACTCGGTGTCCCTGTTACTCTCCCTGTAACACGGTGTCCCTGTTACTCTCCCTGTAACACGGTGTCTCTGTTACTCTCCCTGTAACTCGGTGTCTCTGTTACTCTCCCTGTAACTCGGTGTCCCTGTTACTCTCCCTGTAACTCGGTTTCCCTGTTACTCTCCCTGTAACACGGTGTCTCTGTTACTCTCCCTGTAACTCGGTGTCTCTGTTACTCTCCCTGTAACACGGTGTCCCTGTTACTCTCCCTGTAACTCGGTTTCCCTGTTACTCTCCCTGTAACACGTTGTCTCTGTTACTCTCTCTGTAACTCGGTGTGCCTGTTACTCTCCCTGTAACTCGTTGTCCCTGTTACTCTCCCTGTAACACAATGTCTCTGTTACTCTCCCTGTAACACGGTTTCCCTGTTACTCTCCCTGTAACTCGGTGTCCCTGTTACTCTCCCTGTAACTCGGTGTCCCTGTTACTCTCCCTGTAACTCAGTGTCCCTGTTACTCTCTCTGTAACTCGGTGTCCCTGTTACTCTCCCTGTAACTCGGTGTCCGTGTTACTCTCCCTGTAACTCGGTGTCCCTGTTACTCTCCCTGTAACACGGTGTCGCTGTTACTCTCCCTGTAACTCGGTGTCTCTCTTACTCTCTCTGTAACTCGGTGTCCCTGTTACTCTCTCTGTAACTCGGTGTCCCTGTTACTCTCCCTGTAACTCCCTGTCCCTGTTACTCTCCCTGTAACTCGGTGTTCCTCTGACTCTCCTTGTAACTCGGTGTTCCTGTTACTCTCCCTTTAAATCGGTGTCTCTGTTACTCTCCCTGTAACTCTGTGTCCCTGTTAATCTTCCTGTAACTCGGTGTCCCTGTTACTCTCCCTGTAACTCTGTGTCCCTGTTAATCTTCCTGTAACTCGGTGTCCCTTTTACTCTCCCTGTAACTCGGTGTCCCTGTTACTCTCCATGTAACTCGGTGTCCCTGTTACTCTACCTGTAACTCGGTGTCCCTGTTACTCTCCCTGTAACTCGGTGTCCCTGTTACTCTCGCTGTAACTCGGTGTCCCTGTTACTCTCCCTGTAACACGGTGTCCCTGTTACTCTCGCTGTAACTCGGTGTCCCTGTTACTCGCTGTAACTCGGTGTCCCTGTTACTCTCCCTGTAACTCGCTGTCCCTGTTACTTTCCCTGTAACTTGGTGTCCCTGTTAATCTCCCTGTAACTCGGTGTTCCTTTTACTCTCCCTGTAACTCGGTGTATCTGTACTCTCCCTGTAACTCCCTGTCCCTGTTACTCTCCCTGTAACTCCCTGTCCCTGTTACTCTCGCTGTAACTCGGAGTCCCTGTTACTCTCCCTGTAACTCCCTGTCCCTGTTACTCTCGCTGTAACTCCCTGTCCCTGTTACTCTCCCTGTAACACTGTGTCCCTGTTACTCTCCCTGTAACACGGTGTCCCTGTCACTCTCCCTGTAACTCGGTGTCCCTGTTACTCTCTCTGTAACTCGGTGTCTCTGTTACTCTCCCTGTAACTCGGTGTCTCTGTTACTCTCTCTGTAACACGGTGTCCCTGTTACTCTCCCTGTAACTCGGTGTCCCTGTTACTCTCTCTGTAACACGGTGTCTCTGTTACTCTCTCTGTAACTCGGTGTCTCTGTTACTCTCCCTGTAACTCGGTGTCTCTGTTACTCTCTCTGTAACACGGTGTCCCTGTTACTCTCCCTGTAACACGGTGTCTCTGTTACTCTCTCTGTAACTCGGTGTCCCTGTTACTCTCTCTGTAACTCGGTGTCCCTGTTACTCTCCCTGTAACTCGGTGTCTCTGTTACTCTCTCTGTAACTCGGTGTCTCTGTTACTCTCTCTGTAACTCGGTGTCCCTGTTACTCTCTCTGTAACTCGGTGTCCCTGTTACTCTCCCTGTAATTCCCTGTCCCTGTTACTCTCCCTGTAACTCGGAGTCGCTGTTACTCTCCCAGTAACTCGGTGTCCCTGTTACTCTCCCTGTAACTCGGTGTCCCTGTTACTCTCCCTGTAAGACGGTGGCCCTGTTACTCTCCCTGTAACTCAGTGTCCCTGTTACTCTCCCTGTAACTCGGTGTCTCTGTTACTCTCTCTGTATCTCGATGTCCCTGTTACTCTCTCTGTAACTCGGTGCCCCTGTTACTCTCCCTGTAACTCGGTGTCCCTGTTACTCTCCCTGTAACTCGGTGTCCCTGTTACTCTCCCTGTAACTCCCTGTCCCTGTTACTCTCCCTGTAACTCGGAGTCCCTGTTACTCTCCCAGTAACTCGGTGTTCCTGTTACTCTCCGTGTAACACGGTGTCCCTGTTACTCTCCCTGTAACACGGTGTCTCTGTTACTCTCTCCGTAACTCGGTGTCCCTGTTACTCTCTCTGTAACTCGGTGTCCCTGTTACTCTCCCTGTAACTCGGTGTCCCTGTTACTCTCCTTGTAACTCGGTGTCCCTGTTACTCTCCCTGTAACTCGGTGTCCCTGTTACTCTCTCTGTAACTCGGTGTCTCTGTTACTCTCCCTGTAACTCGGTGTCCCTGTTAATCTCCCTGTAACTCGGTGTCTCTGTTACTCTCCCTGTAACTCGGTGTCCCTGTTAATCTCCCTGTAACACGGTGTCCCTGTTACTCTCCCTGTAACACGGTGTCGCTGTTACTCTCCCTGTAACTCGGTGTCCCTGTTACTCTCCCTGTAACTCGGAGTCCCTGTTACTCTCCCAGTAACTCGGTGTCCCTGTTACTCTCCGTGTAACTCGGTGTCCCTGTTACTCTCCGTGTAACACGGTGTCCCTGTTACTGTCCCTGTAACACGGTGTCTCTGTTACTCTCTCTGTAACTCGGTGTCCCTGTTACTCTCCCTGTAACACGGTGTCTCGGTTACTCTCCCTGTAACACGGTGTCTCTGTTACTCTCCCTGTAACTCGGTTTCCCTGTTACTCTTCCTGTAACATGCTGTCTCTGTTACTCTCTCTGTAACTCGGTGTCCCTGTTACTCTCCCTGTAACACGGTGTCCCTGTTACTCTCCCTGTAACACGGTGTCCCTGTTACTCTCCCTGTAACACGGTGTCTCTGTTACTCTCCCTGTAACACGGTGTCCCTGTTACTCTCCCTGTAACTCGGTTTCCCTGTTACTCTCCCTGTAACACGGTGTCTCTGTTACTCTCTCTGTAACTCGGTGTGCCTGTTACTCTCCCTGTAACTCGTTGTCCCTGTTACTCTCCCTGTAACACAATGTCTCTGTTACTCTCCCTGTAACACGTTTCCCTGTTACTCTCCCTGTAACTCGGTGTCCCTGTTACTCTCCCTGTAACTCGGTGTCCCTGTTACTCTCCCTGTAACACGGTGTCGCTGTTACTCTCCCTGTAACTCGGTGTCTCTCTTACTCTCTCTGTAACTCGGTGTCCCTGTTACTCTCTCTGTAACTCGGTGTCCCTGTTACTCTCCCTGTAACTCCCTGTCCCTGTTACTCTCCCTGTAACTCGGTGTTCCTGTTACTCTCCCTTTAAATCGGTGTCTCTGTTACTCTCCCTGTAACTCTGTGTCCCTGTTAATCTTCCTGTAACTCGGTGTCCCTGTTACTCTCCCTGTAACTCTGTGTCCCTGTTAATCTTCCTGTAACTCGGTGTCTCTGTTACTCTCCCTGTAACACGGTGTCTCTGTTACTCTCCCTGTAACTCGGTGTCCCTTTTACTCTCCCTGTAACACGGTGTCCCTGTTACTCTCGCTGTAACTCGGTGTCCCTGTTACTCGCTGTAACTCGGTGTCCCTGTTACTCTCGCTGTAACTCGGTGTCCCTGTTACTCTCCCTGTAACTCGGTGTCTCTGTTACTCTCCCTGTAACTCGGTGTCTCTGTTACTCTCGCTGTAACTCGGTGTCTCTGTTACTCTCGCTGTAACACGGTGTCCCTGTTACTCTCGCTGTAACTCGGTGTCCCTGTTAGTCTCCCTGTAACACGGTGTCTCTGTTACTCTCGCTGTAACTCGGTGTCTCTGTTACTCTCGCTGTAACACGGTGTCCCTGTTACTCTCGCTGTAACTCGGTGTCCCTGTTACTCGCTGTAACTCGGTGTCCCTGTTACTCTCCCTGATAACTCGGTGTCCCTGTTACTCTCCCTGTAACTCGCTGTCCCTGTTACTCTCCCTGTAACTCGGTGTCCCTGTTACTCTCTCTGTAACTCGGTGTCCCTGTTACTCTCCCTGTAACTCGGTGTCCCTGTTACTCTCCCTGTAACTCGCTGTCCCTGTTACTCTCCCTGTAACTTGGTGTCCCTGTTAATCTCCCTGTAACTCGGTGTTCCTGTTACTCTCCCTGTAACTCGGTGTCTCTGTACTCTCCCTGTAACTCCCTGTCCCTGTTACTCTCCCTGTAACTCCCTGTCCCTGTTACTCTCGCTGTAACTCCCTGTCCCTGTTACTCTCCCTGTAACACTGTGTCCCTGTTACTCTCCCTATAACACGGTGTCCCTGTTACTCTCCCTGTAACTCGGTGTCTCTGTCACTCTCCCTGTAACTCGGTGTCCCTGTTACTCTCTCTGTAACACGGTGTCCCTGTTACTCTCCCTGTAACTCGGTGTCCCTGTTACTCTCCCTGGACCTCGGTGTCCCTGTTACTCTCCCTGTAACTCGGTGTCCCTGTTACTCTCCCTGTAACTCGGTGTCCCTGTTACTCTCCCTGTAACTCGGTGTCCCTGTTACTCTCCCTGTAACTTGGTGTCCCTTTTACTCTCCCTGTAACTCGGTGTCCCTGTTACTCCCCCTGTAACTCGGTGTCCCTGCTACTCTCCCTGTAACTCGGTGTCCCTGTTACTCTCCCTGTAACTCTGTGTCCCTGTTACTCTCCCTGTAACTCGGTGTCCCTGTTACTCACCCTGTAACTCGCTGTCTCTGTTACTCTCCCTGTAACTCCCTGTCCCTGTTACTCTCCCTGTAACTCGGTGTCCCTGTTACTCTCCCTGTAACTCGGTGTCCCTGTTACTCTCCCTGTAACACGGTGTCCCTGTTACTCTCCCTGTAACTCGGTGTCCCTGTTACTCTCCCTGTAACTCGGTGTCCCTGTTACTCACCCTGTAACTCGCTGTCTCTGTTACTCTCCCTGTAACTCCCTGTCCCTGTTACTCTCCCTGTAACACGGTGTCCCTGTTACTCTCCCTGTAACACGGTGTCCCTGTTACTCTCCCTGTAACTCGGTGTCTCTGTTACTCTCCCTGTAACTCGCTGTCCCTGTTACTCTCCCTGTAACACGGTGTCTCTGTTACTCTCTCTGTAACTCGGTGTCTCTGTTACTCTCCCTGTAACTCGGTGTCTCTGTTACTCTCTCTGTAACACGGTGTCTCTGTTACTCTCCCTGTAACTCGGTGTCCCTGTTACTCTCCCTGTAACTCGGTGTCCCTGTTACTCTCCCTGTAACTCGGTGTCCCTGTTACTCTCCCTGTAACTCGGTGTCCCTGTTACTCTCCCTGTAACTCGGTGTCCCTGTTACTCACCCTGTAACTCGCTGTCTCTATTACTCTCCCTGTAACTCCCTGTCCCTGTTACTCTCCCTGTAACTCGGTGTCCCTGTTACTCTCCCTGTAACTCGGTGTCCCTGTTACTCTCCCTGTAACACGGTGTCCCTGTTACTCTCCCTGTAACACGGTGTCCCTGTTACTCTCCCTGTAACTCGGTGTCTCTGTTACTCTCCCTGTAACTCAGTGTCCCTGTTACTCTCCCTGTAACTCGGTGTCCCTGATACTCTCCCTATAACTCGGTGTCTCTGTTACTCTCTCTGTAACTCGGTGTCTCTGTTACTCTCCCTGTAACTCGGTGTCTCTGTTACTCTCTCTGTAACTCGGTGTTCCTGTTACTCTCCCTGCAACTCCCTGTCCCTGTTACTCTCCCTGTAACTCGGTGTCCCTGTTACTCTCTCTGTAACTCGGTGTCCCTGTCACTCTCTCTGTAACACGGTGTCTCTGTTACTCTCCCTGCAACTCCCTGTCCCTGTTACTCTCCCTGTAACTCGGTGTCCCTGTTACTCTCCCTGTAACTCGGTGTCTCTGTTACTCTCCCTGTAACTCGGTGTCTCTGTTACTCTCTCTGTAACTCGGTGTTCCTGTTACTCTCTCTGTAACTCGGTGTCCCTGTTACTCTCCCTGCAACTCCCTGTCCCTGTTACTCTCCCTGTAACACGGTGTCCCTGTTACTCTCCCTGTAACACGGTGTCTCTGTTACTCTCTCTGTAACTCGGTGTACCTGTTACTCTCCCTGTAACTCGGTGTCTCTGTTACTCTCTCTGTACTCGGTGTCCCTGTTACTCTCCCTGTAACTCGGTGTCCCTGTTACTCTCACTGTAACTCGGTTTCCCTGTTACTCTCCCTGTAACTCGGTTTCCCTGTTACTCTCCCTGTAACTCGGTGTCTCTGTTACTCTCCCTGTAACACGGTGTCCCTGTTACTCTCCCTGTAACACGGTTTCCCTGTTACTCTCCCTGTAACTCGGTGTCTCTGTTACTCTCCCTGTAGCTCGGTGTCTCTGTTACTCTCTCTGTAACTCCCTGTCCCTGTTACTCTCCCTGTAACACGGTGTCCCTGTTACTCTCCCTGTAACTCGGTGTCCCTGTTACTCTCCCTGTAACACGGTGTCACTGTTACTCTCTCTGTAACTCGGTGTCCCTGTTACTCTCTCTGTAACTCGGTGTTCCTGTTACTCTCCCTGTAACTCGGTGTCCCTGTTAGTCTCCCTGTAACTCGGTTTCCCTGTTACTCTCTCTGTAACTCGGTGTCTCTGTTACTCTCCCTGTAACTCGGTGACTCTGTTACTCTCGCTGTAACTCGGTGTCCCTGTTACTCTCTCTGTAACTCAGTGTCCCTGTTACTCTCCCTGTAACTCGGTGTCTCTGTTACTCTCTCTGTAACTCCCTGTCCCTGTTACTCTCCCTGTAACACGGTGTCCCTGTTACTCTCCCTGTAACTCGGTGTCCCTGTTACTCTCCCTGTAACACGGTGTCACTGTTACTCTCTCTGTAACTCGGTGTCCCTGTTACTCTCTCTGTAACTCGGTGTTCCTGTTACTCTCCCTGTAACTCGGTGTCCCTGTTAGTCTCCCTGTAACTCGGTTTCCCTGTTACTCTCTCTGTAACTCGGTGTCCCTGTTACTCTCCCTGTAACACGGTGTCTCTGTTACTCTCCCTGTAACTCGGTGTCCCTGTTACTCTCCCTGTAACTCGGTGTCTCTGTTACTCTCCCTGTAACTCGGTGTCCCTGTTACTCTCCCTGTAACACGGTGTCACTGTTACTCTCCCTGTAACTCGGTGTCCCTGTTACTCTCCCTGTAACTCGGTGTCCCTGTTACTCTCCCTGTAACTCAGTGTCCCTGTTACTCTCCCTGTAACTCGGTGTCCCTGTTACTCTCCCTGTAACTCGGTGTCTCTGTTACTCTCTCTGTAACTCGGTGTCACTGTTACTCTCCCTGTAACTCGGTGACTCTGTTACTCTCTCTGTAACTCGGTGTCCCTGTTACTCTCCCTGTAACACGGTGTCTCTGTTACTCTCCCTGTAACTCAGTGTCCCTGTTACTCTCCCTGTAACTCCGTGTCTCTGTTACTCTCCCTGTAACACGGTGTCTCTGTTACTCTCCCTGTAACACGGTGTCCCTGTTACTCTCCCTGTAACTCGGTTTCCCTGTTACTCTCCCTGTAACACGTTGTCTCTGTTACTATCTCTGTAACTCGGTGTGCCTGTTACTCTCCCTGTAACTCGTTGTCCCTGTTACTCTCCCTGTAACACAATGTCTCTGTTACTCTCCCTGTAACACGGTTTCCCTGTTACTCTCCCTGTAACTCGGTGTCCCTGTTACTCTCCCTGTAACTCGGTGTCCCTGTTACTCTCCCTGTAACTCAGTGTCCCTGTTACTCTCTCTGTAACTCGGTGTCCCTGTTACTCTCCCTGTAACTCGGTGTCCCTGTTACTCTCTCTGTAACTCGGTGTTCCTGTTACTCTCCGTGTAACACGGTGTCCCTGTTACTCTCCCTGTAACACGGTGTCACTGTTACTCTCCCTGTAACTCGGTGTCCCTGTTACTCTCCCTGTAACTCGGTGTCCCTATTACTCTCCCTGTAACTCCGTGTCTCTGTTACTCTCCCTGTAACTCGGTGACTCTGTTACTCTCTCTGTAACTCGGTGTCCCTGTTACTCTCTCTGTAACTCGGTGTCCCTGTTACTCTCCCTGTAACTCGGTGTCCCTATTACTCTCCCTGTAACTCCGTGTCTCTGTTACTCTCCCTGTAACTCGGTGACTCTGTTACTCTCTCTGTAACTCGGTGTCACTGTTACTCTCCCTGTACCTCTATATCCCTGCACAGTCTCCTTCTTTCACTGTTACTCTCCATTTCCTCGTACTTTGAGTAACCACAACAAATGATAAGGTGTAATTGCGGATTTGCTGTGTTGCAGGTTCAGGTAAAGAATGATTTCAAGTTTCAAATGTACAAGAGCAGCTGGTCCTATATGAAGACGACATCGGAGAAATACACAGAATCTGGACGTGCAGTTTTCACCAGTTATTCAAATAGTCGCAATCAATTTAATGAGGAAAACAATAAGAAATCAAAGGTAATTGATGGAGATATCGTCACACCGATCCCAGTGACAGCGGCGCGTGAGAACTACCGGAGCTCCAGGTCAAATCCCACACCCACACCCTTTCATATTCCACCCAGTCTAATCCCACTCTGCCCTCACTCCCCACACCCTTTCATATTCCACCCAGTCTAATCCCACTCTCCCCCTCACTCCCCACACCCTTTAATTTCCCACCCAGTCTAATCCCACTCTGCCCTCACTCCCCGCACCCTTTAATATCCCACCCAGTCTAATCCCACTCTCCCCTCACACCCCACACCCTTTAATATCCCACCCAGTCTAATCCCACTCTCCCCTCACTCCCCACACCCGTTAATATCCCCCCAGTCTAATCCCACTCTCCCCTCACTCCCCGCACCCTTTTATATCCCATCCTGTCTAATCCCACTCTCTCACCTCACTCCGCGCACCCTTTAATATCCCACCCAGTCTAATCCCACTCTCCCCTCACTTTCTACACACTTTAATATCCCACCCAGTCTAATCCCACTCTCCCCTCACTCCGCGCACCCTTTAATATCCAACCCAGTCTAATCCCACTCTCCCCTCACTCCCCCACCCTTTAATATCCCACCAAATCTAACCCCACACTCCCCTCACTCCCCGCACCCTTTAATATCCCACCCAGTGTAATCCCACTCTCCCCTCACTTCCCGCACCCTTTAATATCCCACCCAGTCTAATCCCACTCTCTCCCCTCAGTCCCCGCACCCTTTAATATCCCACCCAGTCTAATCCCACTCTCTCCCCTCACTCCCCGCACCCTTTAATATCCCACCCAGTCCATTCCCACTCTCCCCCTCACTCCCCACACACTTTAATATCCCACCCAGTCTAATGCCACTCTCCCCTCACTCCCCGCACCCTTTAAAATCCCACCCAGTCTAATCCCACTCTCCCCCTCACTCCCCACACCCTTTAATATCCCACCTAGTCTAATCCCACTCTCTCCCCTCACTCCCCGCACCCTTTAATATCCCACCCAGTCTAATCCCACTCTCTCCCCTCACTCCCCGCACCCTTTAATATCCCACCCAGTCTAATCCCACTCTCCCCTCACTCCCCGCACCCTTTAATATCCCACCCAGTCTAATCCCACTCTCCCCCTCACTCCCCACACCCTTTAATCTCCCACCCAGTCTAATCCCACTCTCTCCCTCAATCCCCACGCACTTTAATATCCCACCCAATCTAATCCCACTCTCCCCTCACCTTTTAATATCCCACCCAGTGTAATCCCACTCTGCCCTCACTCCCCGCACCATTTAATATCCCACCCAGTCTAATCCCACTCTCCCCCTCACTCCCCACACCCTTTAATATCCCACCCAGTCTAATCCCACTCTCCCTCTCACTCCCCGCACCCTTTAATATCCCACCCAGTTTAATCCCACTCTCCCCTCACTCACCACACCCTTTAACATCCCACCCAGTCTAATCCCACTCTCCCCCTCACTCCCCACACCCTTTAATATCCCACCCAGTCTAATCCCACTCTCCACCTCACTCCCTGCACCCTTTAATATCCCACCCAGTCTAATCCCACTCTCCACCTCACTCCCTGCACCCTTTAATATCCCACCCAGTCTAATCCGCCTCTCACAATCACTCCCCACAGCCTTTAATATCCCACACAGTCTAATCCCACTCTCACACTCACTCCCCGCACCTTTTAATATCCCACCCAGTCTTATCCCACTCTGCCCTCACTCCCCGCACCCTTTAATATCCCACCCAGTCTAATCCCACTCTCCCCTCACTTCCTGCACCCTTTAATTTCCCACCCAGTCTAATCCCACTCTCCCCCTCAATCCCGACACCCTTTAATATCCCACCCAGTCTTATCCCACTCTGCCCTCACTCCCCGCACCCTTTAATATCCCACCCAGTCTAATCCCACTCTCCCCTCACTTCCTGCACCCTTTAATCTCCCACCCAGTCTAATCCCACTCTCCCCCTCAATCCCGACACCCTTTAATATCCCACCCAGTCTAATCCCACTCTCCCCCTCACTCCCCACAGCCTTTAATATCCCATACAGTCTAATCTCACTCTCGCCTCACTCCCTGCACCCTTTAATATCCCACCCAGTCTAATCCCACTCCCCCCTCACTCCCCGCACCCTTTAATATCCCACCCAGTCTAATCCCACTCTCCCCTCACTCCCTGCACCCTTTAATATCCCACCCAGTCTAATCCCACTCTTCCCCTCACTCCCCGCACCCTTTAATATCCCACCCAGTCTAATCCCACTCTCCCCGTCACTCCCCGCACCCTTTAAGATCCCACCCAGTCTAATCCCACTCGCCGCTCACTCCCTGCACCCTTTAATATCTCACCCAGTCTAATCCCACTCTCACCGTCACTCCTCGCACCCTTTAATATCCCACCCAGTCTAATCCCACTCTCCCCTCACTCCCCGCTACTTTTAATATCCCACCCAGCCTAATCCCACTCTGCCCTCACTCCCCGCACACTTTAATATCCCACCCAGTCTAATCCCAATCTCCCCTCTCTCCCCGTACCCTTTAATATCCCACCCAGTCTAATCCCAATCTCCCCTCTCTCCCCGTACCCTTTAATATCCCACCCAGTCTAATCCCACTTTCTCCCCTCACTCCCCGTACCCTTTAATATCCCACCCAGTCTAATCCCAATCTCCCCTCTCTCCCCGTACCCTTTAATATCCCACCCAGTCTAATCCCAATCTCCCCTCTCTCCCCGTACACTTAAATATCCCACCCAGTCTAATCCCACTTTCTCCCCTCACTCCCCGTACCCTTTAATATCCCACCCAGTCTAATCCCACTCTGCCCTCACTCCCCGCACACTTTAATATCCCACCCAGTCTAATCCCAATCTCCCCTCTCTCCCCGTACCCTTTAATATCCCACCCAGTCTAATCCCACTCTCCCCTCACTCTCCACACCCTTTAATTTTCCACCCAATCTAATCCCGCTCTCCCCTCACTCCCCATACCCTTTAATACCCCACCCAGTCTAATCCCAATCTCCCCTCTCTCACCGTACCCTTTAATATCCCACCCAGTCAAATCCCACTCTCTCCCCTCACTCCCCGCACCCTTTTATATCCCATCCTGTCTAATCCCACTCTCCTCTCACTCGGCGCACCCTTTAATATCCAACCCAGTCTAATCCCACTCTCCGATCACTCCCCCACCCTTTAATATCCCACCCAGTCTAATCCCACTCTCCCCTCACTCCCCGCACCCTTTAATATCCCACACAGTCTAATTCCACTCTCCCCTCTCTCCCAGCGCCCTTTAATATCCCACCCAAACTAATCCCACTCTCCCCTCACTCTCCGCACCCTTTAATATCCCACCCAGTCTAATCCTACTCTCTCCCCTCACTCCCCGCACCCTTTAATATCCCACCCAGTCCATTCCCACTCTCCCCCTCACTCCCCACACACTTTAATATCCCACCCAGTCTAATCCCACTCTCCCCTCACTCCCTGCACCCTTTAATATCCCACCCAGTCTAATCCCACTCTCCCCCTCACTCCCCACACCCTTTAATATCCCACCCAGTCTAATCCCACTCTCTCCCCTCACTCCCCGCACCCTTTAATATCCCTCCACGTCTAATCACACTCTCTCCCCTCACTCTCCGCATCCTTTAATATCCCACCCAGTCTAATCCCACTCTCCCCTCACTCCCCGCACCCTTTAATATCCCACCCAGTCTAATCCCACTCTCACAATCACTCCCCACAGCCTTTAATTTGCCACCCAGTCTAATCCCACTCTCACATTCACTCCCCGCACCTTTTAAAATCCCACCCAGTCTTATCCCACTCTGCCCTCATTCCCCGCACAGTTTAATATCCCACCCAGTGTAATCCCACTCTCCCCTCACTCCTTGTACCCTTTAATCTCCCACCAAGTCTAATCCCACTCTCCCCCTCAATCCCCACGCACTTTAAAATCCCACCCAATCTAATCCCACTCTCCCCTCACTCCCCGCACCTTTTAATATCCCACCCAGTGTAATCCCACTCTGCCCTCACTCCCCGCACCATTTAATATCCCACCCAGTCTAATAACACTCTCCCCCTCACTTCCCGCACCGTTTAATATCCCACGAGTCTAATCCCACTCTCCCCCTCACTCCCCACACCCTTTAATATCCCACCCAGTCTAATCCCACTCTCCCCTCAATCCCCGCACCCTTTAATATCCCACCCAGTCACTCTCCCCCTCACTCCCCACACCCTTTAATATCCCACACAGTCTAATCCCACTCTCCCCATCACTCCCCACACCCTTTAATATCCCACCCAGTCTAATCCCACTCTCCCCTCACTCCCCGCACCCTTTAATATCCCACCCAGTCTAACCCCACTCTCCCCCTCACTCCCCACACCCTTTAATATCCCACCCAGTCTAATCCCACTCTTCCCTCACTCCCCGCACCCTTTAATATCCCACCCAGTCTAACCCCACTCTCCCCCTCACTCCCCACACCCTTTAATATCCCACCCAGTCTAATCCCACTCTTCCCTCACTCCCCACACCCTTTAATATCCCACCCAGTCTAACCCCACTCTCCCCCTCACTCCCCACACCCTTTAATATCCCACCCAGTCTAATCCCACTCTCCCCTCACTCCCCGCACCCTTTAATATCCCACCCAGTCTAACCCCACTCTTCCCTCACTCCCCACACCCTTTAATATCCCACCCAGTCTAATCCCACTCTCCCCATCACTCCCCACACCCTTTAATATCCAACCCAGTCTAATCTCACTCTTCCCTCACTCCCCACACCCTTTAATATCCCACCCAGTCTAATTCCACTCTCCCCTCACTCCCTGCACCCTTTAATATCCCGCCCAGTCTAATCTCACTCTCCCCTCACTCCCCACACCTTTTACTATCCCACCCAGTCTAATCCTACTCTGCCCTCACTCCGAGCACACTTTAATATCCCACGCAGTCTAAAGCCACTCTCCCCTCACTCCCCACAGCCGTTAATATACCACCCAGACTAATCCCACTCTCCCCCTCACACCCCACACACTTTAATATCCCACCCAGTCTAATCCCACTCTCCCTCTCACTCCCCGCACCCTTTAATATCCCACCCAGTCTAATCCCACTCTCACATTCACTCCCCGCACCTTTTAAAATCCCACCCAGTCTTATCCCACTCTGCCCTCATTCCCCGCACAGTTTAATATCCCACCCAGTGTAATCCCACTCTCCCCTCACTCCTTGTACCCTTTAATCTCCCACCCAGTCTAATCCCACTCTCCCACTCAATCCCCACGCACTTTAATATCCCACCCAATCTAATCCCACTCTCCCCTCACTCCCCGCACCTTTTAATATCCCACCCAGTGTAATCCCACTCTGCCCTCACTCCCCGCACCATTTAATATTCCACCCAGTCTAATAACACTCTCCCCCTCACTTCCCGCACCGTTTAATATCCCACGAGTCTAATCCCACTCTCCCCCTCACTCCCCACACCCTTTAATATCCCACCCAGTCTAATCCCACTCTCCCCTCAATCCCCGCACCCTTTAATATCCCACCCAGTCACTCTCCCCCTCACTCCCCACACCCTTTAATATCCCACACAGTCTAATCCCACTCTCCCCCTCACTCCCCACACCCTTTAATATCCAACCCAGTCTAATCTCACTCTGCCCTCACTCCCCACACCTTTTACTATCCCACCCAGTCTAATCCTACTCTGCACTCACTCCGAGCACACTTTAATATCCCACGCAGTCAAAAGCCACTCACCCCTCACTCCCCACACCCGTTAATATACCACCCAGACTAATCTCACTCTCCCCCTCACACCCCACACACTTTAATATCCCACCCAGTCGCATCCTACTCTCCCCACACTCCAAGCACACTTTAATATCCCACGCAGTCTAATCCCTCTCTCCCCTCACTCCCCACACCCGTTAATATACCACCCAGTCTAATCCCACTCTGCCCCTCACTCCCCACAAACTTTAATATCCCACCCAGTCTAATCCCACTCTCCCCTCACTCCCCACACCCTTTAATATCCCACCCAGTCTAATCCCACTCTCCCCCTCACTCCCCACACCCTTTAATATCCCACCCAGTCTAATCCCACTCTCCCCTCACTCCCCACACCCTTTAATATCCCACCCAGTCTAATCCCACTCTCCCCTCACTCCCCACACCCTTTAATATCCCACCCAGTCTAATCCCACTCTCCCCCCTCACTCCCCACACCCTTTAATATCCCACCCAGTCTAATCTGACACTCCTCCTCACTCCCCGCACCCTTTAATATCCCACCCAGTCTAATCCCAATGCTCCCACACTCCCCACACCCTTTAATATCCCAGCCAGTCTAATCACACTCTCCTCCTCAATCCCCGCACACTTTAATATCCCACGCAGTCTAATCCCACTCTCCCCTCATTCCCCACACCCGTTAATATCCCACCCAGTCTAATCCCACTCTCCCCCTCACTCCCCACACCCTTTCATATCCCACCCAGTCTAATGACACTATCCCTCTCACTCCCCACACCCTATAATATCCCACCCAGTCTAATCCCACTCTCCACTCACTCCCCACAGCCTTTAATATCCCACCCAATCTAATCCCACTATCCCCTCACTCACTGCACCCTTTAATATCCCACCAAGTCTAATCCCACTCTCCCCTCTCTCCCAGCACCCTTTAATATCCCACCTAGTCTAATCCCTCTCTCCGCTCACTCCCCACACCCTTTAATATCATCCCCGGTCTAATCTCACTCTCCTCCTCGCCCCCTGCACCCTTTAATATCCCGCCCAGTCTAATCGCACTCTCCCCTCACTCCCAGCACCCTTTAACATCCCACCCAGTCTAATCCTACTCTCCCCTCACTCCCAGCACCCTTTGATATCCCACACAGTCTAATCCCACTCTCCCCCTCACTCCCGGCAACCTTTAATATCCCACCCAGACTAATCCCACTCCCCCCCTCACTCCCCACACCCTTTAATATCCCACCCTGACTAATCACAGTCTCCACTCACTCACAGTACCCTTTAATATCCTACCGAGTCTAATCCCACTCTCCTCTCACTCCCGACACCCTTTAATATCCCACCCAGACTATATCCACTCTCCCCCTCACTCCCCGCACCCTTAAATAGCCCACCCAGTCTAATCCCACTCACCACAACCTTTTATATCCCACCCAGTCTAATCCCACTCTCCACACCATTTTATATCCCACCAGTCTAATCCCACTCTCCCCTCACTCCCCGTACCCTTTAATATCCCACCCAGTCTAATTCCACTCTCCCCTCACTCCCGCACCCTTTAATATCCCACCCAGTCTAATCCCACTCTCTCCCCTCACTCCCCGCACCCTTTAATATCCCTCCACGTCTAATCACACTCTCTCCCCTCACTCTCCGCATCCTTTAATATCCCACCCAGTCTAATCCCACTCTCCCCTCACTCCCCGCACCCTTTAATATCCCACCCAGTCTAATCCCACTCTCACAATCACTCCCCACAGCCTTTAATTTGCCACCCAGTCTAATCCCACTCTCACATTCACTCCCCGCACCTTTTAAAATCCCACCCAGTCTTATCCCACTCTGCCCTCATTCCCCGCACAGTTTAATATCCCACCCAGTGTAATCCCACTCTCCCCTCACTCCTTGTACCCTTTAATCTCCCACCCAGTCTAATCCCACTCTCCCCCTCAATCCCCACGCACTTTAATATCCCACCCAATCTAATCCCACTCTCCCCTCACTCCCCGCACCTTTTAATATCCCACCCAGTGTAATCCCACTCTGCCCTCACTCCCCGCACCATTTAATATCCCACCCAGTCTAATAACACTCTCCCCCTCACTTCCCGCACCGTTTAATATCCCACGAGTCTAATCCCACTCTCCCCCTCACTCCCCACACCCTTTAATATCCCACCCAGTCTAATCCCACTCTCCCCTCAATCCCCGCACCCTTTAATATCCCACCCAGTCACTCTCCCCCTCACTCCCCACACCCTTTAATATCCCACACAGTCTAATCCCACTCTCCCCCTCACTCCCCACACCCTTTAATATCCAACCCAGTCTAATCTCACTCTGCCCTCACTCCCCACACCTTTTACTATCCCACCCAGTCTAATCCTACTCTGCACTCACTCCGAGCCCACTTTAATATCCCACGCAGTCAAAAGCCACTCTCCCCTCACTCCCCACACCCGTTAATATACCACCCAGACTAATCTCACTCTCCCCCTCACACCCCACACACTTTAATATCCCACCCAGTCGCATCCTACTCTCCCCACACTCCAAGCACACTTTAATATCCCACGCAGTCTAATCCCTCTCTCCCCTCACTCCCCACACCCGTTAATATACCACCCAGTCTAATCCCACTCTGCCCCTCACTCCCCACAAACTTTAATATCCCACCCAGTCTAATCCCACTCCCCCCTCACTCCCCACACCCTTTAATATCCCACCCAGTCTAATCTGACACTCCTCCTCACTCCCCGCACCCTT